>NC_137737.1:0-91734 GCF_963264785.1 Psittacula echo
CCCAAAACTCAGACCTCAAGCCCAAAACTCAGACCTCAAGCCCAAAACTCAGACCCCAAGCCCAAAACTCAGACCCCAAGCCCAAAACCTAAAACCCAAGCCCAAAACTTAAAACCCAAGCCCAAAACTCAGTCCTCAGGCCCAAAACATAAAATCCAGGCCCAAAACCAAAAACCCAAGCCCAAAACTCAGACCTCAAGCCCAAAACTCAGACCTCAAGCCCAAAACTCAGACCTCAAGCCCAAAACTCAGACCTCAAGCCCAAAACTCAGACCTCAAGCCCAAAACTCAGACCTCAAGCCCAAAACTCAGACCTCAAGCCCAAAACTCAGACCTCAAGCCCAAAACTCAGACCTCAAGCCCAAAACTCAGACCTCAAGCCCAAAACTCAGACCTCAAGCCCAAAACTCAGACCTCAAGCCCAAAACTCAGACCTCAAGCCCAAAACTCAGACCTCAAGCCCAAAACTCAGACCTCAAGCCCAAAACTCAGACCTCAAGCCCAAAACTCAGACCTCAAGCCCAAAACTCAGACCTCAAGCCCAAAACTCAGACCTCAAGCCCAAAACTCGTTCCCAGACCTCAAGCCCAAAACTCAGACCTCAAGCCCAAAACTCAGACCTCAAGCCCAAAACTCAGACCCCAAGCCCAAAACCTAAAACCCAAGCCCAAAACTTAAAACCCAAGCCCAAAACTCAGTCCTCAGGCCCAAAACCAAAACCCAAGCCCAAAACTCAGACCTCAAGCCCAAAACTCAGACCTCAAGCCCAAAACTCAGACCTCAAGCCCAAAACTCAGACCTCAAGCCCAAAACTCAGACCTCAAGCCCAAAACTCAGACCTCAAGCCCAAAACTCAGACCTCAAGCCCAAAACTCAGACCTCAAGCCCAAAACTCAGACCTCAAGCCCAAAACTCAGACCTCAAGCCCAAAACTCAGACCTCAAGCCCAAAACTCAGACCTCAAGCCCAAAACTCAGACCTCAAGCCCAAAACTCAGACCTCAAGCCCAAAACTCAGACCTCAAGCCCAAAACTCAGACCTCAAGCCCAAAACTCAGACCTCAAGCCCAAAACTCAGACCTCAAGCCCAAAACTCAGACCTCAAGCCCAAAACTCAGACCTCAAGCCCAAAACTCAGACCTCAAGCCCAAAACTCAGACCTCAAGCCCAAAACTCAGACCTCAAGCCCAAAACTCAGACCTCAAGCCCAAAACTCAGACCTCAAGCCCAAAACTCAGACCTCAAGCCCAAAACTCAGACCTCAAGCCCAAAACTCAGACCCCAAGCCCAAAACTTAAAACCCAAGCCCAAAACTCAGTCCTCAGGCCCAAAACATAAAATCCAGGCCCAAAACCTAAAACCCAAGCCCAAAACTCAGACCTCAAGCCCAAAACTCAGACCTCAAGCCCAAAACTCAGACCTCAAGCCCAAAACTCAGACCTCAAGCCCAAAACTCAGACCTCAAGCCCAAAACTCAGACCTCAAGCCCAAAACTCAGACCTCAAGCCCAAAACTCAGACCTCAAGCCCAAAACTCAGACCTCAAGCCCAAAACTCAGACCTCAAGCCCAAAACCAAAACTCAGACCTCAAGCCCAAAACTCAGACCTCAAGCCCAAAACCTAAAAACCCAAGCCCAAAACTTAAAACCCAAGCCCAAAACTCAGTCCTCAGGCCCAAAACATAAAATCCAGGCCCAAAACCAAAAACCCAAGCCCAAAACTCAGACCTCAAGCCCAAAACTCAGACCTCAAGCCCAAAACTCAGACCTCAAGCCCAAAACTCAGACCTCAAGCCCAAAACTCAGACCTCAAGCCCAAAACTCAGACCTCAAGCCCAAAACTCAGACCTCAAGCCCAAAACTCAGACCTCAAGCCCAAAACTCAGACCTCAAGCCCAAAACTCAGACCCCAAGCCCAAAACCTAAAACCCAAGCCCAAAACTTAAAACCCAAGCCCAAAACTCAGTCCTCAGGCCCAAAACATAAAATTCAGGCCCAAAACCAAAAACCCAAGCCCAAAACTCAGACCTCAAGCCCAAAACTCAGACCTCAAGCCCAAAACTCAGACCTCAAGCCCAAAACTCAGACCTCAAGCCCAAAACTCAGACCTCAAGCCCAAAACCTAAAACCCAAGCCCAAAACTTAAAACCCAAGCCCAAAACTCAGTCCTCAGGCCCAAAACATAAAATCCAGGCCCAAAACCAAAAACCCAAGCCCAAAACTCAGACCTCAAGCCCAAAACTCAGACCTCAAGCCCAAAACTCAGACCTCAAGCCCAAAACTCAGACCTCAAGCCCAAACTCAGACCTCAAGCCCAAAACTCAGACCTCAAGCCCAAAACTCAGACCTCAAGCCCAAAACTCAGACCTCAAGCCCAAAACTCAGACCTCAAGCCCAAAACTCAGACCTCAAGCCCAAAACTCAGACCTCAAGCCCAAAACTCAGACCTCAAGCCCAAAACTCAGACCTCAAGCCCAAAACTCAGACCCCAAGCCCAAAACCTAAAACCCAAGCCCAAAACTTAAAACCCAAGCCCAAAACTCAGTCCTCAGGCCCAAAACATAAAATTCAGGCCCAAAACCAAAAACCCAAGCCCAAAACTCAGACCTCAAGCCCAAAACTCAGACCTCAAGCCCAAAACTCAGACCTCAAGCCCAAAAACTCAGACCTCAAGCCCAAAACTCAGACCTCAAGCCCAAAACTCAGACCTCAAGCCCAAAACTCAGACCTCAAGCCCAAAACTCAGACCTCAAGCCCAAAACTCAGACCTCAAGCCCAAAACTCAGACCTCAAGCCCAAAACTCAGACCTCAAGCCCAAAACTCAGACCCCAAGCCCAAACCTAAAACCCAAGCCCAAAACTTAAAACCCAAGCCCAAAACTCAGTCCTCAGGCCCAAAACATAAAATCCAGGCCCAAAACCAAAAACCCAAGCCCAAAACTCAGACCTCAAGCCCAAAACTCAGACCTCAAGCCCAAAACTCAGACCTCAAGCCCAAAACTCAGACCTCAAGCCCAAAACTCAGACCTCAAGCCCAAAACTCAGACCTCAAGCCCAAAACTCAGACCTCAAGCCCAAAACTCAGACCTCAAGCCCAAAACTCAGACCTCAAGCCCAAAACTCAGACCTCAAGCCCAAAACTCAGACCTCAAGCCCAAAACTCAGACCCCAAGCCCAAAACCTAAAACCCAAGCCCAAAACTTAAAACCCAAGCCCAAAACTCAGTCCTCAGGCCCAAAACATAAAATCCAGGCCCAAAACCAAAAACCCAAGCCCAAAACTCAGACCTCAAGCCCAAAACTCAGACCTCAAGCCCAAAACTCAGACCTCAAGCCCAAAACTCAGACCTCAAGCCCAAAACTCAGACCTCAAGCCCAAAACTCAGACCTCAAGCCCAAAACTCAGACCTCAAGCCCAAAACTCAGACCTCAAGCCCAAAACTCAGACCTCAAGCCCAAAACTCAGACCTCAAGCCCAAAACTCAGACCTCAAGCCCAAAACTCAGACCTCAAGCCCAAAACTCAGACCTCAAGCCCAAAACTCAGACCTCAAGCCCAAAACTCAGACCCCAAGCCCAAAACTCAGACCCCAAGCCCAAAACCTAAAACCCAAGCCCAAAACTTAAAACCCAAGCCCAAAACTCAGTCCTCAGGCCCAAAACATAAAATCCAGGCCAAAACCAAAAACCCAAGCCCAAAACTCAGTCCTCAAGCCAAAACTCAGTCCTCAAGCCCAAAACTCAGACCTCAAGCCCAAAACTCAGTCCTCAAGCCCAAAACTCAGTCCTCAAGCCCAAAACTCAGTCCTCAAGCCCAAAACTCAGTCCTCAAGCCCAAAACTCAGTCCTCAAGCCCAAAACTCAGACCTCAAGCCCAAAACTCAGACCTCAAGCCCAAAACTCAGACCTCAAGCCCAAAACTCAGACCTCAAGCCCAAAACTCAGACCTCAAGCCCAAAACTCAGACCTCAAGCCCAAAACTCAGACCTCAAGCCCAAAACTCAGACCTCAAGCCCAAAACTCAGACCTCAAGCCCAAAACTCAGACCTCAAGCCCAAAACTCAGACCTCAAGCCCAAAACTCAGACCTCAAGCCCAAAACTCAGACCTCAAGCCCAAAACTCAGACCCCAAGCCCAAAACCTAAAACCCAAGCCCAAAACTTAAAACCCAAGCCCAAAACTCAGTCCTCAGGCCCAAAACATAAAAATCCAGGCCCAAAACCAAAAACCCAAGCCCCAAAACTCAGACCTCAAGCCCAAAACTCAGACCTCAAGCCCAAAACTCAGACCTCAAGCCCAAAACTCAGACCTCAAGCCCAAAACTCAGACCTCAAGCCCAAAACTCAGACCTCAAGCCCAAAACTCAGACCTCAAGCCCAAAACTCAGACCTCAAGCCCAAAACTCAGACCTCAAGCCCAAAACTCAGACCTCAAGCCCAAAACTCAGACCTCAAGCCCAAAACTCAGACCTCAAGCCCAAAACTCAGACCTCAAGCCCAAAACTCAGACCTCAAGCCCAAAACTCAGACCTCAAGCCCAAAACTCAGACCTCAAGCCCAAAACTCAGACCTCAAGCCCAAAACTCAGACCTCAAGCCCAAAACTCAGACCTCAAGCCCAAAACTCAGACCTCAAGCCCAAAACTCAGACCTCAAGCCCAAAACTCAGACCCCAAGCCCAAAACTCAGACCCCAAGCCCAAAACCTAAAACCCAAGCCCAAAACTCAGTCCTCAGGCCCAAAACCAAAACCCAAGCCCAAAACTCAGACCTCAAGCCCAAAACTCAGACCTCAAGCCCAAAACTCAGACCTCAAGCCCAAAACTCAGACCTCAAGCCCAAAACTCAGACCTCAAGCCCAAAACTCAGACCTCAAGCCCAAAACTCAGACCTCAAGCCCAAAACTCAGACCTCAAGCCCAAAACTCAGACCCCAAGCCCAAAACCTAAAACCCAAGCCCAAAACTTAAAACCCAAGCCCAAAACTCAGTCCTCAGGCCCAAAACATAAAATCCAGGCCCAAAACCAAAAACCCAAGCCCAAAACTCAGACCTCAAGCCCAAAACTCAGACCTCAAGCCCAAAACTCAGACCTCAAGCCCAAAACTCAGACCTCAAGCCCAAAACTCAGACCTCAAGCCCAAAACTCAGACCTCAAGCCCAAAACTCAGACCTCAAGCCCAAAACTCAGACCTCAAGCCCAAAACTCAGACCTCAAGCCCAAAACTCAGACCTCAAGCCCAAAACTCAGACCTCAAGCCCAAAACTCAGACCTCAAGCCCCAAAACTCAGACCTCAAGCCCAAAACTCAGACCTCAAGCCCAAAACTCAGACCTCAAGCCCAAAACTCAGACCTCAAGCCCAAAACTCAGACCTCAAGCCCAAAACTCAGACCTCAAGCCCAAAACTCAGACCTCAAGCCCAAAACTCAGACCTCAAGCCCAAAACTCAGACCTCAAGCCCAAAACTCAGACCTCAAGCCCAAAACTCAGACCTCAAGCCCAAAACTCAGACCTCAAGCCCAAAACTCAGACCTCAAGCCCAAAACTCAGACCTCAAGCCCAAAACCTAAAACCCAAGCCCAAAACTTAAAACCCAAGCCCAAAACTCAGTCCTCAGGCCCAAAACATAAAATCCAGGCCCAAAACCAAAAACCCAAGCCCAAAACTCAGACCTCAAGCCCAAAACTCAGACCTCAAGCCCAAAACTCAGACCTCAAGCCCAAAACTCAGACCTCAAGCCCAAAACTCAGACCTCAAGCCCAAAACTCAGACCTCAAGCCCAAAACTCAGACCTCAAGCCCAAAACTCAGACCTCAAGCCCAAAACTCAGACCTCAAGCCCAAAACTCAGACCTCAAGCCCAAAACTCAGACCTCAAGCCCAAAACTCAGACCTCAAGCCCAAAACTCAGACCTCAAGCCCAAAACTCAGACCTCAAGCCCAAAACTCAGACCTCAAGCCCAAAACTCAGACCTCAAGCCCAAAACTCAGACCTCAAGCCCAAAACTCAGACCTCAAGCCCAAAACTCAGACCTCAAGCCCAAAACTCAGACCTCAAGCCCAAAACTCAGACCTCAAGCCCAAAACTCAGACCTCAAGCCCAAAACTCAGACCCCAAGCCCAAAACCTAAAACCCAAGCCCAAAACTTAAAACCCAAGCCCAAAACTCAGTCCTCAGGCCCAAAACATAAAATCCAGGCCCAAAACCAAAAACCCAAGCCCAAAACTCAGACCTCAAGCCCAAAACTCAGACCTCAAGCCCAAAACTCAGACCTCAAGCCCAAAACTCAGACCTCAAGCCCAAAACTCAGACCTCAAGCCCAAAACTCAGACCTCAAGCCCAAAACTCAGACCTCAAGCCCAAAACTCAGACCTCAAGCCCAAAACTCAGACCTCAAGCCCAAAACTCAGACCCCAAGCCCAAAACCTAAAACCCAAGCCCAAAACTTAAAACCCAAGCCCAAAACTCAGTCCTCAGGCCCAAAAACATAAAATCCAGGCCCAAAACCAAAAACCCAAGCCCAAAACTCAGACCTCAAGCCCAAAACTCAGACCTCAAGCCCAAAACTCAGACCTCAAGCCCAAAACTCAGACCTCAAGCCCAAAACTCAGACCTCAAGCCCAAAACTCAGACCTCAAGCCCAAAACTCAGACCTCAAGCCCAAAACTCAGACCTCAAGCCCAAAACTCAGACCTCAAGCCCAAAACTCAGACCTCAAGCCCAAAACTCAGACCTCAAGCCCAAAACTCAGACCTCAAGCCCAAAACTCAGACCTCAAGCCCAAAACTCAGACCCCAAGCCCAAAACTCAGACCCCAAGCCCAAAACCTAAAACCCAAGCCCAAAACTTAAAACCCAAGCCCAAAACTCAGTCCTCAGGCCCAAAACATAAAATCCAGGCCCAAAACCAAAAACCCAAGCCCAAAACTCAGACCTCAAGCCCAAAACTCAGACCTCAAGCCCAAAACTCAGACCTCAAGCCCAAAACTCAGACCTCAAGCCCAAAACTCAGACCTCAAGCCCAAAACTCAGACCTCAAGCCCAAAACTCAGACCTCAAGCCCAAAACTCAGACCTCAAGCCCAAAACTCAGACCTCAAGCCCAAAACTCAGACCTCAAGCCCAAAACTCAGACCTCAAGCCCAAAACTCAGACCTCAAGCCCAAACTCAGACCTCAAGCCCAAAACTCAGACCTCAAGCCCAAAACTCAGACCTCAAGCCCAAAACTCAGACCTCAAGCCCAAAACTCAGACCTCAAGCCCAAAACTCAGACCTCAAGCCCAAAACTCAGACCTCAAGCCCAAAACTCAGACCTCAAGCCCAAAACTCAGACCTCAAGCCCAAAACTCAGACCTCAAGCCCAAAACTCAGACCTCAAGCCCAAAACTCAGACCTCAAGCCCAAAACTCAGACCTCAAGCCCAAAACCTAAAACCCAAGCCCAAAACTTAAAACCCAAGCCCAAAACTCAGTCCTCAGGCCCAAAACATAAAATCCAGGCCCAAAACCAAAAACCCAAGCCCAAAACTCAGACCTCAAGCCCAAAACTCAGACCTCAAGCCCAAAACTCAGACCTCAAGCCCAAAACTCAGACCTCAAGCCCAAAACTCAGACCTCAAGCCCAAAACTCAGACCTCAAGCCCAAAACTCAGACCTCAAGCCCAAAACTCAGACCTCAAGCCCAAAACTCAGACCTCAAGCCCAAAACTCAGACCTCAAGCCCAAAACTCAGACCTCAAGCCCAAAACTCAGACCTCAAGCCCAAAACTCAGACCTCAAGCCCAAAACTCAGACCTCAAGCCCAAAACTCAGACCTCAAGCCCAAAACTCAGACCTCAAGCCCAAAACTCAGACCTCAAGCCCAAAACTCAGACCTCAAGCCCAAAACTCAGACCTCAAGCCCAAAACTCAGACCTCAAGCCCAAAACTCAGACCTCAAGCCCAAAACTCAGACCTCAAGCCCAAAACCTAAAACCCAAGCCCAAAACTTAAAACCCAAGCCCAAAACTCAGTCCTCAGGCCCAAACATAAAATCCAGGCCCAAAACCAAAAACCCAAGCCCAAAACTCAGACCTCAAGCCCAAAACTCAGACCTCAAGCCCAAAACTCAGACCTCAAGCCCAAAACTCAGACCTCAAGCCCAAAACTCAGACCTCAAGCCCAAAACTCAGACCTCAAGCCCAAAACTCAGACCTCAAGCCCAAAACTCAGACCTCAAGCCCAAAACTCAGACCTCAAGCCCAAAACTCAGACCTCAAGCCCAAAACTCAGACCTCAAGCCCAAAACTCAGACCTCAAGCCCAAAACTCAGACCTCAAGCCCAAAACTCAGACCTCAAGCCCAAAACTCAGACCTCAAGCCCAAAACTCAGACCTCAAGCCCAAAACTCAGACCTCAAGCCCAAAACTCAGACCTCAAGCCCAAAACTCAGACCTCAAGCCCAAAACTCAGACCTCAAGCCCAAAACTCAGACCTCAAGCCCAAAACTCAGACCTCAAGCCCAAAACTCAGACCCCAAGCCCAAAACTCAGACCCCAAGCCCAAAACCTAAAACCCAAGCCCAAAACTTAAAACCCAAGCCCAAAACTCAGTCCTCAGGCCCAAAACATAAAATCCAGGCCCAAAACCAAAAACCCAAGCCCAAAACTCAGACCTCAAGCCCAAAACTCAGACCTCAAGCCCAAAACTCAGACCTCAAGCCCAAAACTCAGACCTCAAGCCCAAAACTCAGACCTCAAGCCCAAAACTCAGACCTCAAGCCCAAAACTCAGACCTCAAGCCCAAAACTCAGACCTCAAGCCCAAACTCAGACCTCAAGCCCAAAACTCAGACCTCAAGCCCAAAACTCAGACCTCAAGCCCAAACTCAGACCTCAAGCCCAAAACTCAGACCTCAAGCCCAAAACTCAGACCTCAAGCCCAAAACTCAGACCTCAAGCCCAAAACTCAGACCTCAAGCCCAAAACTCAGACCTCAAGCCCAAAACTCAGACCTCAAGCCCAAAACTCAGACCTCAAGCCCCAAAACTCAGACCTCAAGCCCAAAACTCAGACCTCAAGCCCAAAACTCAGACCTCAAGCCCAAAACTCAGACCTCAAGCCCAAAACTCAGACCTCAAGCCCAAAACCTAAAACCCAAGCCCAAAACTTAAAACCCAAGCCCAAAACTCAGTCCTCAGGCCCAAAACATAAAATCCAGGCCCAAAACTTAAAACCCAAGCCCAAAACTCAGACCTCAAGCCCAAAACTCAGACCTCAAGCCCAAAACTCAGACCTCAAGCCCAAAACTCAGACCTCAAGCCCAAAACTCAGACCTCAAGCCCAAAACTCAGACCTCAAGCCCAAAACTCAGACCTCAAGCCCAAAACTCAGACCTCAAGCCCAAAACTCAGACCTCAAGCCCAAAACTCAGACCTCAAGCCCAAAACTCAGACCTCAAGCCCAAAACTCAGACCTCAAGCCCAAAACTCAGACCTCAAGCCCAAAACTCAGACCTCAAGCCCAAAACTCAGACCTCAAGCCCAAAACTCAGACCTCAAGCCCAAAACTCAGACCTCAAGCCAAAACTCAGACCTCAAGCCCAAAACTCAGACCTCAAGCCCAAAACTCAGACCTCAAGCCCAAAACTCAGACCTCAAGCCCAAAACTCAGACCCCAAGCCCAAAACCTAAAACCCAAGCCCAAAACTTAAAACCCAAGCCCAAAACTCAGTCCTCAGGCCCAAAACATAAAATCCAGGCCCAAAACCAAAAACCCAAGCCCAAAACTCAGACCTCAAGCCCAAAAACTCAGACCTCAAGCCCAAAACTCAGACCTCAAGCCCAAAACTCAGACCTCAAGCCCAAAACTCAGACCTCAAGCCCAAAACTCAGACCTCAAGCCCAAAACTCAGACCTCAAGCCCAAAACTCAGACCTCAAGCCCAAAACTCAGACCTCAAGCCCAAAACTCAGACCTCAAGCCCAAAACTCAGACCTCAAGCCCAAAACTCAGACCTCAAGCCCAAAACTCAGACCTCAAGCCCAAAACTCAGACCTCAAGCCCAAAACTCAGACCTCAAGCCCAAAACTCAGACCTCAAGCCCAAAACTCAGACCTCAAGCCCAAAACTCAGACCTCAAGCCCAAAACTCAGACCTCAAGCCCAAAACTCAGACCTCAAGCCCAAAACTCAGACCTCAAGCCCAAAACTCAGACCTCAAGCCCAAAACTCAGACCTCAAGCCCAAAACTCAGACCCCAAGCCCAAAACTTAAAACCCAAGCCCAAAACTCAGTCCTCAGGCCCAAAACCAAAAACCCAAGCCCAAAACTCAGACCTCAAGCCCAAAACTCAGACCTCAAGCCCAAAACTCAGACCTCAAGCCCAAAACTCAGACCTCAAGCCCAAAACTCAGACCTCAAGCCCAAAACTCAGACCTCAAGCCCAAAACTCAGACCTCAAGCCCAAAACTCAGACCTCAAGCCCAAAACTCAGACCTCAAGCCCAAAACTCAGACCTCAAGCCCAAAACTCAGACCTCAAGCCCAAAACTCAGACCTCAAGCCCAAAACTCAGACCTCAAGCCCAAAACTCAGACCCCAAGCCCAAAACTCAGACCCCAAGCCCAAAACTCAGACCCCAAGCCCAAAACTTAAAACCCAAGCCCAAAACTCAGTCCTCAGGCCCAAAACATAAAATCCAGGCCCAAAACCAAAAAACCCAAGCCCAAAACTCAGACCTCAAGCCCAAAACTCAGACCTCAAGCCCAAAACTCAGACCTCAAGCCAAAACTCAGACCTCAAGCCCAAAACTCAGACCTCAAGCCCAAAACTCAGACCTCAAGCCCAAAACTCAGACCTCAAGCCCAAAACTCAGACCTCAAGCCCAAAACTCAGACCTCAAGCCCAAAACTCAGACCTCAAGCCCAAAACTCAGACCTCAAGCCCAAAACTCAGACCTCAAGCCCAAAACTCAGACCTCAAGCCCAAAACTCAGACCTCAAGCCCAAAACTCAGACCTCAAGCCCAAACTCAGACCTCAAGCCCAAAACTCAGACCTCAAGCCCAAAACTCAGACCCCAAGCCCAAAACTTAAAACCCAAGCCCAAAACTCAGTCCTCAGGCCCAAAACCAAAAACCCAAGCCCAAAACTCAGACCTCAAGCCCAAAACTCAGACCTCAAGCCCAAAACTCAGACCTCAAGCCCAAAACTCAGACCTCAAGCCCAAAACTCAGACCTCAAGCCCAAAACTCAGACCTCAAGCCCAAAACTCAGACCTCAAGCCCAAAACTCAGACCTCAAGCCCAAAACTCAGACCTCAAGCCCAAAACTCAGACCTCAAGCCCAAAACTCAGACCTCAAGCCCAAAACTCAGACCTCAAGCCCAAAACTCAGACCTCAAGCCCAAAACTCAGACCTCAAGCCCAAAACTCAGACCTCAAGCCCAAAACTCAGACCTCAAGCCCAAAACTCAGACCTCAAGCCCAAAACTCAGACCTCAAGCCCAAAACTCAGACCTCAAGCCCAAAACTCAGACCTCAAGCCCAAAACTCAGACCTCAAGCCCAAAACTCAGACCTCAAGCCCAAAACTCAGACCTCAAGCCCAAAACTCAGACCTCAAGCCCAAAACTCAGACCTCAAGCCCAAAACTCAGACCTCAAGCCCAAAACTCAGACCTCAAGCCCAAAACTCAGACCTCAAGCCCAAAACTCAGACCTCAAGCCCAAAACTCAGACCTCAAGCCCAAAACTCAGACCTCAAGCCCAAAACCTAAAACCCAAGCCCAAAACTTAAAACCCAAGCCAAAACTCAGTCCTCAGGCCCAAAACCTAAAACCCAAGCCCAAAACTCAGACCTCAAGCCCAAAACTCAGACCTCAAGCCCAAAACTCAGACCTCAAGCCCAAAACTCAGACCTCAAGCCCAAAACTCAGACCTCAAGCCCAAAACTCAGACCTCAAGCCCAAAACTCAGACCTCAAGCCCAAAACTCAGACCTCAAGCCCAAAACTCAGACCTCAAGCCCAAAACTCAGACCTCAAGCCCAAAACTCAGACCTCAAGCCCAAAACTCAGACCTCAAGCCCAAAACTCAGACCTCAAGCCCAAAACTCAGACCTCAAGCCCAAAACTCAGACCTCAAGCCCAAAACTTAAAACCCAAGCCTAAAACTTAAAACCCAAGCCCAAAATTTAAAACCCAAGCCCAAAACTCAGACCTCAAGCCCAAAACTCAGACCTCAAGCCCAAAACTCAGACCTCAAGCCCAAAACTCAGACCTCAAGCCCAAAACTCAGACCCCAAGCCCAAAACCTAAAACCCAAGCCCAAAACTTAAAACCCAAGCCCAAAACTCAGACCTCAGGCCCAAAACATAAAATCCAAGCCCAAAACCAAAAACCCAAGCCCAAAACTCAGACCTCAAGCCCAAAACTCAGACCTCAAGCCCAAAACTCAGACCTCAAGCCCAAAACTCAGACCTCAAGCCCAAAACTCAGACCTCAAGCCCAAAACTCAGACCTCAAGCCCAAAACTCAGACCTCAAGCCCAAAACTCAGACCTCAAGCCCAAAACTCAGACCTCAAGCCCAAAACTCAGACCTCAAGCCCAAAACTCAGACCTCAAGCCCAAAACTCAGACCTCAAGCCCAAAACTCAGACCTCAAGCCCAAAACTCAGACCTCAAGCCCAAAACTCAGACCTCAAGCCCAAAACTCAGACCTCAAGCCCAAAACTCAGACCTCAAGCCCAAAACTCAGACCTCAAGCCCAAAACTCAGACCTCAAGCCCAAAACTCAGACCTCAAGCCCAAAACTCAGACCTCAAGCCCAAAACTCAGACCTCAAGCCCAAAACCTAAAACCCAAGCCCAAAACTCAGTCCTCAGGCCCAAAACATAAAATCCAGGCCCAAAACCAAAAACCCAAGCCCAAAACTCAGACCTCAAGCCCAAAACTCAGACCTCAAGCCCAAAACTCAGACCTCAAGCCCAAAACTCAGACCTCAAGCCCAAAACTCAGACCTCAAGCCCAAAACTCAGACCTCAAGCCCAAAACTCAGACCTCAAGCCCAAAACTCAGACCTCAAGCCCAAAACTCAGACCTCAAGCCCAAAACTCAGACCTCAAGCCCAAAACTCAGACCTCAAGCCCAAAACTCAGACCTCAAGCCCAAAACTCAGACCTCAAGCCCAAAACTCAGACCTCAAGCCCAAAACTCAGACCTCAAGCCCAAAACTCAGACCTCAAGCCCAAAACTCAGACCTCAAGCCCAAAACTCAGACCTCAAGCCCAAAACTCAGACCTCAAGCCCAAAACTCAGACCTCAAGCCCAAAACTCAGACCTCAAGCCCAAAACTCAGACCTCAAGCCCAAAACTCAGACCTCAAGCCCAAAACTCAGACCTCAAGCCCCAAAACTCAGACCTCAAGCCCAAAACTCAGACCTCAAGCCCAAAACTCAGACCTCAAGCCCAAAACTCAGACCTCAAGCCCAAAACTCAGACCTCAAGCCCAAAACTCAGACCTCAAGCCCAAAACTCAGACCTCAAGCCCAAAACTCAGACCTCAAGCCCAAAACTCAGACCTCAAGCCCAAAACTCAGACCTCAAGCCCAAAACTCAGACCTCAAGCCCAAAACTCAGACCTCAAGCCCAAAACTCAGACCTCAAGCCCAAAACTCAGACCTCAAGCCCAAAACTCAGACCTCAAGCCCAAAACCTAAAACCCAAGCCCAAAACTCAGTCCTCAGGCCCAAAACATAAAATCCAGGCCCAAAACCAAAAACCCAAGCCCAAAACTCAGACCTCAAGCCCAAAACTCAGACCTCAAGCCCAAAACTCAGACCTCAAGCCCAAAACTCAGACCTCAAGCCCAAAACTCAGACCTCAAGCCCAAAACTCAGACCTCAAGCCCAAAACTCAGACCTCAAGCCCAAAACTCAGACCTCAAGCCCAAAACTCAGACCTCAAGCCCAAAACTCAGACCTCAAGCCCAAAACTCAGACCTCAAGCCCAAAACTCAGACCTCAAGCCCAAAACTCAGACCTCAAGCCCAAAACTCAGACCTCAAGCCCAAAACTCAGACCTCAAGCCCAAAACTCAGACCTCAAGCCCAAAACTCAGACCTCAAGCCCAAAACTCAGACCTCAAGCCCAAAACTCAGACCTCAAGCCCAAAACTCAGACCTCAAGCCCAAAACTCAGACCTCAAGCCCAAAACTCAGACCTCAAGCCCAAAACTCAGACCTCAAGCCCAAAACTCAGACCTCAAGCCCAAAACTCAGACCTCAAGCCCAAAACTCAGACCCCAAGCCCAAAACCTAAAACCCAAGCCCAAAACTTAAAACCCAAGCCCAAAACTCAGTCCTCAGGCCCAAAACATAAAACCCAAGCCCAAAACTCAGACCTCAAGCCCAAAACTCAGACCTCAAGCCCAAAACTCAGACCTCAAGCCCAAAACTCAGACCTCAAGCCCAAAACTCAGACCTCAAGCCCAAAACTCAGACCCTCAAGCCCAAAACTCAGACCTCAAGCCCAAAACTCAGACCTCAAGCCCAAAACTCAGACCTCAAGCCCAAAACTCAGACCTCAAGCCCAAAACTCAGACCTCAAGCCCAAAACTCAGACCTCAAGCCCAAAACTCAGACCTCAAGCCCAAAACTCAGACCTCAAGCCCAAAACTCAGACCTCAAGCCCAAAACTCAGACCTCAAGCCCAAAACTCAGACCTCAAGCCCAAAACTCAGACCTCAAGCCCAAAACTCAGACCTCAAGCCCAAAACCTAAAACCCAAGCCCAAAACTCAGTCCTCAGGCCCAAAACCAAAAACCCAAGCCCAAAACTCAGACCTCAAGCCCAAAACTCAGACCTCAAGCCCAAAACTCAGACCTCAAGCCCAAAACTCAGACCTCAAGCCCAAAACTCAGACCTCAAGCCCAAAACTCAGACCTCAAGCCCAAAACTCAGACCTCAAGCCCAAAACTCAGACCTCAAGCCCAAAACTCAGACCTCAAGCCCAAAACTCAGACCTCAAGCCCAAAACTCAGACCTCAAGCCCAAAACTCAGACCTCAAGCCCAAAACTCAGACCTCAAGCCCAAAACTTAAAACCCAAGCCCAAAATTTAAAACCCAAGCCCAAAACTCAGACCTCAAGCCCAAAACTCAGACCTCAAGCCCAAAACTCAGACCTCAAGCCCAAAACTCAGACCTCAAGCCCAAAACTCAGACCTCAAGCCCAAAACTCAGACCTCAAGCCCAAAACTCAGACCTCAAGCCCAAAACTCAGACCTCAAGCCCAAAACTCAGACCTCAAGCCCAAAACTCAGACCTCAAGCCCAAAACTCAGACCTCAAGCCCAAAACTCAGACCCCAAGCCCAAAACTCAGACCCCAAGCCCAAAACCTAAAACCCAAGCCCAAAACTTAAAACCCAAGCCCAAAACTCAGACCTCAAGCCCAAAACTCAGACCTCAAGCCCAAAACTCAGACCTCAAGCCCAAAACCTAAAACCCAAGCCCAAAACTCAGTCCTCAGGCCCAAAACCAAAAACCCAAGCCCAAAACTCAGACCTCAAGCCCAAAACTCAGACCTCAAGCCCAAAACTCAGACCTCAAGCCCAAAACTCAGACCTCAAGCCCAAAACTCAGACCTCAAGCCCAAAACTCAGACCTCAAGCCCAAAACTCAGACCTCAAGCCCAAAACTCAGACCTCAAGCCCAAAACTCAGACCTCAAGCCCAAAACTCAGACCTCAAGCCCAAAACTCAGACCTCAAGCCCAAAACTCAGACCTCAAGCCCAAAACTCAGACCTCAAGCCCAAAACTCAGACCTCAAGCCCAAAACTCAGACCTCAAGCCCAAAACTCAGACCTCAAGCCCAAAACCTAAAACCCAAGCCCAAAACTTAAAACCCAAGCCCAAAACTCAGTCCTCAGGCCCAAAACCAAAAACCCAAGCCCAAAACTCAGACCTCAAGCCCAAAACTCAGACCTCAAGCCCAAAACTCAGACCTCAAGCCCAAAACTCAGACCTCAAGCCCAAAACTCAGACCTCAAGCCCAAAACTCAGACCTCAAGCCCAAAACTCAGACCTCAAGCCCAAAACTCAGACCTCAAGCCCAAAACTCAGACCTCAAGCCCAAAACTCAGACCTCAAGCCCAAAACTTAAAACCCAAGCCCAAAACTTAAAACCCAAGCCCAAAATTTAAAACCCAAGCCCAAAACTCAGACCTCAAGCCCAAAACTCAGACCTCAAGCCCAAAACTCAGACCTCAAGCCCAAAACTCAGACCTCAAGCCCAAAACTCAGACCTCAAGCCCAAAACTCAGACCTCAAGCCCAAAACCTAAAACCCAAGCCCAAAACTTAAAACCCAAGCCCAAAACTCAGTCCTCAGGCCCAAAACCAAAAACCCAAGCCCAAAACTCAGACCTCAAGCCCAAAACTCAGACCTCAAGCCCAAAACTCAGACCTCAAGCCCAAAACTCAGACCTCAAGCCCAAAACTCAGACCTCAAGCCCAAAACTCAGACCTCAAGCCCAAAACTCAGACCTCAAGCCCAAACTCAGACCTCAAGCCCAAAACTCAGACCTCAAGCCCAAAACCTAAAACCCAAGCCCAAAACTTAAAACCCAAGCCCAAAACTCAGTCCTCAGGCCCAAAACCAAAAACCCAAGCCCAAAACTCAGACCTCAAGCCCAAAACTCAGACCTCAAGCCCAAAAACTCAGACCTCAAGCCCAAAACTCAGACCTCAAGCCCAAAACTCAGACCTCAAGCCCAAAACTCAGACCTCAAGCCCAAAACTCAGACCTCAAGCCCAAAACTCAGACCTCAAGCCCAAAACTCAGACCTCAAGCCCAAAACTCAGACCTCAAGCCCAAAACTCAGACCTCAAGCCCAAAACTCAGACCTCAAGCCCAAAACTCAGACCTCAAGCCCAAAACTCAGACCTCAAGCCCAAAACTCAGACCTCAAGCCCAAAACTCAGACCTCAAGCCCAAAACTCAGACCTCAAGCCCAAAACTCAGACCTCAAGCCCAAAACTCAGACCCCAAGCCCAAAACTCAGACCCCAAGCCCAAAACTCAGACCTCAAGCCCAAAACTCAGACCTCAAGCCCAAAACTCAGACCTCAAGCCCAAAACTCAGACCCTCAAGCCCAAAACTCAGACCTCAAGCCCAAAACTCAGACCTCAAGCCCAAAACTCAGACCTCAAGCCCAAAACTCAGACCTCAAGCCCAAAACTCAGACCTCAAGCCCAAAACTCAGACCTCAAGCCCAAAACTCAGACCTCAAGCCCAAAACTCAGACCTCAAGCCCAAAACTCAGACCTCAAGCCCAAAACTCAGACCTCAAGCCCAAAACCTAAAACCCAAGCCCAAAACTTAAAACCCAAGCCCAAAACTCAGTCCTCAGGCCCAAAACCTAAAACCCAAGCCCAAAACTCAGACCTCAAGCCCAAAACTCAGACCTCAAGCCCAAAACTCAGACCTCAAGCCCAAAACTCAGACCTCAAGCCCAAAACTCAGACCTCAAGCCCAAAACTCAGACCTCAAGCCCAAAACTCAGACCTCAAGCCCAAAACTCAGACCTCAAGCCCAAAACTCAGACCTCAAGCCCAAAACTCAGACCTCAAGCCCAAAACTCAGACCTCAAGCCCAAAACTCAGACCTCAAGCCCAAAACTCAGACCTCAAGCCCAAAACTCAGACCTCAAGCCCAAAACTCAGACCTCAAGCCCAAAACTCAGACCTCAAGCCCAAAACTCAGACCTCAAGCCCAAAACTCAGACCTCAAGCCCAAAACTCAGACCTCAAGCCCAAAACTCAGACCTCAAGCCCAAAACTCAGACCTCAAGCCCAAAACTCAGACCTCAAGCCCAAAACTCAGACCTCAAGCCCAAAACCTAAAACCCAAGCCCAAAACTCAGTCCTCAGGCCCAAAACCAAAAACCCAAGCCCAAAACTCAGACCTCAAGCCCAAAACTCAGACCTCAAGCCCAAAACTCAGACCTCAAGCCCAAAACTCAGACCTCAAGCCCAAAACTCAGACCTCAAGCCCAAAACTCAGACCTCAAGCCCAAAACTCAGACCTCAAGCCCAAAACTCAGACCTCAAGCCCAAAACTCAGACCTCAAGCCCAAAACTCAGACCTCAAGCCCAAAACTCAGACCTCAAGCCCAAAACTCAGACCTCAAGCCCAAAACTCAGACCTCAAGCCCAAAACTCAGACCTCAAGCCCAAAACTCAGACCTCAAGCCCAAAACTCAGACCTCAAGCCCAAAACTCAGACCTCAAGCCCAAAACTCAGACCTCAAGCCCAAAACTCAGACCTCAAGCCCAAAACTCAGACCTCAAGCCCAAAACTCAGACCTCAAGCCCAAAACTCAGACCTCAAGCCCAAAACTCAGACCTCAAGCCCAAAACTCAGACCTCAAGCCCAAAACTCAGACCTCAAGCCCAAAACTCAGACCTCAAGCCCAAAACTCAGACCTCAAGCCCAAAACTCAGACCTCAAGCCCAAAACTCAGACCTCAAGCCCAAAACTCAGACCTCAAGCCCAAAACTCAGACCTCAAGCCCAAAACTCAGACCTCAAGCCCAAAACTCAGACCTCAAGCCCAAAACTCAGACCTCAAGCCCAAAACTCAGACCTCAAGCCCAAAACTCAGACCTCAAGCCCAAAACTCAGACCTCAAGCCCAAAACTCAGACCTCAAGCCCAAAACTCAGACCTCAAGCCCAAAACTCAGACCTCAAGCCCAAAACTCAGACCTCAAGCCCAAAACTCAGACCTCAAGCCCAAAACTCAGACCTCAAGCCCAAAACTCAGACCTCAAGCCCAAAACTCAGACCTCAAGCCCAAAACTCAGACCTCAAGCCCAAAACTCAGACCTCAAGCCCAAAACTCAGACCTCAAGCCCAAAACTCAGACCCCAAGCCCAAAACCTAAAACCCAAGCCCAAAACTTAAAACCCAAGCCCAAAACTCAGTCCTCAGGCCCAAAACATAAAACCCAAGCCCAAAACTCAGACCTCAAGCCCAAAACTCAGACCTCAAGCCCAAAACTCAGACCTCAAGCCCAAAACTCAGACCTCAAGCCCAAAACTCAGACCTCAAGCCCAAAACTCAGACCTCAAGCCCAAAACTCAGACCTCAAGCCCAAAACTCAGACCTCAAGCCCAAAACTCAGACCTCAAGCCCAAAACTCAGACCTCAAGCCCAAAACTCAGACCTCAAGCCCAAAACTCAGACCTCAAGCCCAAAACTCAGACCTCAAGCCCAAAACTCAGACCTCAAGCCCAAAACTCAGACCTCAAGCCCAAAACTCAGACCTCAAGCCCAAAACTCAGACCTCAAGCCCAAAACCTAAAACCCAAGCCCAAAACTCAGTCCTCAGGCCCAAAACCAAAAACCCAAGCCCAAAACTCAGACCTCAAGCCCAAAACTCAGACCTCAAGCCCAAAACTCAGACCTCAAGCCCAAAACTCAGACCTCAAGCCCAAAACTCAGACCTCAAGCCCAAAACTCAGACCTCAAGCCCAAAACTCAGACCTCAAGCCCAAAACTCAGACCTCAAGCCCAAAACTCAGACCTCAAGCCCAAAACTCAGACCTCAAGCCCAAAACTTAAAACCCAAGCCCAAAATTTAAAACCCAAGCCCAAAACTCAGACCTCAAGCCCAAAACTCAGACCTCAAGCCCAAAACTCAGACCTCAAGCCCAAAACTCAGACCTCAAGCCCAAAACTCAGACCTCAAGCCCAAAACTCAGACCTCAAGCCCAAAACTCAGACCTCAAGCCCAAAACTCAGACCTCAAGCCCAAAACTCAGACCTCAAGCCCAAAACTCAGACCTCAAGCCCAAAACTCAGACCCCAAGCCCAAAACTCAGACCCCAAGCCCAAAACCTAAAACCCAAGCCCAAAACTTAAAACCCAAGCCCAAAACTCAGACCTCAAGCCCAAAACTCAGACCTCAAGCCCAAAACTCAGACCTCAAGCCCAAAACCTAAAACCCAAGCCCAAAACTCAGTCCTCAGGCCCAAAACCAAAAACCCAAGCCCAAAACTCAGACCTCAAGCCCAAAACTCAGACCTCAAGCCCAAAACTCAGACCTCAAGCCCAAAACTCAGACCTCAAGCCCAAAACTCAGACCTCAAGCCCAAAACTCAGACCTCAAGCCCAAAACTCAGACCTCAAGCCCAAAACTCAGACCTCAAGCCCAAAACTCAGACCTCAAGCCCAAAACTCAGACCTCAAGCCCAAAACTCAGACCTCAAGCCCAAAACTCAGACCTCAAGCCCAAAACTCAGACCTCAAGCCCAAAACTCAGACCTCAAGCCCAAAACTCAGACCTCAAGCCCAAAACTCAGACCTCAAGCCCAAAACTCAGACCTCAAGCCCAAAACTCAGACCTCAAGCCCAAAACTCAGACCTCAAGCCCAAAACTCAGACCTCAAGCCCAAAACCTAAAACCCAAGCCCAAAACTTAAAACCCAAGCCCAAAACTCAGTCCTCAGGCCCAAAACCAAAAACCCAAGCCCAAAACTCAGACCTCAAGCCCAAAACTCAGACCTCAAGCCCAAAACTCAGACCTCAAGCCCAAAACTCAGACCTCAAGCCCAAAACTCAGACCTCAAGCCCAAAACTCAGACCTCAAGCCCAAAACTCAGACCTCAAGCCCAAAACTCAGACCTCAAGCCCAAAACTCAGACCTCAAGCCCAAAACTCAGACCTCAAGCCCAAAACTTAAAACCCAAGCCCAAAACTTAAAACCCAAGCCCAAAATTTAAAACCCAAGCCCAAAACTCAGACCTCAAGCCCAAAACTCAGACCTCAAGCCCAAAACTCAGACCTCAAGCCCAAAACTCAGACCTCAAGCCCAAAACTCAGACCTCAAGCCCAAAACCTAAAACCCAAGCCCAAAACTTAAAACCCAAGCCCAAAACTCAGTCCTCAGGCCCCAAACTCAGACTCAAACCAAAAACCCAAGCCCAAAACTCAGACCTCAAGCCCAAAACTCAGACCTCAAGCCCAAAACTCAGACCTCAAGCCCAAAACTCAGACCTCAAGCCCAAAACTCAGACCTCAAGCCCAAAACTCAGACCTCAAGCCCAAAACTCAGACCTCAAGCCCAAAACTCAGACCTCAAGCCCAAAACTCAGACCTCAAGCCCAAACTCAGACCTCAAGCCCAAAACTCAGACCTCAAGCCCAAAACTCAGTCCTCAGGCCCAAAACCAAAAACCCAAGCCCAAAACTCAGACCTCAAGCCCAAAACTCAGACCTCAAGCCCAAAACTCAGACCTCAAGCCCAAACTCAGACCTCAAGCCCAAAACTCAGACCTCAAGCCCAAAACTCAGACCTCAAGCCCAAAACTCAGACCTCAAGCCCAAAACTCAGACCTCAAGCCCAAAACTCAGACCTCAAGCCCAAAACTCAGACCTCAAGCCCAAAACTCAGACCTCAAGCCCAAAACTCAGACCTCAAGCCCAAAACTCAGACCTCAAGCCCAAAACTCAGACCTCAAGCCCAAACCTCAGACCTCAAGCCCAAAACTCAGACCTCAAGCCCAAAACTCAGACCTCAAGCCCAAAACTCAGACCCAAGCCCAAAACTCAGACCTCAAGCCCAAAACTCAGACCTCAAGCCCAAAACTCAGACCTCAAGCCCAAAACTCAGACCTCAAGCCCAAAACTCAGACCTCAAGCCCAAAACTCAGACCTCAAGCCCAAAACTCAGACCTCAAGCCCAAAACTCAGACCTCAAGCCCAAAACTCAGACCTCAAGCCCAAAACCTAAAACCCAAGCCCAAAACTCAGTCCTCAGGCCCAAAACCAAAAACCCAAGCCCAAAACTCAGACCTCAAGCCCAAAACTCAGACCTCAAGCCCAAAACTCAGACCCCAAGCCCAAAACCTAAAACCCAAGCCCAAAACTTAAAACCCAAGCCCAAAACTCAGTCCTCAGGCCCAAAACATAAAATCCAGGCCCAAAATCAAAAACCCAAGCCCAAAACTCAGACCTCAAGCCCAAAACTCAGACCTCAAGCCCAAAACTCAGACCTCAAGCCCAAAACTCAGACCTCAAGCCCAAAACTCAGACCTCAAGCCCAAAACTCAGACCTCAAGCCCAAAACTCAGACCTCAAGCCCAAAACTCAGACCTCAAAGCCCAAAACCTAAAACCCAAGCCCAAAACTTAAAACCCAAGCCCAAAACTCAGTCCTCAGGCCCAAAACCAAAAACCCAAGCCCAAAACTCAGACCTCAAGCCCAAAACTCAGACCTCAAGCCCAAAACTCAGACCTCAAGCCCAAAACTCAGACCTCAAGCCCAAAACTCAGACCTCAAGCCCAAAACTCAGACCTCAAGCCCAAAACTCAGACCTCAAGCCCAAAACTCAGACCTCAAGCCCAAAACTCAGACCTCAAGCCCAAAACTCAGACCTCAAGCCCAAAACTCAGACCTCAAGCCCAAAACTCAGACCCCAAGCCCAAAACTTAAAACCCAAGCCCAAAACTTAAAACCCAAGCCCAAAACTCAGACCTCAAGCCCAAAACTCAGACCTCAAGCCCAAAACCTAAAACCCAAGCCCAAAACTTAAAACCCAAGCCCAAAACTCAGACCTCAGGCCCAAAACATAAAATCCAGGCCCAAAACCAAAAACCCAAGCCCAAAACTCAGACCTCAAGCCCAAAACTCAGACCTCAAGCCCAAAACTCAGACCCCAAGCCCAAAACTCAGACCCCAAGCCCAAAACTCAGACCCCAAGCCCAAAACTCAGACCCCAAGCCCAAAACTCAGACCCCAAGCCCAAAACTCAGACCCCAAGCCCAAAACTCAGACCCCAAGCCCAAAACTCAGACCCCAAGCCCAAAACTCAGACCTCAAGCCCAAAACTCAGACCTCAAGCCCAAAACTCAGACCTCAAGCCCAAAACTCAGACCTCAAGCCCAAAACTCAGACCTCAAGCCCAAAACTCAGACCTCAAGCCCAAAACTCAGACCTCAAGCCCAAAACTCAGACCTCAAGCCCAAAACTCAGACCTCAAGCCCAAAACTCAGACCTCAAGCAAAAAACTCAGACCCCAAGCCCAAAACCTAAAACCCAAGCCCAAAACTTAAAACCCAAGCCCAAAACTTAAAACCCAAGCCCAAAACTCAGTCCTCAGGCCCAAAACATAAAATCCAGGCCCAAAACCAAAAACCCAAGCCCAAAACTCAGACCTCAAGCCCAAAACTCAGACCTCAAGCCCAAAACTCAGACCTCAAGCCCAAAACTCAGACCTCAAGCCCAAAACTCAGACCTCAAGCCCAAAACTCAGACCCCAAGCCCAAAACTTAAAACCCAAGCCCAAAACATAAAACCCAAGCCCAAAACTTAAAACCCAAGCCCAAAACTCAGACCTCAAGCCCAAAACTCAGACCTCAAGCCCAAAACTCAGACCCCAAGCCCAAAACCTAAAACCCAAGCCCAAAACTTAAAACCCAAGCCCAAAACTCAGACCTCAGGCCCAAAACATAAAATCCAGGCCCAAAACCAAAAACCCAAGCCCAAAACTCAGACCTCAAGCCCAAAACTCAGACCTCAAGCCCAAAACTCAGACCTCAAGCCCAAAACTCAGACCTCAAGCCCAAAACTCAGACCTCAAGCCCAAAACTCAGACCTCAAGCCCAAAACTCAGACCTCAAGCCCAAAACTCAGACCTCAAGCCCAAAACTCAGACCTCAAGCCCAAAACTCAGACCTCAAGCCCAAAACTCAGACCTCAAGCCCAAAACTCAGACCTCAAGCCCAAAACTCAGACCCCAAGCCCAAAACTCAGACCCCAAGCCCAAAACCTAAAACCCAAGCCCAAAACTTAAAACCCAAGCCCAAAACTCAGTCCTCAGGCCCAAAACATAAAATCCAGGCCCAAAACCAAAAACCCAAGCCCAAAACTCAGACCTCAAGCCCAAAACTCAGACCTCAAGCCCAAAACTCAGACCTCAAGCCCAAAACTCAGACCTCAAGCCCAAAACTCAGACCTCAAGCCCAAAACTCAGACCTCAAGCCCAAAACTCAGACCTCAAGCCCAAAACTCACTCAGACCTCAAGCCCAAAACTCACTCAGACCTCAAGCCCAAAACTCACTCAGACCTCAAGCCCAAAACTCACTCAGACCTCAAGCCCAAAACTCACTCAGACCTCAAGCCCAAAACTCAGACCTCAAGCCCAAAACTCAGACCTCAAGCCCAAAACTCAGACCTCAAGCCCAAAACTCAGACCTCAAGCCCAAAACTCAGACCTCAAGCCCAAAACTCAGACCTCAAGCCCAAAACTCAGACCTCAAGCCCAAAACTCAGACCTCAAGCCCAAAACTCAGACCTCAAGCCCAAAACTCAGACCTCAAGCCCAAAACTCAGACCTCAAGCCCAAAACTCAGACCTCAAGCCCAAAACTCAGACCTCAAGCCCAAAACTCAGACCTCAAGCCCAAAACTCAGACCTCAAGCCCAAAACTCAGACCTCAAGCCCAAAACTCAGACCTCAAGCCCAAAACTCAGACCTCAAGCCCAAAACTCAGACCTCAAGCCCAAAACTCAGACCTCAAGCCCAAAACTCAGACCTCAAGCCCAAAACTCAGACCTCAAGCCCAAAACTCAGACCTCAAGCCCAAAACTCAGACCTCAAGCCCAAAACTCAGACCTCAAGCCCAAAACTCAGACCTCAAGCCCAAAACTCAGACCTCAAGCCCAAAACTCAGACCTCAAGCCCAAAACTCAGACCTCAAGCCCAAAACTCAGACCTCAAGCCCAAAACTCAGACCTCAAGCCCAAAACTCAGACCTCAAGCCCAAAACTCAGACCCCAAGCCCAAAACTCAGACCCCAAGCCCAAAACTCAGACCCCAAGCCCAAAACCTAAAACCCAAGCCCAAAACTTAAAACCCAAGCCCAAAACTCAGTCCTCAGGCCCAAAACATAAAATCCAGGCCCAAAATCAAAAACCCAAGCCCAAAACTCAGACCTCAAGCCCAAAACTCAGACCTCAAGCCCAAAACTCAGACCTCAAGCCCAAAACTCAGACCTCAAGCCCAAAACTCAGACCTCAAGCCCAAAACTCAGACCTCAAGCCCAAAACTCAGACCTCAAGCCCAAAACTCAGACCTCAAGCCCAAAACTCAGACCTCAAGCCCAAAACTCAGACCTCAAGCCCAAAACTCAGACCTCAAGCCCAAAACTCAGACCTCAAGCCCAAAACTCAGACCTCAAGCCCAAAACTCAGACCTCAAGCCCAAAACTCAGACCTCAAGCCCAAAACTCAGACCTCAAGCCCAAAACTCAGACCTCAAGCCCAAAACTCAGACCTCAAGCCCAAAACTCAGACCTCAAGCCCAAAACTCAGACCTCAAGCCCAAAACTCAGACCTCAAGCCCAAAACTCAGACCTCAAGCCCAAAACTCAGACCTCAAGCCCAAAACTCAGACCTCAAGCCCAAAACTCAGACCTCAAGCCCAAAACTCAGACCTCAAGCCCAAAACTTAAAACCCAAGCCCAAAACTTAAAACCCAAGCCCAAAACTCAGACCTCAAGCCCAAAACTCAGACCTCAAGCCCAAAACTCAGACCTCAAGCCCAAAACTCAGACCTCAAGCCCAAAACTCAGACCTCAAGCCCAAAACTCAGACCTCAAGCCCAAAACTCAGACCTCAAGCCCAAAACTCAGACCTCAGCCCAAAACTCAGACCCCAAGCCCAAAACTTAAAACCCAAGCCCAAAACTCAGACCTCAAGCCCAAAACTCAGACCTCAAGCCCAAAACTCAGACCTCAAGCCCAAAACTCAGACCTCAAGCCCAAAACTCAGACCTCAAGCCCAAAACTCAGACCTCAAGCCCAAAACCTAAAACCCAAGCCCAAAACTTAAAACCCAAGCCCAAAACTCAGTCCTCAGGCCCAAAACCAAAAACCCAAGCCCAAAACTCAGACCTCAAGCCCAAAACTCAGACCTCAAGCCCAAAACTCAGACCTCAAGCCCAAAACTCAGACCTCAAGCCCAAAACTCAGACCTCAAGCCCAAAACTCAGACCTCAAGCCCAAAACTCAGACCTCAAGCCCAAAACTCAGACCTCAAGCCCAAAACTCAGACCTCAAGCCCAAAACTCAGACCTCAAGCCCAAAACTCAGACCTCAAGCCCAAAACTCAGACCTCAAGCCCAAAACTCAGACCTCAAGCCCAAAACTCAGACCTCAAGCCCAAAACTCAGACCTCAAGCCCAAAACTCAGACCTCAAGCCCAAAACCTAAAACCCAAGCCCAAAACTTAAAACCCAAGCCCAAAACTCAGTCCTCAGGCCCAAAACCAAAAACCCAAGCCCAAAACTCAGACCTCAAGCCCAAAACTCAGACCTCAAGCCCAAAACTCAGACCTCAAGCCCAAAACTCAGACCTCAAGCCCAAAACCTAAAACCCAAGCCCAAAACTTAAAACCCAAGCCCAAAACTCAGTCCTCAGGCCCAAAACCAAAAACCCAAGCCCAAAACTCAGACCTCAAGCCCAAAACTCAGACCTCAAGCCCAAAACTCAGACCTCAAGCCCAAAACTCAGACCTCAAGCCCAAAACTCAGACCTCAAGCCCAAAACTCAGACCTCAAGCCCAAAACTCAGACCTCAAGCCCAAAACTCAGACCTCAAGCCCAAAACTCAGACCTCAAGCCCAAAACTCAGACCTCAAGCCCAAAACTCAGACCTCAAGCCCAAAACTCAGACCTCAAGCCCAAAACTCAGACCTCAAGCCCAAAACTCAGACCTCAAGCCCAAAACTCAGACCTCAAGCCCAAAACTCAGACCCTCAAGCCCAAAACTCAGACCTCAAGCCCAAAACTTAAAACCCAAGCCCAAAACTTAAAACCCAAGCCCAAAACTCAGACCTCAAGCCCAAAACTCAGACCTCAAGCCCAAAACTCAGACCTCAAGCCCAAAACTCAGACCTCAAGCCCAAAACTCAGACCTCAAGCCCAAAACTCAGACCTCAAGCCCAAAACTCAGACCCCAAGCCCAAAACTTAAAACCCAAGCCCAAAACTTAAAACCCAAGCCTAAAACTCAGACCTCAAGCCCAAAACTCAGACCTCAAGCCCAAAACTCAGACCTCAAGCCCAAAACTCAGACCCCAAGCCCAAAACCTAAAACCCAAGCCCAAAACTTAAAACCCAAGCCCAAAACTCAGACCTCAGGCCCAAAACATAAAATCCAGGCCCAAAACATAAAATCCAGGCCCAAAACCAAAAACCCAAGCCCAAAACTCAGACCTCAAGCCCAAAACTCAGACCTCAAGCCCAAAACTCAGACCTCAAGCCCAAAACTCAGACCTCAAGCCCAAAACTCAGACCTCAAGCCCAAAACTCAGACCTCAAGCCCAAAACTCAGACCTCAAGCCCAAAACTCAGACCTCAAGCCCAAAACTCAGACCTCAAGCCCAAAACTCAGACCTCAAGCCCAAAACTCAGACCTCAAGCCCAAAACTCAGACCTCAAGCCCAAAACTCAGACCTCAAGCCCAAAACTCAGACCTCAAGCCCAAAACTCAGACCTCAAGCCCAAAACTCAGACCTCAAGCCCAAAACTCAGACCTCAAGCCCAAAACTCAGACCTCAAGCCCAAAACTCAGACCTCAAGCCCAAAACTCAGACCTCAAGCCCAAAACTCAGACCCCAAGCCCAAAACCTAAAACCCAAGCCCAAAACTTAAAACCCAAGCCCAAAACTTAAAACCCAAGCCCAAAACTCAGTCCTCAGGCCCAAAACCAAAAACCCAAGCCCAAAACTCAGACCTCAAGCCCAAAACTCAGACCTCAAGCCCAAAACTCAGACCTCAAGCCCAAAACTCAGACCTCAAGCCCAAACTCAGACCTCAAGCCCAAAACTCAGACCTCAAGCCCAAAACTCAGACCTCAAGCCCAAAACTCAGACCTCAAGCCCAAAACTCAGACCTCAAGCCCAAAACTCAGACCTCAAGCCCAAAACTCAGACCTCAAGCCCAAAACTCAGACCTCAAGCCCAAAACTCAGACCTCAAGCCCAAAACTCAGACCTCAAGCCCAAAACTCAGACCTCAAGCCCAAAACTCAGACCTCAAGCCCAAAACTCAGACCTCAAGCCCAAAACTCAGACCCCAAGCCCAAAACCTAAAACCCAAGCCCAAAACTTAAAACCCAAGCCCAAAACTTAAAACCCAAGCCCAAAACTCAGTCCTCAGGCCCAAAACCAAAAACCCAAGCCCAAAACTCAGACCTCAAGCCCAAAACTCAGACCTCAAGCCCAAAACTCAGACCTCAAGCCCAAAACTCAGACCTCAAGCCCAAAACTCAGACCTCAAGCCCAAAACTCAGACCTCAAGCCCAAAACTCAGACCTCAAGCCCAAAACTCAGACCTCAAGCCCAAAACTCAGACCTCAAGCCCAAAACTCAGACCTCAAGCCCAAAACTCAGACCTCAAGCCCAAAACTCAGACCTCAAGCCCAAAACTCAGACCTCAAGCCCAAAACTCAGACCTCAAGCCCAAAACTCAGACCTCAAGCCCAAAACTCAGACCTCAAGCCCAAAACTCAGACCTCAAGCCCAAAACTCAGACCTCAAGCCCAAAACTCAGACCTCAAGCCCAAAACTCAGACCTCAAGCCCAAAACTCAGACCTCAAGCCCAAAACTCAGACCTCAAGCCCAAAACTCAGACCTCAAGCCCAAAACTCAGACCTCAAGCCCAAAACTCAGACCTCAAGCCCAAAACTCAGACCTCAAGCCCAAAACTCAGACCTCAAGCCCAAAACTCAGACCTCAAGCCCAAAACTCAGACCTCAAGCCCAAAACTCAGACCTCAAGCCCAAAACTCAGACCTCAAGCCCAAAACTCAGACCTCAAGCCCAAAACTCAGACCTCAAGCCCAAAACTCAGACCTCAAGCCCAAAACTCAGACCTCAAGCCCAAAACTCAGACCTCAAGCCCAAAACTCAGACCTCAAGCCCAAAACTCAGACCTCAAGCCCAAAACTCAGACCTCAAGCCCAAAACTCAGACCTCAAGCCCAAAACTCAGACCTCAAGCCCAAAACTCAGACCTCAAGCCCAAAACTCAGACCTCAAGCCCAAAACTCAGACCTCAAGCCCAAAACTCAGACCTCAAGCCCAAAACTCAGACCTCAAGCCCAAAACTCAGACCTCAAGCCCAAAACTCAGACCTCAAGCCCAAAACTCAGACCTCAAGCCCAAAACTCAGACCTCAAGCCCAAAACTCAGACCTCAAGCCCAAAACTCAGACCTCAAGCCCAAAACTCAGACCTCAAGCCCAAAACTCAGACCTCAAGCCCAAAACTCAGACCTCAAGCCCAAAACCTAAAACCCAAGCCCAAAACTCAGACCTCAAGCCCAAAACCTAAAACCCAAGCCCAAAACTCAGACCTCAAGCCCAAAACCTAAAACCCAAGCCCAAAACTCAGACCTCAAGCCCAAAACTCAGACCTCAAGCCCAAAACTCAGACCTCAAGCCCAAAACTCAGACCTCAAGCCCAAAACTCAGACCTCAAGCCCAAAACTCAGACCTCAAGCCCAAAACTCAGACCTCAAGCCCAAAACTCAGACCTCAAGCCCAAAACTCAGACCTCAAGCCCAAAACTCAGACCTCAAGCCCAAAACTCAGACCTCAAGCCCAAAACTCAGACCTCAAGCCCAAAACTCAGACCTCAAGCCCAAAACTCAGACCTCAAGCCCAAAACTCAGACCTCAAGCCCAAAACTCAGACCTCAAGCCCAAAACTCAGACCTCAAGCCCAAAACTCAGACCTCAAGCCCAAAACTCAGACCTCAAGCCCAAAACTCAGACCTCAAGCCCAAAACTCAGACCTCAAGCCCAAAACTCAGACCTCAAGCCCAAAACTCAGACCTCAAGCCCAAAACTCAGACCTCAAGCCCAAAACTCAGACCTCAAGCCCAAAACCTAAAACCCAAGCCCAAAACTCAGTCCTCAGGCCCAAAACCAAAAACCCAAGCCCAAAACTCAGACCTCAAGCCCAAAACTCAGACCTCAAGCCCAAAACTCAGACCTCAAGCCCAAAACTCAGACCTCAAGCCCAAAACTCAGACCTCAAGCCCAAAACTCAGACCTCAAGCCCAAAACTCAGACCTCAAGCCCAAAACTCAGACCTCAAGCCCAAAACTCAGACCTCAAGCCCAAAACTCAGACCTCAAGCCCAAAACTCAGACCTCAAGCCCAAAACTCAGACCTCAAGCCCAAAACTCAGACCTCAAGCCCAAAACTCAGACCTCAAGCCCAAAACTCAGACCTCAAGCCCAAAACTCAGACCTCAAGCCCAAAACTCAGACCTCAAGCCCAAAACTCAGACCTCAAGCCCAAAACCTAAAACCCAAGCCCAAAACTTAAAACCCAGGCCCAAAACATAAAATCCAGGCCCAAAACCTAAAACCCAAGCCCAAAACTTAAAACCCAAGCCCAAAACTCAGTCCTCAGGCCCAAAACCAAAAACCCAAGCCCAAAACTCAGACCTCAAGCCCAAAACTCAGACCTCAAGCCCAAAACTCAGACCTCAAGCCCAAAACTCAGACCTCAAGCCCAAAACTCAGACCTCAAGCCCAAAACTCAGACCTCAAGCCCAAAACTCAGACCTCAAGCCCAAAACTCAGACCTCAAGCCCAAAACTCAGACCTCAAGCCCAAAACTCAGACCTCAAGCCCAAAACTCAGACCTCAAGCCCAAAACTCAGACCTCAAGCCCAAAACTCAGACCTCAAGCCCAAAACTCAGACCTCAAGCCCAAAACTCAGACCTCAAGCCCAAAACTCAGACCCCAAGCCCAAAACCTAAAACCCAAGCCCAAAACTTAAAACCCAAGCCCAAAACTCAGTCCTCAGGCCCAAAACCAAAAACCCAAGCCCAAAACTCAGACCTCAAGCCCAAAACTCAGACCTCAAGCCCAAAACTCAGACCTCAAGCCCAAAACTCAGACCTCAAGCCCAAAACTCAGACCTCAAGCCCAAAACTCAGACCTCAAGCCCAAAACTCAGACCTCAAGCCCAAAACTCAGACCTCAAGCCCAAAACTCAGACCTCAAGCCCAAAACTCAGACCTCAAGCCCAAAACTCAGACCTCAAGCCCAAAACTCAGACCTCAAGCCCAAAACTCAGACCTCAAGCCCAAAACTCAGACCTCAAGCCCAAAACTCAGACCTCAAGCCCAAAACTCAGACCTCAAGCCCAAAACTCAGACCTCAAGCCCAAAACTCAGACCTCAAGCCCAAAACTCAGACCTCAAGCCCAAAACTCAGACCTCAAGCCCAAAACTCAGACCTCAAGCCCAAAACTCAGACCTCAAGCCCAAAACTCAGACCTCAAGCCCAAAACTCAGACCTCAAGCCCAAAACTCAGACCTCAAGCCCAAAACTCAGACCTCAAGCCCAAAACTCAGACCTCAAGCCCAAAACTCAGACCTCAAGCCCAAAACTCAGACCTCAAGCCCAAAACTCAGACCTCAAGCCCAAAACTCAGACCTCAAGCCCAAAACTCAGACCTCAAGCCCAAAACTCAGACCTCAAGCCCAAAACTCAGACCTCAAGCCCAAAACTCAGACCTCAAGCCCAAAACTCAGACCTCAAGCCCAAAACTCAGACCTCAAGCCCAAAACTCAGACCTCAAGCCCAAAACTCAGACCTCAAGCCCAAAACTCAGACCTCAAGCCCAAAACTCAGACCTCAAGCCCAAAACTCAGACCTCAAGCCCAAAACTCAGACCTCAAGCCCAAAACTCAGACCTCAAGCCCAAAACTCAGACCTCAAGCCCAAAACTCAGACCTCAAGCCCAAAACCTAAAACCCAAGCCCAAAACTCAGACCTCAAGCCCAAAACCTAAAACCCAAGCCCAAAACTCAGACCTCAAGCCCAAAACCTAAAACCCAAGCCCAAAACTCAGACCTCAAGCCCAAAACTCAGACCTCAAGCCCAAAACTCAGACCTCAAGCCCAAAACCTAAAACCCAAGCCCAAAACTCAGACCTCAAGCCCAAAACCTAAAACCCAAGCCCAAAACTCAGACCTCAAGCCCAAAACCTAAAACCCAAGCCCAAAACTCAGACCTCAAGCCCAAAACCTAAAACCCAAGCCCAAAACTCAGACCTCAAGCCCAAACTCAGACCTCAAGCCCAAAACTCAGACCTCAAGCCCAAAACTCAGACCTCAAGCCCAAAACTCAGACCTCAAGCCCAAAACTCAGACCTCAAGCCCAAAACTCAGACCTCAAGCCCAAAACTCAGACCTCAAGCCCAAAACTCAGACCTCAAGCCCAAAACTCAGACCTCAAGCCCAAAACTCAGACCTCAAGCCCAAAACTCAGACCTCAAGCCCAAAACTCAGACCTCAAGCCCAAAACTCAGACCTCAAGCCCAAAACTCAGACCTCAAGCCCAAAACTCAGACCTCAAGCCCAAAACTCAGACCTCAAGCCCAAAACTCAGACCTCAAGCCCAAAACTCAGACCTCAAGCCCAAAACTCAGACCTCAAGCCCAAAACTCAGACCTCAAGCCCAAAACTCAGACCTCAAGCCCAAAACTCAGACCTCAAGCCCAAAACTCAGGAACCTCAAGCCCAAAACTCAGACCTCAAGCCCAAAAAGTAAAAACCCAAGCCCAAAACTCAGTCCTCAGGCCCAAAAAGTAAAAACCCAAGCCCAAAACTCAGTCCTCAGGCCCAAAACCAAAAACCCAAGCCCAAAACTCAGACCTCAAGCCCAAAACTCAGACCTCAAGCCCAAAACTCAGACCTCAAGCCCAAAACTCAGACCTCAAGCCCAAAACTCAGACCTCAAGCCCAAAACTCAGACCTCAAGCCCAAAACTCAGACCTCAAGCCCAAAACTCAGACCTCAAGCCCAAAACTCAGACCTCAAGCCCAAAACTCAGACCTCAAGCCCAAAACTCAGACCTCAAGCCCAAAACTCAGACCTCAAGCCCAAAACTCAGACCTCAAGCCCAAAACTCAGACCTCAAGCCCAAAACTCAGACCTCAAGCCCAAAACTCAGACCTCAAGCCCAAAACTCAGACCTCAAGCCCAAAACTCAGACCTCAAGCCCAAAACTCAGACCTCAAGCCCAAAACTCAGACCTCAAGCCCAAAACTCAGACCTCAAGCCCAAAACTCAGACCTCAAGCCCAAAACTCAGACCTCAAGCCCAAAACTCAGACCTCAAGCCCAAAACCTAAAACCCAAGCCCAAAACTTAAAACCCAAGCCCAAAACTCAGTCCTCAGGCCCAAAACATAAAAACCAGGCCCAAAACCTAAAACCCAAGCCCAAAACTTAAAACCCAAGCCCAAAACTCAGTCCTCAGGCCCAAAACCAAAAACCCAAGCCCAAAACTCAGACCTCAAGCCCAAAACTCAGACCTCAAGCCCAAAACTCAGACCTCAAGCCCAAAACTCAGACCTCAAGCCCAAACCTCAGACCTCAAGCCCAAACCTCAGACCTCAAGCCCAAACCTCAGACCTCAAGCCCAAACCTCAGACCTCAAGCCCAAACCTCAGACCTCAAGCCCAAACCTCAGACCTCAAGCCCAAACCTCAGACCTCAAGCCCAAACCTCAGACCTCAAGCCCAAACCTCAGACCTCAAGCCCAAACCTCAGACCTCAAGCCCAAACCTCAGACCTCAAGCCCAAACCTCAGACCTCAAGCCCAAACCTCAGACCTCAAGCCCAAACCTCAGACCTCAAGCCCAAACCTCAGACCTCAAGCCCAAACCTCAGACCTCAAGCCCAAACCTCAGACCTCAAGCCCAAACCTCAGACCTCAAGCCCAAAACTCAGACCTCAAGCCCAAAACTCAGTCCTCAAGCCCAAAACTCAGTCCTCAAGCCCAAAACTCAGTCCTCAAGCCCAAAACTCAGTCCTCAAGCCCAAAACTCAGTCCTCAAGCCCAAAACTCAGTCCTCAAGCCCAAAACTCAGTCCTCAAGCCCAAAACTCAGTCCTCAAGCCCAAAACTCAGTCCTCAAGCCCAAAACTCAGTCCTCAAGCCCAAAACTCAGTCCTCAAGCCCAAAACTCAGTCCTCAAGCCCAAAACTCAGTCCTCAAGCCCAAAACTCAGTCCTCAAGCCCAAAACTCAGTCCTCAAGCCCAAAACTCAGTCCTCAAGCCCAAAACTCAGACCTCAAGCCCAAAACTCAGACCTCAAGCCCAAAACTCAGACCTCAAGCCCAAAACTCAGACCTCAAGCCCAAAACTCAGACCTCAAGCCCAAAACTCAGACCTCAAGCCCAAAACTCAGACCTCAAGCCCAAAACTCAGACCTCAAGCCCAAAACTCAGACCTCAAGCCCAAAACTCAGACCTCAAGCCCAAAACTCAGACCTCAAGCCCAAAACTCAGACCTCAAGCCCAAAACTCAGACCTCAAGCCCAAAACTCAGACCTCAAGCCCAAAACTCAGACCTCAAGCCCAAAACTCAGACCTCAAGCCCAAAACTCAGACCTCAAGCCCAAAACTCAGACCTCAAGCCCAAAACTCAGACCTCAAGCCCAAAACTCAGACCTCAAGCCCAAAACTCAGACCTCAAGCCCAAAACTCAGACCTCAAGCCCAAAACTCAGACCTCAAGCCCAAAACTCAGACCTCAAGCCCAAAACTCAGACCCCAAGCCCAAAACCTAAAACCCAAGCCCAAAACTTAAAACCCAAGCCCAAAACTCAGTCCTCAGGCCCAAAACATAAAATCCAGGCCCAAAACTTAAAACCCAAGCCCAAAACTCAGTCCTCAGGCCCAAAACATAAAATCCAGGCCCAAAACCAAAAACCCAAGCCCAAAACTCAGACCTCAAGCCCAAAACTCAGACCTCAAGCCCAAAACTCAGACCTCAAGCCCAAAACTCAGACCTCAAGCCCAAAACTCAGACCTCAAGCCCAAAACTCAGACCTCAAGCCCAAAACTCAGACCTCAAGCCCAAAACTCAGACCTCAAGCCCAAAACTCAGACCTCAAGCCCAAAACTCAGACCTCAAGCCCAAAACTCAGACCTCAAGCCCAAAACTCAGACCTCAAGCCCAAAACTCAGACCTCAAGCCCAAAACTCAGACCTCAAGCCCAAAACTCAGACCTCAAGCCCAAAACTCAGACCTCAAGCCCAAAACTCAGACCTCAAGCCCAAAACTCAGACCTCAAGCCCAAAACTCAGACCTCAAGCCCAAAACTCAGACCCCAAGCCCAAAACCTAAAACCCAAGCCCAAAACTCAGACCTCAAGCCCAAAACTCAGACCTCAAGCCCAAAACTCAGACCTCAAGCCCAAAACTCAGACCTCAAGCCCAAAACTCAGACCTCAAGCCCAAAACTCAGACCTCAAGCCCAAAACTCAGACCTCAAGCCCAAAACTCAGACCTCAAGCCCAAAACTCAGACCTCAAGCCCAAAACTCAGACCTCAAGCCCAAAACTCAGACCTCAAGCCCAAAACTCAGACCTCAAGCCCAAAACTCAGACCTCAAGCCCAAAACTCAGACCTCAAGCCCAAAACTCAGACCTCAAGCCCAAAACTCAGACCTCAAGCCCAAAACTCAGACCTCAAGCCCAAAACTCAGACCTCAAGCCCAAAACTCAGACCTCAAGCCCAAAACTCAGACCTCAAGCCCAAAACTCAGACCTCAAGCCCAAAACTCAGACCTCAAGCCCAAAACTCAGACCTCAAGCCCAAAACTCAGACCTCAAGCCCAAAACTCAGACCTCAAGCCCAAAACTCAGACCTCAAGCCCAAAACTCAGACCTCAAGCCCAAAACTCAGACCTCAAGCCCAAAACTCAGACCTCAAGCCCAAAACTCAGACCTCAAGCCCAAAACTCAGACCTCAAGCCCAAAACTCAGACCTCAAGCCCAAAACTCAGACCTCAAGCCCAAAACTCAGACCTCAAGCCCAAAACTCAGACCTCAAGCCCAAAACTCAGACCTCAAGCCCAAAACTCAGACCTCAAGCCCAAAACTCAGACCTCAAGCCCAAAACTCAGACCTCAAGCCCAAAACTCAGACCTCAAGCCCAAAACTCAGACCTCAAGCCCAAAACTCAGACCTCAAGCCCAAAACTCAGACCTCAAGCCCAAAACTCAGACCTCAAGCCCAAAACTCAGACCTCAAGCCCAAAACTCAGACCTCAAGCCCAAAACTCAGACCTCAAGCCCAAAACTCAGACCTCAAGCCCAAAACTCAGACCTCAAGCCCAAAACTCAGACCTCAAGCCCAAAACTCAGACCTCAAGCCCAAAACTCAGACCTCAAGCCCAAAACTCAGACCTCAAGCCCAAAACTCAGACCTCAAGCCCAAAACTCAGACCTCAAGCCCAAAACTCAGACCTCAAGCCCAAAACTCAGACCTCAAGCCCAAAACTCAGACCTCAAGCCCAAAACTCAGACCTCAAGCCCAAAACTCAGACCTCAAGCCCAAAACTCAGACCTCAAGCCCAAAACTCAGACCTCAAGCCCAAAACTCAGACCTCAAGCCCAAAACTCAGACCTCAAGCCCAAAACTCAGACCTCAAGCCCAAAACTCAGACCTCAAGCCCAAAACTCAGACCTCAAGCCCAAAACTCAGACCTCAAGCCCAAAACTCAGACCTCAAGCCCAAAACTCCTCAGACCTCAAGCCCAAAACTCAGACCTCAAGCCCAAAACTCAGACCTCAAGCCCAAAACCTAAAACCCAAGCCCAAAACTCAGTCCTCAGGCCCAAAACCAAAAACCCAAGCCCAAAACTCAGACCTCAAGCCCAAAACTCAGACCTCAAGCCCAAAACTCAGACCTCAAGCCCAAAACTCAGACCTCAAGCCCAAAACTCAGACCTCAAGCCCAAAACTCAGACCTCAAGGCCCAAAACTCAGACCTCAAGCCCAAAACTCAGACCTCAAGCCCAAAACTCAGACCTCAAGCCCAAAACTCAGACCTCAAGCCCAAAACTCAGACCTCAAGCCCAAAACTCAGACCTCAAGCCCCAAAACTCAGACCTCAAGCCCAAAAACTCAGACCTCAAGCCCAAAACTCAGACCTCAAGCCCAAAACTCAGACCTCAAGCCCAAAACTCAGACCTCAAGCCCAAAACTCAGACCTCAAGCCCAAAACCTAAAAACCCAAGCCCAAAACTTAAAACCCAAGCCCAAAACTCAGTCCTCAGGCCCAAAACATAAAATCCAGGCCCAAAACCTAAAACCCAAGCCCAAAACTTAAAACCCAAGCCCAAAACTCAGTCCTCAGGCCCAAAACCAAAAAACCCAAGCCCAAAACTCAGACCTCAAGCCCAAAACTCAGACTCAGCCCAAAACTCAGACCTCAAGCCCAAAACTCAGACCTCAAGCCCAAAACTCAGACCTCAAGCCCAAAACTCAGACCTCAAGCCCAAAACTCAGACCTCAAGCCCAAAACTCAGACCTCAAGCCCAAAACTCAGACCTCAAGCCCAAAAACTCAGACCTCAAGCCCAAACTCAGACCTCAAGCCCCAAAACTCAGACCTCAAGCCCAAAACTCAGACCTCAAGCCCAAAAACTCAGACCTCAAGCCCAAAACTCAGACCTCAAGCCCAAAACTCAGACCTCAAGCCCAAAACTCAGACCCCAAGCCCAAAACCTAAAACCCAAGCCCAAAACTTAAAACCCAAGCCCAAAACTCAGTCCTCAGGCCCAAAACCAAAAAACCCAAGCCCAAAACTCAGACCTCAAGCCCAAAACTCAGACCTCAAGCCCAAAACTCAGACCTCAAGCCCAAAACTCAGACCTCAAGCCCAAAACTCAGACCTCAAGCCCAAAACTCAGACCTCAAGCCCAAAAACTCAGACCTCAAGCCCAAAACTCAGACCTCAAGGCCCAAAACTCAGACCTCAAGCCCAAAACTCAGACCTCAAGCCCAAAACTCAGACCTCAAGCCCAAAACTCAGACCTCAAGCCCAAAACTCAGACCTCAAGCCCAAAACTCAGACCTCAAGCCCAAAACTCAGACCTCAAGCCCAAACTCAGACCTCAAGCCCAAAACTCAGACCTCAAGCCCAAAACTCAGACCTCAAGCCCAAAACTCAGACCTCAAGCCCAAAACTCAGACCTCAAGCCCAAAACTCAGACCTCAAGCCCAAAACTCAGACCTCAAGCCCAAAACTCAGACCTCAAGCCCAAAACTCAGACCTCAAGCCCAAAACTCAGACCTCAAGCCCAAAACTCAGACCTCAAGCCCAAAAACTCAGACCTCAAGCCCAAAACTCAGACCTCAAGCCCAAAACTCAGACCTCAAGCCCCAAAACTCAGACCTCAAGCCCAAAACTCAGACCTCAAGCCCAAAACTCAGACCTCAAGCCCAAAACTCAGACCTCAAGCCCAAAACTCAGACCTCAAGCCCAAAACTCAGACCTCAAGCCCAAAACTCAGACCTCAAGCCCAAAACTCAGACCTCAAGCCCAAAACTCAGACCTCAAGCCCAAAACTCAGACCTCAAGCCCAAAAACTCAGACCTCAAGCCCAAAACTCAGACCTCAAGCCCAAAACTCAGACCTCAAGCCCAAAACTCAGACCTCAAGCCCAAAACTCAGACCTCAAGCCCAAAACTCAGACCTCAAGCCCAAAACCTAAAAACCCAAGCCCAAAACTCAGACCTCAAGCCCAAAACCTAAAACCCAAGCCCAAAACTCAGACCTCAAGCCCAAAACTCAGACCTCAAGCCCAAAACTCAGACCTCAAGCCCAAAACTCAGACCTCAAGCCCAAAACTCAGACCTCAAGCCCAAAACTCAGACCTCAAGCCCAAAACTCAGACCTCAAGCCCAAAACTCAGACCTCAAGCCCAAAAACTCAGACCTCAAGCCCAAAACTCAGACCTCAAGCCCAAAACTCAGACCTCAAGCCCCAAAACCTCAGACCTCAAGCCCAAAAACTCAGACCTCAAGCCCAAAACTCAGACCTCAAGCCCAAAACTCAGACCTCAAGCCCAAAACTCAGACCTCAAGCCCAAAACTCAGACCTCAAGCCCAAAACTCAGACCTCAAGCCCAAAACTCAGACCTCAAGCCCAAAACTCAGACCTCAAGCCCAAAACTCAGACCTCAAGCCCAAAACTCAGACCTCAAGCCCAAAACCTAAAACCCAAGCCCAAAAACTCAGTCCTCAGGCCCAAAACCAAAAACCCAAGCCCAAAACTCAGACCTCAAGCCCAAAAACTCAGACCTCAAGCCCAAAACTCAGACCTCAAGCCCAAAACTCAGACCTCAAGCCCAAAACTCAGACCTCAAGCCCAAAACTCAGACCTCAAGCCCAAAACTCAGACCTCAAGCCCAAAACTCAGACCTCAAGCCCAAAACTCAGACCTCAAGCCCAAAACTCAGACCTCAAGCCCAAACTCAGACCTCAAGCCCAAAACTCAGACCTCAAGCCCAAAACTCAGACCTCAAGCCCAAAACTCAGACCTCAAGCCCAAAACTCAGACCTCAAGCCCAAAACTCAGACCTCAAGCCCAAAACTCAGACCTCAAGCCCAAAACTCAGACCTCAAGCCCAAAACCTAAAACCCAAGCCCAAAACTTAAAACCCAAGCCCAAAACTCAGTCCTCAGGCCCAAAACATAAAATCCAGGCCCAAAACCTAAAACCCAAGCCCAAAACTTAAAACCCAAGCCCAAAAACTCAGTCCTCAGGCCCAAAACCAAAAACCCAAGCCCAAAACTCAGACCTCAAGCCCAAAACTCAGACCTCAAGCCCAAAACTCAGACCTCAAGCCCAAAACTCAGACCTCAAGCCCAAAACTCAGACCTCAAGCCCAAACCTCAGACCTCAAGCCCAAACCTCAGACCTCAAGCCCAAACCTCAGACCTCAAGCCCAAACCTCAGACCTCAAGCCCAAACCTCAGACCTCAAGCCCAAACCTCAGACCTCAAGCCCAAACCTCAGACCTCAAGCCCAAACCTCAGACCTCAAGCCCAAACCTCAGACCTCAAGCCCAAACCTCAGACCTCAAGCCCAAACCTCAGACCTCAAGCCCAAACCTCAGACCTCAAGCCCAAACCTCAGACCTCAAGCCCAACCTCAGACCTCAAGCCCAAAACCTCAGACCTCAAGCCCAAAACTCAGTCCTCAAGCCAAAACTCAGTCCTCAAGCCCAAAACTCAGTCCTCAAGCCCAAAACTCAGTCCTCAAGCCCAAAACTCAGTCCTCAAGCCCAAAACTCAGTCCTCAAGCCCAAAACTCAGTCCTCAAGCCCAAAACTCAGTCCTCAAGCCCAAAACTCAGTCCTCAAGCCCAAAACTCAGACCTCAAGCCCAAAACTCAGACCTCAAGCCCAAAACTCAGACCTCAAGCCCAAAACTCAGACCTCAAGCCCAAAACTCAGACCTCAAGCCCAAAACTCAGACCTCAAGCCCAAAACTCAGACCTCAAGCCCAAAACTCAGACCTCAAGCCCAAAACTCAGACCTCAAGCCCAAAACTCAGACCTCAAGCCCAAAACTCAGACCTCAAGCCCAAAACTCAGACCTCAAGCCCAAAACTCAGACCTCAAGCCCAAAACTCAGACCTCAAGCCCAAAACTCAGACCTCAAGCCCAAAACTCAGACCTCAAGCCCAAAACTCAGACCTCAAGCCCAAAACTCAGACCTCAAGCCCAAAACTCAGACCTCAAGCCCAAAACTCAGACCTCAAGCCCAAAACTCAGACCTCAAGCCCAAAACTCAGACCTCAAGCCCAAAACTCAGACCTCAAGCCCCAAAACTCAGACCTCAAGCCCAAAACTCAGACCTCAAGCCCAAAACTCAGACCTCAAGCCCAAAACTCAGACCCCAAGCCCAAAACCTAAAACCCAAGCCCAAAACTTAAAACCCAAGCCCAAAACTCAGTCCTCAGGCCCAAAACATAAAATCCAGGCCCAAAACTTAAAACCCAAGCCCAAAACTCAGTCCTCAGGCCCAAAACATAAAATCCAGGCCCAAAACCAAAAACCCAAGCCCAAAACTCAGACCTCAAGCCCAAAACTCAGACCTCAAGCCCAAAACTCAGACCTCAAGCCCAAAACTCAGACCTCAAGCCCAAAACTCAGACCTCAAGCCCAAAACTCAGACCTCAAGCCCAAAACTCAGACCTCAAGCCCAAAACTCAGACCTCAAGCCCAAAACTCAGACCTCAAGCCCAAAACTCAGACCTCAAGCCCAAAACTCAGACCTCAAGCCCAAAACTCAGACCTCAAGCCCAAAACTCAGACCTCAAGCCCAAAACTCAGACCTCAAGCCCAAAACTCAGACCTCAAGCCCAAAACTCAGACCTCAAGCCCAAAACTCAGACCTCAAGCCAAAACTCAGACCCCAAGCCCAAAACCTAAAACCCAAGCCCAAAACTTAAAACCCAAGCCCAAAACTCAGTCCTCAGGCCCAAAACATAAAATCCAGGCCCAAAACTTAAAACCCAAGCCCAAAACTCAGTCCTCAGGCCCAAAACATAAAATCCAGGCCCAAAACCAAAAACCCAAGCCCAAAACTCAGACCTCAAGCCCAAAACTCAGACCTCAAGCCCAAAACTCAGACCTCAAGCCCAAAACTCAGACCTCAAGCCCAAAACTCAGACCTCAAGCCCAAAACTCAGACCTCAAGCCCAAAACTCAGACCTCAAGCCCAAAACTCAGACCTCAAGCCCAAAACTCAGACCTCAAGCCCAAAACTCAGACCTCAAGCCCAAAACTCAGACCTCAAGCCCAAAACTCAGACCTCAAGCCCAAAACTCAGACCTCAAGCCCAAAACTCAGACCTCAAGCCCAAAACTCAGACCTCAAGCCCAAAACTCAGACCTCAAGCCCAAAACTCAGACCTCAAGCCCAAAACTCAGACCTCAAGCCCAAAACTCAGACCTCAAGCCCAAAACTCAGACCTCAAGCCCAAAACTCAGACCTCAAGCCCAAAACTCAGACCTCAAGCCCAAAACTCAGACCTCAAGCCCAAAACTCAGACCTCAAGCCCAAAACTCAGACCCCAAGCCCAAAACTCAGACCCCAAGCCCAAAACTCAGACCCCAAGCCCAAAACTTAAAACCCAAGCCCAAAACTCAGTCCTCAGGCCCAAAACATAAAATCCAGGCCCAAAACTCAGTCCTCAAGCCCAAAACTCAGTCCTCAAGCCCAAAACTCAGTCCTCAAGCCCAAAACTCAGTCCTCAAGCCCAAAACTCAGTCCTCAAGCCCAAAACTCAGTCCTCAAGCCCAAAACTCAGTCCTCAAGCCCAAAACTCAGTCCTCAAGCCCAAAACTCAGTCCTCAAGCCCAAAACTCAGTCCTCAAGCCCAAAACTCAGTCCTCAAGCCCAAAACTCAGACCTCAAGCCCAAAACTCAGACCTCAAGCCCAAAACTCAGACCTCAAGCCCAAAACTCAGACCTCAAGCCCAAAACTCAGACCTCAAGCCCAAAACTCAGACCTCAAGCCCAAAACTCAGACCTCAAGCCCAAAACTCAGACCTCAAGCCCAAAACTCAGACCTCAAGCCCAAAACTCAGACCTCAAGCCCAAAACTCAGACCTCAAGCCCAAAACTCAGACCTCAAGCCCAAACTCAGACCTCAAGCCCAAAAACTCAGACCTCAAGCCCAAAACTCAGACCTCAAGCCCAAAACTCAGACCTCAAGCCCAAAACTCAGACCTCAAGCCCAAAACTCAGACCTCAAGCCCAAAACTCAGACCTCAAGCCCAAAACTCAGACCTCAAGCCCAAAACTCAGACCTCAAGCCCAAAACTCAGACCTCAAGCCCAAAACTCAGACCTCAAGCCCAAAACTCAGACCTCAAGCCCAAAACTCAGACCTCAAGCCCAAAACTCAGACCTCAAGCCCAAAACTCAGACCTCAAGCCCAAAACCTAAAACCCAAGCCCAAAACTTAAAACCCAAGCCCAAAACTCAGACCTCAAGCCCAAAACTCAGACCTCAAGCCCAAAACTCAGACCTCAAGCCCAAAACTCAGACCTCAAGCCCAAAACTCAGACCTCAAGCCCAAAACTCAGACCTCAAGCCCAAAACTCAGACCTCAAGCCCAAAACTCAGACCTCAAGCCCAAAACTCAGACCTCAAGCCCAAAACTCAGACCTCAAGCCCAAAACTCAGACCTCAAGCCCAAAACTCAGACCTCAAGCCCAAAACTCAGACCTCAAGCCCAAAACTCAGACCTCAAGCCCAAAACTCAGACCTCAAGCCCAAAACTCAGACCTCAAGCCCAAAACTCAGACCTCAAGCCCAAAACTCAGACCTCAAGCCCAAAACTCAGACCTCAAGCCCAAAACTCAGACCTCAAGCCCAAAACTCAGACCTCAAGCCCAAAACTCAGACCTCAAGCCCAAAACTCAGACCTCAAGCCCAAAACTCAGACCTCAAGCCCAAAACCTAAAACCCAAGCCCAAAACTTAAAACCCAAGCCCAAAACTCAGACCTCAAGCCCAAAACTCAGACCTCAAGCCCAAAACTCAGACCTCAAGCCCAAAACTCAGACCTCAAGCCCAAAACTCAGACCTCAAGCCCAAAACTCAGACCTCAAGCCCAAAACTCAGACCTCAAGCCCAAAACTCAGACCTCAAGCCCAAAACTCAGACCTCAAGCCCAAAACTCAGACCTCAAGCCCAAAACTCAGACCTCAAGCCCAAAACTCAGACCCCAAGCCCAAAACTCAGACCCCAAGCCCAAAACTCAGACCCCAAGCCCAAAACTTAAAACCCAAGCCCAAAACTCAGTCCTCAGGCCCAAAACATAAAATCCAGGCCCAAAACTCAGTCCTCAAGCCCAAAACTCAGTCCTCAAGCCCAAAACTCAGTCCTCAAGCCCAAAACTCAGTCTCAAGCCCAAAACTCAGTCCTCAAGCCCAAAACTCAGTCCTCAAGCCCAAAACTCAGTCCTCAAGCCCAAAACTCAGTCCTCAAGCCCAAAACTCAGTCCTCAAGCCCAAACTCAGTCCTCAAGCCCAAACTCAGACCTCAAGCCCAAAACTCAGACCTCAAGCCCAAAACTCAGACCTCAAGCCCAAAACTCAGACCTCAAGCCCAAAACTCAGACCTCAAGCCCAAAACTCAGACCTCAAGCCCAAAACTCAGACCTCAAGCCCAAAACTCAGACCTCAAGCCCAAAACTCAGACCTCAAGCCCAAAACTCAGACCTCAAGCCCAAAACTCAGACCTCAAGCCCAAAACTCAGACCTCAAGCCCAAAAACTCAGACCTCAAGCCCAAAACTCAGACCTCAAGCCCAAAACTCAGACCTCAAGCCCAAAACTCAGACCTCAAGCCCCAAAACTCAGACCTCAAGCCCAAACTCAGACCTCAAGCCCAAAACTCAGACCTCAAGCCCAAACTCAGACCTCAAGCCCAAAACTCAGACCTCAAGCCCAAAACTCAGACCTCAAGCCCAAAACTCAGACCTCAAGCCCAAAACTCAGACCTCAAGCCCAAAACCTAAAACCCAAGCCAAAACTTAAAACCCAAGCCCAAAACTCAGTCCTCAGGCCCAAAACCAAAAACCCAAGCCCAAAACTCAGACCTCAAGCCCAAAACTCAGACCTCAAGCCCAAAACTCAGACCTCAAGCCCAAAACTCAGACCTCAAGCCCAAAACTCAGACCTCAAGCCCAAAAACTCAGACCTCAAGCCCAAACTCAGACCTCAAGCCCAAAACTCAGACCTCAAGCCCAAAACTCAGACCTCAAGCCCAAAACTCAGACCTCAAGCCCAAAACTCAGACCTCAAGCCCAAAACTCAGACCTCAAGCCCAAAACTCAGACCTCAAGCCCAAAACCTAAAACCCAAGCCCAAAACTTAAAACCCAAGCCCAAAACTCAGTCCTCAGGCCCAAAACCAAAAACCCAAGCCCAAAACTCAGACCTCAAGCCCAAAACTCAGACCTCAAGCCCAAAACTCAGACCTCAAGCCCAAAACTCAGACCTCAAGCCCAAAACTCAGACCTCAAGCCCAAAACTCAGACCTCAAGCCCAAAACTCAGACCTCAAGCCCAAAACTCAGACCTCAAGCCCAAAACTCAGACCTCAAGCCCAAAACTCAGACCTCAAGCCCAAAACCTAAAACCCAAGCCCAAAACTCAGTCCTCAGGCCCAAAACCAAAACCCAAGCCCAAAACTCAGTCCTCAGGCCCAAAACCAAAAACCCCAAGCCCAAAACTCAGACCTCAAGCCCAAAACTCAGACCTCAAAGCCAAAACTCAGACCTCAAGCCCAAAACTCAGACCTCAAGCCCAAAACTCAGACCTCAAGCCCAAAACTCAGACCTCAAGCCCAAAACTCAGACCTCAAGCCCAAAACTCAGACCTCAAGCCCAAAACTCAGACCTCAAGCCCAAAACTCAGACCTCAAGCCCAAAACCTAAAACCCAAGCCCAAAACTCAGTCCTCAGGCCCAAAACCAAAAACCCAAGCCCAAAACTCAGTCCTCAGGCCCAAAACCAAAAACCCAAGCCCAAAACTCAGTCCTCAGGCCCAAAACCAAAAACCCAAGCCCAAAACTCAGTCCTCAGGCCCAAAACCAAAAACCCAAGCCCAAAACTCAGTCCTCAGGCCCAAAACCAAAAACCCAAGCCCAAAACTCAGACCTCAAGCCCAAAACTCAGACCTCAAGCCCAAAACTCAGACCTCAAGCCCAAAACTCAGACCTCAAGCCCAAAACTCAGACCTCAAGCCCAAAACTCAGACCTCAAGCCCAAAACTCAGACCTCAAGCCCAAAACTCAGACCTCAAGCCCAAAACTCAGACCTCAAGCCCAAAACTCAGACCTCAAGCCCAAAACCTAAAACCCAAGCCCAAAACTTAAAACCCAAGCCCAAAACTCAGTCCTCAGGCCCAAAACCAAAAACCCAAGCCCAAAACTCAGACCTCAAGCCCAAAACTCAGACCTCAAGCCCAAAACTCAGACCTCAAGCCCAAAACCTAAAACCCAAGCCCAAAACTTAAAACCCAAGCCCAAAACTCAGTCCTCAGGCCCAAAACCAAAAACCCAAGCCCAAAACTCAGACCTCAAGCCCAAAACTCAGACCTCAAGCCCCAAAACTCAGACCTCAAGCCCAAAACTCAGACCTCAAGCCCAAAACTCAGACCTCAAGCCCAAAACTCAGACCTCAAGCCCAAAACTCAGACCTCAAGCCCAAAACTCAGACCTCAAGCCCAAAACTCAGTCCTCAAGCCCAAAACTCAGTCCTCAAGCCCAAAACTCAGTCCTCAAGCCCAAAACTCAGTCCTCAAGCCCAAAACTCAGTCCTCAAGCCCAAAACTCAGTCCTCAAGCCCAAAACTCAGTCCTCAAGCCCAAAACTCAGTCCTCAAGCCCAAAACTCAGTCCTCAAGCCCAAAACTCAGTCCTCAAGCCCAAAACTCAGTCCTCAAGCCCAAAACTCAGTCCTCAAGCCCAAAACTCAGTCCTCAAGCCCAAAACTCAGTCCTCAAGCCCAAAACTCAGTCCTCAAGCCCAAAACTCAGTCCTCAAGCCCAAAACTCAGTCCTCAAGCCCAAAACTCAGTCCTCAAGCCCAAAACTCAGTCCTCAAGCCCAAAACTCAGTCCTCAAGCCCAAAACTCAGTCCTCAAGCCCAAAACTCAGTCCTCAAGCCCAAAACTCAGTCCTCAAGCCCAAAACTCAGTCCTCAAGCCCAAAACTCAGTCCTCAAGCCCAAAACTCAGTCCTCAAGCCCAAAACTCAGTCCTCAAGCCCAAAACTCAGTCCTCAAGCCCAAAACTCAGTCCTCAAGCCCAAAACTCAGACCTCAAGCCCAAAACTCAGACCTCAAGCCCAAAACTCAGACCTCAAGCCCAAAACTCAGACCTCAAGCCCAAAACTCAGACCTCAAGCCAAAACTCAGACCTCAAGCCCAAAACTCAGACCTCAAGCCCAAAACTCAGACCTCAAGCCCAAAACTCAGACCTCAAGCCCAAAACTCAGACCTCAAGCCCAAAACTCAGACCTCAAGCCCAAAACTCAGACCTCAAGCCCAAAACTCAGACCTCAAGCCCAAAACTCAGACCTCAAGCCCAAAACTCAGACCTCAAGCCCAAAACTCAGACCTCAAGCCCAAAACTCAGACCTCAAGCCCAAAACTCAGACCTCAAGCCCAAAACTCAGACCTCAAGCCCAAAACTCAGACCTCAAGCCCAAAACTCAGACCTCAAGCCCAAAACTCAGACCTCAAGCCCAAAACTCAGACCTCAAGCCCAAAACTCAGACCTCAAGCCCAAAACTCAGACCTCAAGCCCAAAACTCAGACCTCAAGCCCAAAACTCAGACCCCAAGCCCAAAACCTAAAACCCAAGCCCAAAACTTAAAACCCAAGCCCAAAACTCAGTCCTCAGGCCCAAAACATAAAATCCAGGCCCAAAACCAAAAACCCAAGCCCAAAACTCAGACCTCAAGCCCAAAACTCAGACCTCAAGCCCAAAACTCAGACCTCAAGCCCAAAACTCAGACCTCAAGCCCAAAACTCAGACCTCAAGCCCAAAACTCAGACCTCAAGCCCAAAACTCAGACCTCAAGCCCAAAACTCAGACCTCAAGCCCAAAACTCAGACCTCAAGCCCAAAACTCAGACCTCAAGCCCAAAACTCAGACCTCAAGCCCAAAACTCAGACCTCAAGCCCAAAACTCAGACCTCAAGCCCAAAACTCAGACCTCAAGCCCAAAACTCAGACCTCAAGCCCAAAACTCAGACCTCAAGCCCAAAACTCAGACCTCAAGCCCAAAACTCAGACCTCAAGCCCAAAACTCAGACCTCAAGCCCAAAACTCAGACCTCAAGCCCAAAACTCAGACCTCAAGCCCAAAACTCAGACCTCAAGCCCAAAACTCAGACCTCAAGCCCAAAACTCAGACCTCAAGCCCAAAACTCAGACCCCAAGCCCAAAACCTAAAACCCAAGCCCAAAACTTAAAACCCAAGCCCAAAACTCAGTCCTCAGGCCCAAAACATAAAATCCAGGCCCAAAACCAAAAACCCAAGCCCAAAACTCAGACCTCAAGCCCAAAACTCAGACCTCAAGCCCAAAACTCAGACCTCAAGCCCAAAACTCAGACCTCAAGCCCAAAACTCAGACCTCAAGCCCAAAACTCAGACCTCAAGCCCAAAACTCAGACCTCAAGCCCAAAACTCAGACCTCAAGCCCAAAACTCAGACCTCAAGCCCAAAACTCAGACCTCAAGCCCAAAACTCAGACCTCAAGCCCAAAACTCAGACCTCAAGCCCAAAACTCAGACCTCAAGCCCAAAACTCAGACCTCAAGCCCAAAACTCAGTCCTCAAGCCCAAAACTCAGTCCTCAAGCCCAAAACTCAGTCCTCAAGCCCAAAACTCAGTCCTCAAGCCCAAAACTCAGTCCTCAAGCCCAAAACTCAGTCCTCAAGCCCAAAACTCAGTCCTCAAGCCCAAAACTCAGTCCTCAAGCCCAAAACTCAGTCCTCAAGCCCAAAACTCAGTCCTCAAGCCCAAAACTCAGTCCTCAAGCCCAAAACTCAGTCCTCAAGCCCAAAACTCAGTCCTCAAGCCCAAAACTCAGTCCTCAAGCCCAAAACTCAGTCCTCAAGCCCAAAACTCAGTCCTCAAGCCCAAAACTCAGTCCTCAAGCCCAAAACTCAGTCCTCAAGCCCAAAACTCAGTCCTCAAGCCCAAAACTCAGTCCTCAAGCCCAAAACTCAGTCCTCAAGCCCAAAACTCAGTCCTCAAGCCCAAAACTCAGTCCTCAAGCCCAAAACTCAGTCCTCAAGCCCAAAACTCAGTCCTCAAGCCCAAAACTCAGTCCTCAAGCCCAAAACTCAGTCCTCAAGCCCAAAACTCAGACCTCAAGCCCAAAACTCAGACCTCAAGCCCAAAACTCAGACCTCAAGCCCAAAACTCAGACCTCAAGCCCAAAACTCAGACCTCAAGCCCAAAACTCAGACCTCAAGCCCAAAACTCAGACCTCAAGCCCAAAACTCAGACCTCAAGCCCAAAACTCAGACCTCAAGCCCAAAACTCAGACCTCAAGCCCAAAACTCAGACCTCAAGCCCAAAACTCAGACCTCAAGCCCAAAACTCAGACCTCAAGCCCAAAACTCAGACCTCAAGCCCAAAACTCAGACCCCAAGCCCAAAACTCAGACCCCAAGCCCAAAACTCAGACCCCAAGCCCAAAACTCAGACCCCAAGCCCAAAACCTAAAACCCAAGCCCAAAACTTAAAACCCAAGCCCAAAACTCAGTCCTCAGGCCCAAAACATAAAATCCAGGCCCAAAACTCAGTCCTCAAGCCCAAAACTCAGTCCTCAAGCCCAAAACTCAGTCCTCAAGCCCAAAACTCAGTCCTCAAGCCCAAAACTCAGACCTCAAGCCCAAAACTCAGACCTCAAGCCCAAAACTCAGACCTCAAGCCCAAAACTCAGACCTCAAGCCCAAAACTCAGACCTCAAGCCCAAAACTCAGACCTCAAGCCCAAAACTCAGACCTCAAGCCCAAAACTCAGACCTCAAGCCCAAAACTCAGACCTCAAGCCCAAAACTCAGACCTCAAGCCCAAAACTCAGACCTCAAGCCCAAAACTCAGACCTCAAGCCCAAAACTCAGACCTCAAGCCCAAAACTCAGACCTCAAGCCCAAAACTCAGACCTCAAGCCCAAAACTCAGACCTCAAGCCCAAAACTCAGACCTCAAGCCCAAAACTCAGACCTCAAGCCCAAAACTCAGACCTCAAGCCCAAAACTCAGACCTCAAGCCCAAAACTCAGACCTCAAGCCCAAAACCTAAAACCCAAGCCCAAAAATTAAAACCCAAGCCCAAAACTCAGTCCTCAGGCCCAAAACCAAAAACCCAAGCCCAAAACTCAGACCTCAAGCCCAAAACTCAGACCTCAAGCCCAAAACTCAGACCTCAAGCCCAAAACTCAGACCTCAAGCCCAAAACTCAGACCTCAAGCCCAAAACTCAGACCTCAAGCCCAAAACTCAGACCTCAAGCCCAAAACTCAGACCTCAAGCCCAAAACTCAGACCTCAAGCCCAAAACTCAGACCTCAAGCCCAAAACTCAGACCTCAAGCCCAAAACTCAGACCTCAAGCCCAAAACTCAGACCTCAAGCCCAAAACTCAGACCTCAAGCCCAAAACTCAGACCTCAAGCCCAAAACTCAGACCTCAAGCCCAAAACTCAGACCTCAAGCCCAAAACTCAGACCTCAAGCCCAAAACTCAGACCTCAAGCCCAAAACTCAGACCTCAAGCCCAAAACTCAGACCTCAAGCCCAAAACTCAGACCTCAAGCCCAAAACTCAGACCTCAAGCCCAAAACTCAGACCTCAAGCCCAAAACTCAGACCCCAAGCCCAAAACTCAGACCCCAAGCCCAAAACCTAAAACCCAAGCCCAAAACTTAAAACCCAAGCCCAAAACTCAGTCCTCAGGCCCAAAACATAAAATCCAGGCCCAAAATCAAAAACCCAAGCCCAAAACTCAGACCTCAAGCCCAAAACTCAGACCTCAAGCCCAAAACTCAGACCTCAAGCCCAAAACTCAGACCTCAAGCCCAAAACTCAGACCTCAAGCCCAAAACTCAGACCTCAAGCCCAAAACTCAGACCTCAAGCCCAAAACTCAGACCTCAAGCCCAAAACTCAGACCTCAAGCCCAAAACTCAGACCTCAAGCCCAAAACTCAGACCTCAAGCCCAAAACTCAGACCTCAAAGCCCAAACTCAGACCTCAAGCCCAAAACTCAGACCCCAAGCCCAAAACCTAAAACCCAAGCCCAAAACTTAAAACCCAAGCCCAAAACTCAGTCCTCAGGCCCAAAACCAAAAACCCCAAGCCCAAAAACTCAGACCTCAAGCCCAAAACTCAGACCTCAAGCCCAAAACTCAGACCTCAAGCCCAAAACTCAGACCTCAAGCCCAAAACTCAGACCTCAAGCCCAAAACTCAGACCTCAAGCCCAAAACTCAGACCTCAAGCCCAAAACTCAGACCTCAAGCCCAAAACTCAGACCTCAAGCCCAAAACTCAGACCTCAAGCCCAAAACTCAGACCTCAAGCCCAAAACTCAGACCTCAAGCCCAAAACTCAGACCTCAAGCCCAAAACTCAGACCTCAAGCCCAAAACTCAGACCTCAAGCCCAAAACTCAGACCTCAAGCCCAAAACTCAGACCTCAAGCCCAAAACTCAGACCTCAAGCCCAAAACCTAAAACCCAAGCCCAAAACTTAAAACCAAAGCCCAAAACTCAGACCTCAAGCCCAAAACTCCAGACCTCAAGCCCAAAACTCAGACCTCAAGCCCAAAACTCAGACCTCAAGCCCAAAAACTCAGACCTCAAGCCCAAAACTCAGACCTCAAGCCCAAAACTCAGACCTCAAGCCCAAAACTCAGACCTCAAGCCAAAACTCAGACCTCAAGCCCAAAACTCAGACCTCAAGCCCAAAACTCAGACCTCAAGCCCAAAACTCAGACCTCAAGCCCAAAACTCAGACCTCAAGCCCAAAACTCAGACCTCAAGCCCAAAACTCAGACCTCAAGCCCAAAACTCAGACCCCAAGCCCAAAACTCAGACCCCAAGCCCAAAACCTAAACCCAAGCCCAAAACTTAAAACCCAAGCCCAAAACTCAGTCCTCAGGCCCAAAACATAAAATCCAGGCCCAAAACTCAGTCCTCAAGCCCAAAACTCAGTCCTCAAGCCCAAAACTCAGTCCTCAAGCCCAAAACTCAGACCTCAAGCCCAAAACTCAGACCTCAAGCCCAAAACTCAGACCTCAAGCCCAAAACTCAGACCTCAAGCCCAAAACTCAGACCTCAAGCCCAAAACTCAGACCTCAAGCCCAAAACTCAGACCTCAAGCCCAAAACTCAGACCTCAAGCCCAAAACTCAGACCTCAAGCCCAAAACTCAGACCTCAAGCCCAAAACTCAGACCTCAAGCCCAAAACTCAGACCTCAAGCCCAAAACTCAGACCTCAAGCCCAAAACTCAGACCTCAAGCCCAAAACTCAGACCTCAAGCCCAAAACTCAGACCTCAAGCCCAAAACTCAGACCTCAAGCCCAAAACTCAGACCTCAAGCCCAAAACTCAGACCTCAAGCCCAAAACTCAGACCTCAAGCCCAAAACTCAGACCTCAAGCCCAAAACTCAGACCTCAAGCCCAAAACTCAGACCTCAAGCCCAAAACTCAGACCTCAAGCCCAAAACTCAAACCTCAAGCCCAAAACTCAGACCTCAAGCCCAAAACTCAGACCTCAAGCCCAAAACTCAGACCTCAAGCCCAAAACTCAGACCTCAAGCCCAAAACTCAGACCTCAAGCCCAAAACTCAGACCTCAAGCCCAAAACTCAGACCTCAAGCCCAAAACTCAGACCTCAAGCCCAAAACTCAGACCTCAAGCCCAAAACTCAGACCTCAAGCCCAAAACTCAGACCTCAAGCCCAAAACTCAGACCTCAAGCCCAAAACTCAGACCTCAAGCCCAAAACTCAGACCTCAAGCCCAAAACTCAGACCTCAAGCCCAAAACTCAGACCTCAAGCCCAAAACTCAGACCTCAAGCCCAAAACTCAGACCCCAAGCCCAAAACTCAGACCCCAAGCCCAAAACCTAAAACCCAAGCCCAAAACTTAAAACCCAAGCCCAAAACTCAGTCCTCAGGCCCAAAACATAAAATCCAGGCCCAAAATCAAAAACCCAAGCCCAAAACTCAGACCTCAAGCCCAAAACTCAGACCTCAAGCCCAAAACTCAGACCTCAAGGCCCAAAACTCAGACCTCAAGCCCAAAACTCAGACCTCAAGCCCAAAAGCTCACGTCCTCAAGCCCAAAACTCAGTCCTCAAGCCCAAAACTCAGTCCTCAAGCCCAAAACTCAGTCCTCAAGCCCAAAACTCAGTCCTCAAGCCCAAAACTCAGTCCTCAAGCCCAAAACTCAGTCCTCAAGCCAAAACTCAGTCCTCAAGCCCAAAACTCAGTCCTCAAGCCCAAAACTCAGTCCTCAAGCCCAAAACTCAGTCCTCAAGCCCAAAACTCAGTCCTCAAGCCCAAAACTCAGTCCTCAAGCCCAAAACTCAGTCCTCAAGCCCAAAACTCAGTCCTCAAGCCCAAAACTCAGTCCTCAAGCCCAAAACTCAGTCCTCAAGCCCAAAACTCAGTCCTCAAGCCCAAAACTCAGACCTCAAGCCCAAAACTCAGACCTCAAGCCCAAACTCAGACCTCAAGCCCAAAACTCAGACCTCAAGCCCAAAACTCAGACCTCAAGCCCAAAACTCAGACCTCAAGCCCAAAACTCAGACCTCAAGCCCAAAACTCAGACCTCAAGCCCAAAACTCAGACCTCAAGCCCAAAACTCAGACCTCAAGCCCAAAACTCAGACCTCAAGCCCAAAACTCAGACCTCAAGCCCAAAACTCAGACCTCAAGCCCAAAACTCAGACCTCAAGCCCAAAACTCAGACCTCAAGCCCAAAACCTAAAACCCAAGCCCAAAACTTAAAACCAAAGCCCAAAACTCAGACCTCAAGCCCAAAACTCAGACCTCAAGCCCAAAACTCAGACCTCAAGCCCAAAACTCAGACCTCAAGCCCAAAACTCAGACCTCAAGCCCAAAACTCAGACCTCAAGCCCAAAACTCAGACCTCAAGCCCAAAACTCAGACCTCAAGCCCAAAACTCAGACCTCAAGCCCAAAACTCAGACCTCAAGCCCAAAACTCAGACCTCAAGCCCAAAACTCAGACCTCAAGCCCAAAACTCAGACCTCAAGCCCAAAACTCAGACCTCAAGCCCAAAACTCAGACCCCAAGCCCAAAACTCAGACCCCAAGCCCAAAACCTAAAACCCAAGCCCAAAACTTAAAACCCAAGCCCAAAACTCAGTCCTCAGGCCCAAAACATAAAATCCAGGCCCAAAACTCAGTCCTCAAGCCCAAAACTCAGTCCTCAAGCCCAAAACTCAGACCTCAAGCCCAAACTCAGACCTCAAGCCCAAAACTCAGACCTCAAGCCCAAAACTCAGACCTCAAGCCCCAAAACTCAGACCTCAAGCCCAAAACTCAGACCTCAAGCCCAAAACTCAGACCTCAAGCCCAAAACTCAGACCTCAAGCCCAAAACTCAGACCTCAAGCCCAAAACTCAGACCTCAAGCCCAAAACTCAGACCTCAAGCCCAAAACTCAGACCTCAAGCCCAAAACTCAGACCTCAAGCCCAAAACTCAGACCTCAAGCCCAAAACTCAGACCTCAAGCCCAAAACTCAGACCTCAAGCCCAAAACTCAGACCTCAAGCCCAAAACTCAGACCTCAAGCCCAAAACTCAGACCTCAAGCCCAAAACTCAGACCTCAAGCCCAAAACTCAGACCTCAAGCCCAAAACTCAGACCTCAAGCCCAAAACTCAGACCTCAAGCCCAAACTCAGACCTCAAGCCCAAAACTCAGACCTCAAGCCCAAAACTCAGACCTCAAGCCCAAAACTCAGACCTCAAGCCCAAAACTCAGACCTCAAGCCCAAAACTCAGACCTCAAGCCCAAAACTCAGACCTCAAGCCCAAAACTCAGACCTCAAGCCCAAAACTCAGACCTCAAGCCCAAAACTCAGACCTCAAGCCCAAAAACTCAGACCTCAAGCCCAAAACTCAGACCTCAAGCCCAAAACTCAGACCTCAAGCCCAAAACTCAGACCTCAAGCCCAAAACTCAGACCTCAAGCCCAAAACTCAGACCTCAAGCCCAAAACTCAGACCTCAAGCCCAAAACTCAGACCTCAAGCCCAAAACTCAGACCTCAAGCCCAAAACTCAAGACCTCAAGCCCAAAACTCAGACCTCAAGCCCAAAACTCAGACCTCAAGCCCAAAACTCAGACCTCAAGCCCAAAACCTAAACCCAAGCCCAAAACTTAAAACCAAAGCCCAAAACTCAGACCTCAAGCCCAAAACTCAGACCTCAAGCCCAAAACTCAGACCTCAAGCCCAAAACTCAGACCTCAAGCCCAAAACTCAGACCTCAAGCCCAAAACTCAGACCTCAAGCCCAAAACTCAGACCTCAAGCCCAAAACTCAGACCTCAAGCCCAAACTCAGACCTCAAGCCCAAAACTCAGACCTCAAGCCCAAAACTCAGACCTCAAGCCAAAACTCAGACCTCAAGCCCAAAACTCAGACCTCAAGCCCAAAACTCAGACCCCAAGCCCAAAACTCAGACCCCAAGCCCAAAACCTAAAACCCAAGCCCAAAACTTAAAACCCAAGCCCAAAACTCAGTCCTCAGGCCCAAAACATAAAATCCAGGGCCCAAAACTCAGTCCTCAAGCCCAAAACTCAGTCCTCAAGCCCAAAACTCAGACCTCAAGCCCAAAACTCAGACCTCAAGCCCAAAACTCAGACCTCAAGCCCAAAACTCAGACCTCAAGCCCAAAACTCAGACCTCAAGCCCAAACTCAGACTCAAGCCCAAAACTCAGACCTCAAGCCCAAAACTCAGACCTCAAGCCCAAAACTCAGACCTCAAGCCCAAAACTCAGACCTCAAGCCCAAAACTCAGACCTCAAGCCCAAAACTCAGACCTCAAGCCCAAAACTCAGACCTCAAGCCCAAAACTCAGACCTCAAGCCCAAAACTCAGACCTCAAGCCAAACTCAGACCTCAAGCCCAAAACTCAGACCTCAAGCCCAAACTCAGACCTCAAGCCCAAAACTCAGACCTCAAGCCCAAAACTCAGACCTCAAGCCCAAAACTCAGACCTCAAGCCCAAAACTCAGACCTCAAGCCCAAAACTCAGACCTCAAGCCCAAAACTCAGACCTCAAGCCCAAAACTCAGACCTCAAGCCCAAACTCAGACCTCAAGCCCAAAACTCAGACCTCAAGCCCAAAACTCAGACCTCAGCCCAAAACTCAGACCTCAAGCCCAAAACTCAGACCTCAAGCCCAAAACTCAGACCTCAAGCCCAAAACTCAGACCTCAAGCCCAAAACTCAGACCTCAAGCCCAAAAACTCAGACCTCAAGCCCAAAACTCAGACCTCAAGCCCAAAACTCAGACCTCAAGCCCAAAACTCAGACCTCAAGCCCAAAACTCAGACCTCAAGCCCAAAACTCAGACCTCAAGCCCAAAACTCAGACCTCAAGCCCAAAACTCAGACCTCAAGCCCAAAACTCAGACCTCAAGCCCAAAACTCAGACCTCAAGCCCAAAACTCAGACCTCAAGCCCAAAACTCAGACCTCAAGCCCAAAACTCAGACCTCAAGCCCAAAACTCAGACCTCAAGCCCAAAACTCAGACCTCAAGCCCAAAACTCAGACCTCAAGCCCAAAACTCAGACCTCAAGCCCAAAACTCAGACCCCAAGCCCAAAACTCAGACCCCAAGCCCAAAACTCAGACCCCAAGCCCAAAACCTAAAACCCAAGCCCAAAACTTAAAACCCAAGCCCAAAACTCAGTCCTCAGGCCCAAAACATAAAATCCAGGCCCAAAACTCAGTCCTCAAGCCCAAAACTCAGACCTCAAGCCCAAAACTCAGACCTCAAGCCCAAAACTCAGACCTCAAGCCCAAACTCAGACCTCAAGCCCAAAACTCAGACCTCAAGCCCAAAACTCAGACCTCAAGCCCAAAACTCAGACCTCAAGCCCAAAACTCAGACCTCAAGCCCAAAACTCAGACCTCAAGCCCAAAACTCAGACCTCAAGCCCAAAACTCAGACCCCAAGCCCAAAACCTAAAACCCAAGCCCAAAACTTAAAACCCAAGCCCAAAACTCAGTCCTCAGGCCCAAAACATAAAATCCAGGCCCAAAACCAAAAACCCAAGCCCAAAACTCAGACCTCAAGCCCAAAAACTCAGACCTCAAGCCCAAAACTCAGACCTCAAGCCCAAAACTCAGACCTCAAGCCCAAAACTCAGACCTCAAGCCCAAAACTCAGACCTCAAGCCCAAAACTCAGACCTCAAGCCCAAAACTCAGACCTCAAGCCCAAAACTCAGACCTCAAGCCCAAAACTCAGACCTCAAGCCCAAAACTCAGACCTCAAGCCCAAAACTCAGCCTCAAGCCCAAAACTCAGACCTCAAGCCCAAAACTCAGACCTCAAGCCCAAAACTCAGACCTCAAGCCCAAAACTCAGACCCCAAGCCCAAAACCTAAAACCCAAGCCCAAAACTTAAAACCCAAGCCCAAAACTCAGTCCTCAGGCCCAAAACATAAAATCCAGGCCCAAAACCAAAAACCCAAGCCCAAAACTCAGACCTCAAGCCCAAAACTCAGACCTCAAGCCCAAAACTCAGACCTCAAGCCCAAAACTCAGACCTCAAGCCCAAAACTCAGACCTCAAGCCCAAAACTCAGACCTCAAGCCCAAAACTCAGACCTCAAGCCCAAAACTCAGACCTCAAGCCCAAAACTCAGACCTCAAGCCCAAAACTCAGACCTCAAGCCCAAAACTCAGACCTCAAGCCCAAAACTCAGACCTCAAGCCCAAAACTCAGACCTCAAGCCCAAAACTCAGACCTCAAGCCCAAAACTCAGACCTCAAGCCCAAAACTCAGACCTCAAGCCCAAAACTCAGACCTCAAGCCCAAAACTCAGACCTCAAGCCCAAAACTCAGACCTCAAGCCCAAAACTCAGACCTCAAGCCCAAAACTCAGACCTCAAGCCCAAAACTCAGACCTCAAGCCCAAAACTCAGACCTCAAGCCCAAAACTCAGACCTCAAGCCCAAAACTCAGACCTCAAGCCCAAAACTCAGACCTCAAGCCCAAAACTCAGACCTCAAGCCCAAAACTCAGACCTCAAGCCCAAAACTCAGACCTCAAGCCCAAAACTCAGACCTCAAGCCCAAAACTCAGACCTCAAGCCCAAAACTCAGACCTCAAGCCAAAACTCAGACCTCAAGCCCAAAACTCAGACCTCAAGCCCAAAACTCAGACCTCAAGCCCAAAACTCAGACCTCAAGCCCAAAACTCAGACCCCAAGCCCAAAACTCAGACCCCAAGCCCAAAACTCAGACCCCAAGCCCAAAACTCAGACCTCAAGCCCAAAACTCAGACCTCAAGCCCAAAACTCAGACCTCAAGCCCAAAACTCAGACCTCAAGCCCAAAACTCAGACCTCAAGCCCAAAACTCAGACCTCAAGCCCAAAACTCAGACCTCAAGCCCAAAACTCAGACCTCAAGCCCAAAACTCAGACCTCAAGCCCAAAACTCAGACCTCAAGCCCAAAACTCAGACCTCAAGCCCAAAACTCAGACCTCAAGCCCAAAACTCAGACCTCAAGCCCAAAACTCAGACCTCAAGCCCAAAACTCAGACCTCAAGCCCAAAACTCAGACCTCAAGCCCAAAACTCAGACCTCAAGCCCAAAACTCAGACCTCAAGCCCAAAACTCAGACCTCAAGCCCAAAACCTAAAACCCAAGCCAAAACTTAAAACCCAAGCCCAAAACTCAGTCCTCAGGCCCAAAACCTAAAATCCAGGCCCAAAACTTAAAACCCAAGCCCAAAACTCAGTCCTCAGGCCAAAACATAAAATCCAGGCCCAAAACCAAAACACAAGCCCAAAACTCAGACCTCAAGCCCAAAACTCAGACCTCAAGCCCAAAACTCAGACCTCAAGCTCAGACCTCAAGCCCAAAACCTAAAACCCAAGCCCAAAACTTAAAACCCAAGCCCAAAACTCAGTCCTCAGGCCCAAAAACCTAAAATCCAGGCCCAAAACCAAAAACCCAAGCCCAAAACTCAGACCTCAGGCCCAAAACATAAAATCCAGGCCCAAAACCAAAAACCCAAGCCCAAAACTCAGACCTCAAGCCCAAAAACCTAAAACCCAAGCCCAAAACTTAAAACCCAAGCCCAAAACTCAGTCCTCAGGCCCAAAACATAAAAATCCAGGCCCAAAACCAAAAACCCAAGCCCAAAACTCAGACCTCAAGCCCAAAACTCAGACCTCAAGCCCAAAACTCAGACCTCAAGCCCAAAACTCAGACCTCAAGCCCAAAACTCAGACCTCAAGCCCAAAACCTAAAACCCAAGCCCAAAACTTAAAACCCAAGCCAAAACTCAGTCCTCAGGCCCAAAACCTAAAATCCAGGCCCAAAACCAAAAACCCAAGCCCAAAACTCAGACCTCAAGCCCAAAACTCAGACCTCAAGCCCAAAACTCAGACCTCAAGCCCCAAAACTCAGACCTCAAGCCCAAAACTCAGACCTCAAGCCCAAAACTCAGACCTCAAGCCCAAAACTCAGACCTCAAGCCCAAAACTCAGACCTCAAGCCCAAAAACTCAGACCTCAAGCCCAAAACTCAGACCTCAAGCCCAAAACTCAGACCTCAAGCCCAAAACTCAGACCTCAAGCCCAAAACTCAGACCTCAAGCCCAAAACTCAGACCTCAAGCCCAAAACTCAGACCTCAAGCCCAAAACTCAGACCTCAAGCCCAAAACTCAGACCTCAAGCCCAAAACTCAGACCTCAAGCCCAAAACTCAGACCCCAAGCCCAAAACTCAGACCCCAAGCCCAAAACCTAAAACCCAAGCCCAAAACTTAAAACCCAAGCCCAAAACTCAGTCCTCAGGCCCAAAACATAAAATCCAGGCCCAAAACCAAAAACCCAAGCCCAAAACTCAGACCTCAAGCCCAAAACTCAGACCTCAAGCCCAAAACTCAGACCTCAAGCCCAAAACTCAGACCTCAAGCCCAAAACTCAGACCTCAAGCCCAAAACTCAGACCTCAAGCCCAAAACTCAGACCTCAAGCCCAAAACTCAGACCTCAAGCCCAAAACTCAGACCTCAAGCCCAAAACTCAGACCTCAAGCCCAAAACTCAGACCTCAAGCCCAAAACTCAGACCTCAAGCCCAAAACTCAGACCTCAAGCCCAAAACTCAGACCTCAAGCCCAAAACTCAGACCTCAAGCCCAAAACTCAGACCTCAAGCCCAAAACTCAGACCTCAAGCCCAAAACTCAGACCTCAAGCCCAAAACTCAGACCTCAAGCCCAAAACTCAGACCTCAAGCCCAAAACCTAAAACCCAAGCCCAAAACTTAAAACCCAAGCCCAAAACTCAGTCCTCAGGCCCAAAACCAAAAACCCAAGCCCAAAACTCAGACCTCAAGCCCAAAACTCAGACCTCAAGCCCAAAACTCAGACCTCAAGCCCAAAACTCAGACCTCAAGCCCAAAACTCAGTCCTCAGGCCCAAAACCAAAAACCCAAGCCCAAAACTCAGACCTCAAGCCCAAAACTCAGACCTCAAGCCCAAAACTCAGACCTCAAGCCCAAAACTCAGACCTCAAGCCCAAAACTCAGACCTCAAGCCCAAAACTCAGACCTCAAGCCCAAAACTCAGACCTCAAGCCCAAAACTCAGACCTCAAGCCCAAAACTCAGACCTCAAGCCCAAAACTCAGACCTCAAGCCCAAAACTCAGACCTCAAGCCCAAAACTCAGACCTCAAGCCCAAAACTCAGACCTCAAGCCCAAAACTCAGACCTCAAGCCCAAAACTCAGACCTCAAGCCCAAAACTCAGACCTCAAGCCCAAAACTCAGACCTCAAGCCCAAAACTCAGACCTCAAGCCCAAAACTCAGACCTCAAGCCCAAAACTCAGACCTCAAGCCCAAAACTCAGACCTCAAGCCCAAAACTCAGACCTCAAGCCCAAAACTCAGACCTCAAGCCCAAAACTCAGACCTCAAGCCCAAAACTCAGACCTCAAGCCCAAAACTCAGACCTCAAGCCCAAAACTCAGACCTCAAGCCCAAAACTCAGACCTCAAGCCCAAAACTCAGACCTCAAGCCCAAAACTCAGACCTCAAGCCCAAAACTCAGACCTCAAGCCCAAAACTCAGACCTCAAGCCCAAAACTCAGACCTCAAGCCCAAAACTCAGACCTCAAGCCCAAAACTCAGACCTCAAGCCCAAAACTCAGACCTCAAGCCCAAAACTCAGACCTCAAGCCCAAAACTCAGACCTCAAGCCCAAACTCAGACCTCAAGCCCAAAACTCAGACCTCAAGCCCAAAACTCAGACCTCAAGCCCAAAACTCAGACCTCAAGCCCAAAACTCAGACCTCAAGCCCAAAACTCAGACCTCAAGCCCAAAACTCAGACCTCAAGCCCAAAACTCAGACCTCAAGCCCAAAACTCAGACCTCAAGCCCAAAACTCAGACCTCAAGCCCAAAACTCAGACCTCAAGCCCAAAACTCAGACTCAAGCCCAAAACTCAGACCTCAAGCCCAAAACTCAGACCTCAAGCCCAAAACTCAGACCTCAAGCCCAAAACTCAGACCTCAAGCCCAAAACTCAGACCTCAAGCCCAAAACTCAGACCTCAAGCCCAAAACTCAGACCCCAAGCCCAAAACCTAAAACCCAAGCCCAAAACTTAAAACCCAAGCCCAAAACTCAGTCCTCAGGCCCAAAACATAAAATCCAGGCCACAAAACCAAAAACCCAAGCCCAAAACTCAGACCTCAAGCCCAAAACTCAGACCTCAAGCCCAAAACTCAGACCTCAAGCCCAAAACTCAGACTCAAGCCCAAAACTCAAGACCTCAAGCCCAAAACTCAGACCTCAAGCCCAAACTCAGACCTCAAGCCCCAAAACTCAGACCTCAAGCCCAAAACTCAGACCTCAAGCCCAAAACTCAGACCTCAAGCCCAAAACTCAGACCTCAAGCCCAAAACTCAGACCTCAAGCCCAAAACTCAGACCTCAAGCCCAAAACTCAGACCTCAAGCCCAAAACTCAGACCTCAAGCCCAAAACTCAGACCTCAAGCCAAAACTCAGACCTCAAGCCCAAAACTCAGACCCCAAGCCCAAAACTCAGACCCCAAGCCCAAAACCTAAAACCCAAGCCCAAAACTTAAAACCCAAGCCCAAAACTCAGTCCTCAGGCCCAAAACATAAAATCCAGGCCCAAAACCAAAAACCCAAGCCCAAAACTCAGACCTCAAGCCCAAAACTCAGACCTCAAGCCCAAAACTCAGACCTCAAGCCCAAAACTCAGACCTCAAGCCCAAAACTCAGACCTCAAGCCCAAAACTCAGACCTCAGCCCAAAACTCAGACCTCAAGCCCAAAACTCAGACCTCAAGCCCAAAACTCAGACCTCAAGCCCAAAACTCAGACCTCAAGCCCAAAACTCAGACCTCAAGCCCAAACTCAGACCTCAAGCCCAAAACTCAGACCTCAAGCCCAAAACTCAGACCTCAAGCCCAAAACTCAGACCTCAAGCCCAAAACTCAGACCCCAAGCCCAAAACCTAAAACCCAAGCCCAAAACTTAAAACCCAAGCCCAAAACTCAGTCCTCAGGCCCAAAACCAAAAACCCAAGCCCAAAACTCAGACCTCAAGCCCAAAACTCAGACCTCAAGCCCAAAACTCAGACCTCAAGCCCAAAACTCAGACCTCAAGCCCAAAACTCAGACCTCAAGCCCAAAACTCAGACCTCAAGCCCAAAACTCAGACCTCAAGCCCAAAACTCAGACCTCAAGCCCAAAACTCAGACCTCAAGCCCAAAACTCAGACCTCAAGCCCAAAACTCAGACCTCAAGCCCAAAACTCAGACCTCAAGCCCAAAACTCAGACCTCAAGCCCAAAACTCAGACCTCAGCCCAAAACTCAGACCTCAAGCCCAAAACTCAGACCTCAAGCCCAAAACTCAGACCTCAAGCCCAAAACTCAGACCTCAAGCCCAAAACTCAGACCTCAAGCCCAAAACTCAGACCTCAAGCCCAAAACTCAGACCTCAAGCCCCAAAACTCAGACCTCAAGCCCAAAACTCAGACCTCAAGCCCAAAACTCAGACCTCAAGCCCAAAACTCAGACCTCAAGCCCAAAACTCAAGACCTCAAGCCCAAAACTCAGACCTCAAGCCCAAAACTCAGACCTCAAGCCCAAAACTCAGACCTCAAGCCCAAAACTCAGACCTCAAGCCCAAAACTCAGACCTCAAGCCCAAAACTCAGACCTCAAGCCCAAACTCAGACCTCAAGCCCAAAACTCAGACCTCAAGCCCAAAACTCAGACCCCAAGCCCAAAACTCAGACCCCAAGCCCAAAACTCAGACCCCAAGCCCAAAACTTAAAACCCAAGCCCAAAACTTAAAACCCAAGCCCAAAACTCAGTCCTCAGGCCCAAAACATAAAATCCAGGCCCAAAACTCAGACCTCAAGCCCAAAACTCAGACCTCAAGCCCAAAACTCAGACCTCAAGCCCAAAACTCAGACCTCAAGCCCAAAACTCAGACCTCAAGCCCAAAACTCAGACCTCAAGCCCAAAACTCAGACCTCAAGCCCAAAACTCAGACCTCAAGCCCAAAACTCAGACCTCAAGCCCAAAACTCAGACCTCAAGCCCAAAACTCAGACCTCAAGCCCAAAACTCAGACCTCAAGCCCAAAACTCAGACCTCAAGCCCAAAAACTCAGACCTCAAGCCCAAAACTCAGACCTCAAGCCCAAAACTCAGACCTCAAGCCCAAAACTCAGACCTCAAGCCCAAAACTCAGACCTCAAGCCCAAAACTCAGACCTCAAGCCCAAAACTCAGACCTCAAGCCAAAACTCAGACCTCAAGCCCAAAACTCAGACCTCAAGCCCAAAACTCAGACCTCAAGCCCAAAACTCAGACCTCAAGCCCAAAACTCAGACCTCAAGCCCAAAACTCAGACCCCAAGCCCAAAACTCAGACCCCAAGCCCAAAACTCAGACCTCAAGCCCAAAACTCCAGACCTCAAGCCCAAAACTCAGACCTCAAGCCCAAAACCTAAAACCCAAGCCCAAAACTTAAAACCCAAGCCCAAAACTCAGTCCTCAGGCCCAAAACCAAAAAAACCCAAGCCCAAACTCAGACCTCAAGCCCAAAACTCAGACCTCAAGCCCAAAACTCAGACCTCAAGCCCAAAACTCAGACCTCAAGCCCAAAACTCAGACCTCAAGCCCAAAACTCAGACCTCAAGCCCAAAAACTCAGACCTCAAGCCCAAAACTCAGACCTCAAGCCCAAAACTCAGACCTCAAGCCCAAACTCAGACCTCAAGCCCAAAACTCAGACCTCAAGCCCAAAACTCAGACCTCAAGCCCAAAACTCAGACCTCAAGCCCAAAACTCAGACCTCAAGCCCAAAACTCAGACCTCAAGCCCAAAACTCAGACCTCAAGCCCAAAACTCAGACCTCAAGCCCAAAACCTAAAACCCAAGCCCAAAACCTAAAACCCAAGCAAAAAACTTAAAACCCAAGCCCAAAACTGAAAACCCAAGCCCAAAACTCAGTCCTCAGGCCCAAAACATAAAATCCAGGCACAAAACCTAAAACCCAAGCCCAAAACTTAAAACCCAAGCCCAAAACTCAGTCCTCAGGCCCAAAACCAAAACCCAAGCCCAAAACTCAGACCTCAAGCCCAAAACTCAGACCTCAAGCCCAAACTCAGACCTCAAGCCAAACTCAGACCTCAAGCCCAAAACTCAGACCTCAAGCCCAAAACTCAGACCTCAAGCCCAAAACTCAGACCTCAAGCCAAAACTCAGACCTCAAGCCCAAAACTCAGACCCCAAGCCCAAAACCTAAAACCCAAGCCCAAAACTTAAAACCCAAGCCCAAAACTCAGTCCTCATGGCCCAAAACATAAAATCCAGCCCAAAACCAAAAACCCAAGCCCAAACTCAGACCTCAAGCCCAAAACTCAGACCTCAAGCCCAAAACTCAGACCTCAAGCCCAAAACTCAGACCTCAAGCCCAAAACTCAGACCTCAAGCCCAAAACTCAGACCTCAAGCCCAAAACTCAGACCTCAAGCCCAAAACTCAGACCTCAAGCCCAAAACTCAGACCTCAAGCCCAAAACTCAGACCTCAAGCCCAAAACTCAGACCTCAAGCCCAAAACTCAGACCTCAAGCCCAAAACTCAGACCTCAAGCCCAAAACTCAGACCCCAAGCCCAAAACTCAGACCCCAAGCCCAAAACTCAGACCCCAAGCCCAAAACTCAGACCCCAAGCCCAAAACTCAGACCCCAAGCCCAAAACTCAGACCCCAAGCCCAAAACCTAAAACCCAAGCCCAAAACTTAAAACCCAAGCCCAAAACTCAGTCCTCAGGCCCAAAACATAAAATCCAGGCCCAAAACCAAAAACTCAAGCCCAAAACTCAGACCTCAAGCCCAAACTCAGACCTCAAGCCCAAAACTCAGACCTCAAGCCCAAAACTCAGACCTCAAGCCCAAAACTCAGACCTCAAGCCCAAAACTCAGACCTCAAGCCCAAAACTCAGACCTCAAGCCCAAAACTCAGACCTCAAGCCCAAACTCAGACCTCAAGCCCAAAACTCAGAACCTCAAGCCCAAAACTCAGACCTCAAGCCCAAAACTCAGACCTCAAGCCCAAAACTCAGACCTCAAGCCCAAAACTCAGACCTCAAGCCCAAAACCTCAGACCTCAAGCCCAAAACTCAGACCTCAAGCCCAAAACCTAAAACCCAAGCCCAAAACTTAAAACCCAAGCCCAAAACTCAGTCCTCAGGCCCAAAACCAAAAACCCAAGCCCAAAACTCAGACCTCAAGCCCAAAACTCAGACCCCAAGCCCAAAACTCAGACCCCAAGCCCAAAACCTCAGACCCCAAGCCCAAAACTCAGACCCCAAGCCCAAAACCTAAAACCCAAGCCCAAAACTTAAAACCCAAGCCCAAAACTCAGTCCTCAGGCCCAAAACATAAAATCCAGGCCCAAAACCAAAAACTCAAGCCCAAAACTCAGACCTCAAGCCAAAACTCAGACCTCAAGCCCAAAACTCAGACCTCAAGCCCAAAACTCAGACCTCAAGCCCAAAACTCAGACCTCAAGCCCAAAACTCAGACCTCAAGCCCAAAACTCAGACCTCAAGCCCAAAACTCAGACTCAAGCCCAAAACTCAGACCTCAAGCCCAAAACTCAGACCTCAAGCCCAAAACTCAGACCTCAAGCCCAAAACTCAGACCTCAAGCCCAAAACTCAGACCTCAAGCCCAAAACTCAGACCTCAAGCCCAAAACCTAAAACCCAAGCCCAAAACTTAAAACCCAAGCCCAAAACTCAGTCCTCAGGCCCAAAACCAAAAACCCCAAGCCCAAAACTCAGACCTCAAGCCCAAAACTCAGACCTCAAGCCCAAAACTCAGACCTCAAGCCCAAAACTCAGACCTCAAGCCCAAAACTCAGACCTCAAGCCCAAAACTCAGACCTCAAGCCCAAAACTCAGACCTCAAGCCCAAAACTCAGACCTCAAGCCCAAAACTCAGACCTCAAGCCCAAAACTCAGACCTCAAGCCCAAAACCTAAAACCCAAGCCCAAAACTTAAAACCCAAGCCCAAAACTGAAAACCCAAGCCCAAAACTCAGTCCTCAGGCCCAAAACATAAAAATCCAGGCACAAAACCTAAAACCCAAGCCCAAAACCAAAAACCCAAGCCCAAAAACTCAGTCCTCAGGCCCAAAACCAAAAACCCAAGCCCAAAACTCAGACCTCAAGCCCAAAACTCAGACCTCAAGCCCAAAACTCAGACCTCAAGCCCAAAACTCAGACCTCAAGCCCAAAACTCAGACCTCAAGCCCAAAACTCAGACCTCAAGCCCAAAACTCAGACCTCAAGCCCAAAACTCAGACCTCAAGCCCAAAACTCAGACCTCAAGCCCAAAACTCAGACCTCAAGCCCAAAACTCAGACCTCAAGCCCAAAACCTAAAACCCAAGCCCAAAACTTAAAACCCAAGCCCAAAACTGAAAACCCAAGCCCAAAACTCAGTCCTCAGGCCCAAAACATAAAATCCAGGCACAAAACCTAAAACCCAAGCCCAAAACTTAAAACCCAAGCCCAAAACTCAGTCCTCAGGCCCAAAACCAAAAAACCCAAGCCCAAAACTCAGACCTCAAGCCCAAAACTCAGACCTCAAGCCCAAAACTCAGACCTCAAGCCCAAAACTCCAGACCTCAAGCCCAAAACTCAGACCTCAAGCCCAAAACTCAGACCTCAAGCCCAAAACTCAGACCTCAAGCCCAAAACTCAGACCTCAAGCCCAAAACTCAGACCTCAAGCCCAAAACTCAGACCTCAAGCCCAAAACTCAGACCCCAAGCCCAAAACCTAAAACCCAAGCCCAAAACTTAAAACCCAAGCCCAAAACTCAGTCCTCAGGCCCAAAACATAAAATCCAGGCCCAAAACCAAAAAACCCAAGCCCAAAACTCAGACCTCAAGCCCAAAACTCAGACCTCAAGCCCAAAACTCAGACCTCAAGCCCAAAACTCAGACCTCAAGCCCAAAACTCAGACCTCAAGCCCAAAACTCAGACCTCAAGCCCAAAACTCAGACCTCAAGCCCAAAACTCAGACCTCAAGCCCAAAACTCAGACCTCAAGCCCAAAACTCAGACCTCAAGCCCAAAACTCAGACCCCAAGCCCAAAACTCAGACCCCAAGCCCAAAACTCAGACCCCAAGCCCAAAACTCAGACCCCAAGCCCAAAACTCAGACCCCAAGCCCAAAACCTAAAACCCAAGCCCAAAACTTAAAACCCAAGCCCAAAACTCAGTCCTCAGGCCCAAAACATAAAATCCAGGCCCAAAACCAAAAACCCAAGCCCAAAACTCAGACCTCAAGCCCAAAACTCAGACCTCAAGCCCAAAACTCAGACCTCAAGCCCAAAACTCAGACCTCAAGCCCAAAACTCAGACCTCAAGCCCAAAACTCAGACCTCAAGCCCAAAACTCAGACCTCAAGCCCAAAACTCAGACCTCAAGCCCAAAACTCAGACCTCAAGCCCAAAACTCAGACCTCAAGCCCAAAACTCAGACCTCAAGCCCAAAACTCAGACCTCAAGCCCAAAACTCAGACCTCAAGCCCAAAACTCAGACCTCAAGCCCAAAACTCAGACCTCAAGCCCAAAACTCAGACCTCAAGCCCAAAACTCAGACCTCAAGCCCAAAACTCAGACCTCAAGCCCAAAACTCAGACCTCAAGCCCAAAACTCAGACCTCAAGCCCAAAACTCAGACCTCAAGCCCAAAACTCAGACCTCAAGCCCAAAACTCAGACCTCAAGCCCAAAACTCAGACCTCAAGCCCAAAACTCAGACCTCAAGCCCAAAACTCAGACCTCAAGCCCAAAACTCAGACCTCAAGCCCAAAACCTAAAACCCAAGCCCAAAACTTAAAACCCAAGCCCAAAACTGAAAACCCAAGCCCAAAACTCAGTCCTCAGGCCCAAAACATAAAATCCAGGCACAAAACCTAAAACCCAAGCCCAAAACTTAAAACCCAAGCCCAAAACTCAGTCCTCAGGCCCAAAACCAAAAACCCAAGCCCAAAACTCAGACCTCAAGCCCAAAACTCAGACCTCAAGCCCAAAACTCAGACCTCAAGCCCAAAACTCAGACCTCAAGCCCAAAACTCAGACCTCAAGCCCAAAACTCAGACCTCAAGCCCAAAACTCAGACCTCAAGCCCAAAACTCAGACCTCAAGCCCAAAACTCAGACCTCAAGCCCAAAACTCAGACCTCAAGCCCAAAACTCAGACCTCAAGCCCAAAACTCAGACCTCAAGCCCAAAACTCAGACCTCAAGCCCAAAACTCAGACCTCAAGCCCAAAACTCAGACCTCAAGCCCAAAACTCAGACCTCAAGCCCAAAACTCAGACCTCAAGCCCAAAACTCAGACCTCAAGCCCAAAACTCAGACCTCAAGCCCAAAACTCAGACCTCAAGCCCAAAACTCAGACCTCAAGCCCAAAACTCAGACCTCAAGCCCAAAACTCAGACCTCAAGCCCAAAACTCAGACCTCAAGCCCAAAACTCAGACCTCAAGCCCAAAACTCAGACCTCAAGCCCAAAACTCAGACCTCAAGCCCAAAACTCAGACCTCAAGCCCAAAACTCAGACCTCAAGCCCAAAACTCAGACCTCAAGCCCAAAACTCAGACCTCAAGCCCAAAACTCAGACCTCAAGCCCAAAACTCAGACCTCAAGCCCAAAACTCAGACCTCAAGCCCAAAACTCAGACCTCAAGCCCAAAACCTAAAACCCAAGACCAAAACTTAAAACCCAAGCCCAAAACTCAGTCCTCAGGCCCAAAACCAAAAACCCAAGCCCAAAACTCAGACCTCAAGCCCAAAACTCAGACCTCAAGCCCAAAACTCAGACCTCAAGCCCAAAACTCAGACCTCAAGCCCAAAACTCAGACCTCAAGCCCAAAACTCAGACCTCAAGCCCAAAACTCAGACCTCAAGCCCAAAACTCAGACCTCAAGCCCAAAACTCAGACCTCAAGCCCAAAACTCAGACCTCAAGCCCAAAACTCAGACCTCAAGCCCAAAACCTAAAACCCAAGCCCAAAACTTAAAACCCAAGCCCAAAACTGAAAACCCAAGCCCAAAACTCAGTCCTCAGGCCCAAAACATAAAATCCAGGCACAAAACCTAAAACCCAAGCCCAAAACTTAAAACCCAAGCCCAAAACTCAGTCCTCAGGCCCAAAACCAAAAACCCAAGCCCAAAACTCAGACCTCAAGCCCAAAACTCAGACCTCAAGCCCAAAACTCAGACCTCAAGCCCAAAACTCAGACCTCAAGCCCAAAACTCAGACCTCAAGCCCAAAACTCAGACCTCAAGCCCAAAACTCAGACCTCAAGCCCAAAACTCAGACCTCAAGCCCAAAACTCAGACCTCAAGCCCAAAACTCAGACCTCAAGCCCAAAACTCAGACCTCAAGCCCAAAACTCAGACCTCAAGCCCAAAACTCAGACCTCAAGCCCAAAACTCAGACCTCAAGCCCAAAACTCAGACCTCAAGCCCAAAACTCAGACCTCAAGCCCAAAACTCAGACCTCAAGCCCAAAACTCAGACCTCAAGCCCAAAACTCAGACCTCAAGCCCAAAACTCAGACCTCAAGCCCAAAACTCAGACCTCAAGCCCAAAACTCAGACCTCAAGCCCAAAACTCAGACCTCAAGCCCAAAACTCAGACCTCAAGCCCAAAACTCAGACCTCAAGCCCAAAACTCAGACCTCAAGCCCAAAACTCAGACCTCAAGCCCAAAACTCAGACCTCAAGCCCAAAACTCAGACCTCAAGCCCAAAACTCAGACCTCAAGCCCAAAACTCAGACCTCAAGCCCAAAACTCAGACCCCAAGCCCAAAACTCAGACCCCAAGCCCAAAACTCAGACCCCAAGCCCAAAACTCAGACCCCAAGCCCAAAACTCAGACCCCAAGCCCAAAACTCAGACCCCAAGCCCAAAACTCAGACCCCAAGCCCAAAACTCAGACCCCAAGCCCAAAACTCAGACCCCAAGCCCAAAACTCAGACCCCAAGCCCAAAACTCAGACCCCAAGCCCAAAACTCAGACCCCAAGCCCAAAACTCAGACCCCAAGCCCAAAACTCAGACCCCAAGCCCAAAACTCAGACCCCAAGCCCAAAACTCAGACCCCAAGCCCAAAACTCAGACCCCAAGCCCAAAACTCAGACCCCAAGCCCAAAACTCAGACCCCAAGCCCAAAACTCAGACCCCAAGCCCAAAACTCAGACCTCAAGCCCAAAACTCAGACCTCAAGCCCAAAACTCAGACCTCAAGCCCAAAACTCAGACCTCAAGCCCAAAACTCAGACCTCAAGCCCAAAACTCAGACCTCAAGCCCAAAACTCAGACCTCAAGCCCAAAACTCAGACCTCAAGCCCAAAACTCAGACCTCAAGCCCAAAACTCAGACCTCAAGCCCAAAACTCAGACCTCAAGCCCAAAACTCAGACCTCAAGCCCAAAACTCAGACCTCAAGCCCAAAACTCAGACCTCAAGCCCAAAACTCAGACCTCAAGCCCAAAACTCAGACCTCAAGCCCAAAACTCAGACCTCAAGCCCAAAACTCAGACCTCAAGCCCAAAACTCAGACCTCAAGCCCAAAACTCAGACCTCAAGCCCAAAACTCAGACCTCAAGCCCAAAACTCAGACCTCAAGCCCAAAACTCAGACCTCAAGCCCAAAACTCAGACCTCAAGCCCAAAACTCAGACCTCAAGCCCAAAACTCAGACCTCAAGCCCAAAACTCAGACCTCAAGCCCAAAACTCAGACCTCAAGCCCAAAACTTAAAACCCAAGCCCAAAACTTAAAACCCAAGCCCAAAATTTAAAACCCAAGCCCAAAACTCAGACCTCAAGCCCAAAACTCAGACCTCAAGCCCAAAACTCAGACCTCAAGCCCAAAACTCAGACCTCAAGCCCAAAACTCAGACCTCAAGCCCAAAACTCAGACCTCAAGCCCAAAACTCAGACCTCAAGCCCAAAACTCAGACCTCAAGCCCAAAACTCAGACCTCAAGCCCAAAACTCAGACCTCAAGCCCAAAACTCAGACCTCAAGCCCAAAACTCAGACCTCAAGCCCAAAACTCAGACCTCAAGCCCAAAACTCAGACCTCAAGCCCAAAACTCAGACCTCAAGCCCAAAACTCAGACCTCAAGCCCAAAACTCAGACCTCAAGCCCAAAACTCAGACCTCAAGCCCAAAACTCAGACCTCAAGCCCAAAACTCAGACCTCAAGCCCAAAACTCAGACCTCAAGCCCAAAACTCAGACCTCAAGCCCAAAACTCAGACCTCAAGCCCAAAACTCAGACCTCAAGCCCAAAACTCAGACCTCAAGCCCAAAACTCAGACCTCAAGCCCAAAACTCAGACCTCAAGCCCAAAACTCAGACCTCAAGCCCAAAACTCAGACCTCAAGCCCAAAACTCAGACCTCAAGCCCAAAACTCAGACCTCAAGCCCAAAACTCAGACCTCAAGCCCAAAACTCAGACCTCAAGCCCAAAACTCAGACCTCAAGCCCAAAACTCAGACCTCAAGCCCAAAACTCAGACCTCAAGCCCAAAACTCAGACCTCAAGCCCAAAACTCAGACCTCAAGCCCAAAACTCAGACCTCAAGCCCAAAACTCAGACCTCAAGCCCAAAACTCAGACCTCAAGCCCAAAACTCAGACCTCAAGCCCAAAACTCAGACCTCAAGCCCAAAACTCAGACCTCAAGCCCAAAACTCAGACCTCAAGCCCAAAACTCAGACCTCAAGCCCAAAACTCAGACCTCAAGCCCAAAACTCAGACCTCAAGCCCAAAACTCAGACCTCAAGCCCAAAACTCAGACATCAAGCCCAAAACTCAGACCCCAAGCCCAAAACCTAAAACCCAAGCCCAAAACTTAAAACCCAAGCCCAAAACTTAAAACCCAAGCCCAAAACTCAGACATCAAGCCCAAAACTCAGACCTCAAGCCCAAAACTCAGACCTCAAGCCCAAAACCTAAAACCCAAGCCCAAAACATAAAACCCAAGCCCAAAACTTAAAACCCAAGCCCAAAACTCAGTCCTCAGGCCCAAAACATAAAATCCAGGCCCAAAACCAAAAACCCAAGCCCAAAACTCAGACCTCAAGCCCAAAACTCAGACCTCAAGCCCAAAACTCAGACCTCAAGCCCAAAACTCAGACCTCAAGCCCAAAACTCAGACCTCAAGCCCAAAACTCAGACCTCAAGCCCAAAACTCAGACCTCAAGCCCAAAACTCAGACCTCAAGCCCAAAACTCAGACCTCAAGCCCAAAACTCAGACCTCAAGCCCAAAACTCAGACCTCAAGCCCAAAACTCAGACCTCAAGCCCAAAACTCAGACCTCAAGCCCAAAACTCAGACCTCAAGCCCAAAACTCAGACCTCAAGCCCAAAACTCAGACCTCAAGCCCAAAACTCAGACCTCAAGCCCAAAACTCAGACCTCAAGCCCAAAACTCAGACCTCAAGCCCAAAACTCAGACCTCAAGCCCAAAACTCAGACCTCAAGCCCAAAACTCAGACCTCAAGCCCAAAACTCAGACCTCAAGCCCAAAACTCAGACCTCAAGCCCAAAACTCAGACCCCAAGCCCAAAACTCAGACCCCAAGCCCAAAACCTAAAACCCAAGCCCAAAACTTAAAACCCAAGCCCAAAACTCAGACATCAAGCCCAAAACTCAGACCTCAAGCCCAAAACTCAGACCTCAAGCCCAAAACCTAAAACCCAAGCCCAAAACATAAAACCCAAGCCCAAAACTTAAAACCCAAGCCCAAAACTCAGTCCTCAGGCCCAAAACATAAAATCCAGGCCCAAAACCAAAAACCCAAGCCCAAAACTCAGACCTCAAGCCCAAAACTCAGACCTCAAGCCCAAAACTCAGACCTCAAGCCCAAAACTCAGACCTCAAGCCCAAAACTCAGACCTCAAGCCCAAAACTCAGACCTCAAGCCCAAAACTCAGACCTCAAGCCCAAAACTCAGACCTCAAGCCCAAAACTCAGACCTCAAGCCCAAAACTCAGACCTCAAGCCCAAAACTCAGACCTCAAGCCCAAAACTCAGACCTCAAGCCCAAAACTCAGACCTCAAGCCCAAAACTCAGACCTCAAGCCCAAAACTCAGACCTCAAGCCCAAAACTCAGACCTCAAGCCCAAAACTCAGACATCAAGCCCAAAACTCAGACCCCAAGCCCAAAACCTAAAACCCAAGCCCAAAACTTAAAACCCAAGCCCAAAACTCAGACATCAAGCCCAAAACTCAGACCTCAAGCCCAAAACTCAGACCTCAAGCCCAAAACCTAAAACCCAAGCCCAAAACATAAAACCCAAGCCCAAAACTTAAAACCCAAGCCCAAAACTTAAAACCCAAGCCCAAAACTCAGTCCTCAGGCCCAAAACATAAAATCCAGGCCCAAAACCAAAAACCCAAGCCCAAAACTCAGACCTCAAGCCCAAAACTCAGACCTCAAGCCCAAAACTCAGACCTCAAGCCCAAAACTCAGACCTCAAGCCCAAAACTCAGACCTCAAGCCCAAAACTCAGACCTCAAGCCCAAAACTCAGACCTCAAGCCCAAAACTCAGACCTCAAGCCCAAAACTCAGACCTCAAGCCCAAAACTCAGACCTCAAGCCCAAAACTCAGACCTCAAGCCCAAAACTCAGACCTCAAGCCCAAAACTCAGACCTCAAGCCCAAAACTCAGACCTCAAGCCCAAAACTCAGACATCAAGCCCAAAACTCAGACCCCAAGCCCAAAACCTAAAACCCAAGCCCAAAACTTAAAACCCAAGCCCAAAACTCAGACATCAAGCCCAAAACTCAGACCTCAAGCCCAAAACTCAGACCTCAAGCCCAAAACCTAAAACCCAAGCCCAAAACATAAAACCCAAGCCCAAAACTTAAAACCCAAGCCCAAAACTCAGTCCTCAGGCCCAAAACATAAAATCCAGGCCCAAAACCAAAAACCCAAGCCCAAAACTCAGACCTCAAGCCCAAAACTCAGTCCTCAAGCCCAAAACTCAGTCCTCAAGCCCAAAACTCAGACCTCAAGCCCAAAACTCAGACCTCAAGCCCAAAACTCAGACCTCAAGCCCAAAACTCAGACCTCAAGCCCAAAACTCAGACCTCAAGCCCAAAACTCAGACCTCAAGCCCAAAACTCAGACCTCAAGCCCAAAACTCAGACCTCAAGCCCAAAACTCAGACCTCAAGCCCAAAACTCAGACCTCAAGCCCAAAACTCAGACCTCAAGCCCAAAACTCAGACCTCAAGCCCAAAACTCAGACCTCAAGCCCAAAACTCAGACCTCAAGCCCAAAACTCAGACCTCAAGCCCAAAACTCAGACCTCAAGCCCAAAACTCAGACCCCAAGCCCAAAAACCTAAACCCAAGCCCAAAACTTAAAACCCAAGCCCAAAACTTAAAACCCAAGCCCAAAACCTAAAACCCAAGCCCAAAACCTAAAACCCAAGCCCAAAACCTAAAACCCAAGCCCAAAACCTAAAACCCAGGCCCAAAACCTAAAACCCAAGTCCAAAACTCAGTCCTCAGGCCCAAAACCTAAACCCCAAGCCCAAACCTCAGACCCCAAGCCCAAACCTCAGACCCCAAGCCCAAACCTCAGACCCCAAGCCCAAACCTCAGACCCCAAGCCCAAACCTCAGACCCCAAGCCCAAACCTCAGACCCCAAGCCCAAACCTCAGACCCCAAGCCCAAACCTCAGACCCCAAGCCCAAACCTCAGACCCCAAGCCCAAACCTCAGACCCCAAGCCCAAACCTCAGACCCCAAGCCCAAAACTCAGACCTCAAGCCCAAACCTCAGACCTCAAGCCCAAAACTCTGACCTCAAGCCCAAAACTCTGACCTCAAGCCCAAAACTCTGACCTCAAGCCCAAAACTCAGACCTCAAGCCCAAAACTCAGACCTCAAGCCCAAAACTCAGACCTCAAGCCCAAAACTCAGACCTCAAGCCCAAAACTCAGACCTCAAGCCCAAAACTCAGACCTCAAGCCCAAAACCTAAAACCCAAGCCCAAAACTTAAAACCCAAGCCCAAAACTCAGTCCTCAGGCCCAAAACCAAAAACCCAAGCCCAAAACTCAGACCTCAAGCCCAAAACTCAGACCTCAAGCCCAAAACTCAGACCTCAAGCCCAAAACTCAGACCTCAAGCCCAAAACTCAGACCTCAAGCCCAAAACTCAGACCTCAAGCCCAAAACCTCAGACCTCAAGCCCAAAACTCAGACCTCAAGCCCAAAACTCAGACCTCAAGCCCAAAACTCAGACCTCAAGCCCAAAACTCAGACCTCAAGCCCAAAACTCAGACCTCAAGCCCAAAACTCAGACCTCAAGCCCAAAACTCAGACCTCAAGCCCAAAACTCAGACCTCAAGCCCAAAACTCAGACCTCAAGCCCAAAACTCAGACCTCAAGCCCAAAACTCAGACCTCAAGCCCAAAACTCAGACCTCAAGCCCAAAACTCAGACCTCAAGCCCAAAACTCAGACCTCAAGCCCAAAACTCAGACCTCAAGCCCAAAACTCAGACCTCAAGCCCAAAACTCAGACCTCAAGCCCAAAACTCAGACCTCAAGCCCAAAACTCAGACCTCAAGCCCAAAACTCAGACCTCAAGCCCAAAACTCAGACCTCAAGCCCAAAACTCAGACCTCAAGCCCAAAACTCAGACCTCAAGCCCAAAACTCAGACCCCAAGCCCAAAACCTAAAACCCAAGCCCAAAACTTAAAACCCAAGCCCAAAACTTAAAACCCAAGCCCAAAACTTAAAACCCAAGCCCAAAACTCAGTCCTCAGGCCCAAAACATAAAATCCAGGCCCAAAACCAAAAACCCAAGCCCAAAACTCAGACCTCAAGCCCAAAACTCAGACCTCAAGCCCAAAACTCAGACCTCAAGCCCAAAACTCAGACCTCAAGCCCAAAACTCAGACCTCAAGCCCAAAACTCAGACCTCAAGCCCAAAACTCAGACCTCAAGCCCAAAACTCAGACCTCAAGCCCAAAACTCAGACCCCAAGCCCAAAACCTAAAACCCAAGCCCAAAACCTAAAACGCAAGCCCAAAACCTAAAACCCAAGCCCAAAACTCAGTCCTCAGGCCCAAAACCTAAAACCCAAGCCCAAAACCTAAAACCCAAGCCCAAAACCTAAAACCCAAGCCCAAAACCTAAAACCCAAGCCCAAAACCTAAAACCCAAGCCCAAAACCTAAAACCCAAGCCCAAAACCTAAAACCCAAGCCCAAAACTTAAAACCCAAGCCCAAAACTTAAAACCCAAGCCCAAAATTTAAAACCCAAGCCCAAAACTCAGACCTCAAGCCCAAAACTCAGACCTCAAGCCCAAAACTCAGACCTCAAGCCCAAAACTCAGACCTCAAGCCCAAAACTCAGACCTCAAGCCCAAAACTCAGACCTCAAGCCCAAAACTCAGACCTCAAGCCCAAAACTCAGACCTCAAGCCCAAAACTCAGACCTCAAGCCCAAAACTCAGACCTCAAGCCCAAAACTCAGACCTCAAGCCCAAAACTCAGACCTCAAGCCCAAAACTCAGACCCCAAGCCCAAAACTCAGACCCCAAGCCCAAAACCTAAAACCCAAGCCCAAAACTTAAAACCCAAGCCCAAAACTTAAAACCCAAGCCCAAAACTCAGTCCTCAGGCCCAAAACATAAAATCCAGGCCCAAAACCAAAAACCCAAGCCCAAAACTCAGACCTCAAGCCCAAAACTCAGACCTCAAGCCCAAAACTCAGACCTCAAGCCCAAAACTCAGACCTCAAGCCCAAAACTCAGACCTCAAGCCCAAAACTCAGACCTCAAGCCCAAAACTCAGACCTCAAGCCCAAAACTCAGACCCCAAGCCCAAAACCTAAAACCCAAGCCCAAAACCTAAAACGCAAGACCAAAACCTAAAACCCAAGCCCAAAACTCAGTCCTCAGGCCCAAAACCTAAAACCCAAGGCCAAAACCTAAAACCCAAGGCCAAAACCTAAAACCCAAGCCCAAAACGTAAAACCCAAGCCCAAAACGTAAAACCCAAGCCCAAAACCTAAAACCCAAGCCCAAAACCTAAAACCCAAGCCCAAAACTTAAAACCCAAGCCCAAAACTTAAAACCCAAGCCCAAAATTTAAAACCCAAGCCCAAAACTCAGACCTCAAGCCCAAAACTCAGACCTCAAGCCCAAAACTCAGACCTCAAGCCCAAAACTCAGACCTCAAGCCCAAAACTCAGACCTCAAGCCCAAAACTCAGACCTCAAGCCCAAAACTCAGACCTCAAGCCCAAAACTCAGACCTCAAGCCCAAAACTCAGACCTCAAGCCCAAAACTCAGACCTCAAGCCCAAAACTCAGACCTCAAGCCCAAAACTCAGACCTCAAGCCCAAAACTCAGACCTCAAGCCCAAAACTCAGACCTCAAGCCCAAAACTCAGACCTCAAGCCCAAAACTCAGACCTCAAGCCCAAAACTCAGACCTCAAGCCCAAAACTCAGACCTCAAGCCCAAAACTCAGACCTCAAGCCCAAAACTCAGACCTCAAGCCCAAAACTCAGACCTCAAGCCCAAAACTCAGACCTCAAGCCCAAAACTCAGACCTCAAGCCCAAAACTCAGACCTCAAGCCCAAAACTCAGACCTCAAGCCCAAAACCTAAAACCCAAGCCCAAAACTTAAAACCCAAGCCCAAAACTCAGTACTCAGGCCCAAAACATAAAATCCAGGCCCAAAACCTAAAACCCAAGCCCAAAACTTAAAACCCAAGCCCAAAACTCAGTCCTCAGGCCCAAAACATAAAATCCAGGCCCAAAACGAAAAACCCAAGCCCAAAACTCAGACCTCAAGCCCAAAACTCAGACCTCAAGCCCAAAACTCAGACCTCAAGCCCAAAACTCAGACCTCAAGCCCAAAACTCAGACCTCAAGCCCAAAACTCAGACCTCAAGCCCAAAACTCAGACCTCAAGCCCAAAACTCAGACCTCAAGCCCAAAACTCAGACCTCAAGCCCAAAACTCAGACCTCAAGCCCAAAACTCAGACCTCAAGCCCAAAACTCAGACCTCAAGCCCAAAACCTAAAACCCAAGCCCAAAACTTAAAACCCAAGCCCAAAACTCAGTCCTCAGGCCCAAAACCAAAAACCCAAGCCCAAAACTCAGACCTCAAGCTTAAAACTCAGACCTCAAGCCCAAAACTCAGACCTCAAGCCCAAAACTCAGACCTCAAGCCCAAAACTCAGACCTCAAGCCCAAAACTCAGACCTCAAGCCCAAAACTCAGACCTCAAGCCCAAAACTCAGACCTCAAGCCCAAAACTCAGACCTCAAGCCCAAAACTCAGACCTCAAGCCCAAAACTCAGACCTCAAGCCCAAAACTCAGACCTCAAGCCCAAAACTCAGACCTCAAGCCCAAAACTCAGACCTCAAGCCCAAAACTCAGACCTCAAGCCCAAAACTCAGACCTCAAGCCCAAAACTCAGACCTCAAGCCCAAAACTCAGACCTCAAGCCCAAAACTCAGACCTCAAGCCCAAAACCTAAAACCCAAGCCCAAAACCTAAAACCCAAGCCCAAAACTCAGTCCTCAGGCCCAAAACCTAAAACCCAAGCCCAAAACTTAAAACCCAAGCCCAAAACTTAAAACCCAAGCCCAAAACTTAAAACCCAAGCCCAAAACTCAGTACTCAGGCCCAAAACCAAAAACCCAAGCCCAAAACTCAGACCTCAAGCTTAAAACTCAGACCTCAAGCCCAAAACTCAGACCCCAAGCCCAAAACTCAGACCTCAAGCCCAAAACTCAGACCTCAAGCCCAAAACTCAGACCTCAAGCCCAAAACTCAGACCTCAAGCCCAAAACTCAGACCTCAAGCCCAAAACTCAGACCTCAAGCCCAAAACTCAGACCTCAAGCCCAAAACTCAGACCTCAAGCCCAAAACTCAGACCTCAAGCCCAAAACTCAGACCTCAAGCCCAAAACTCAGACCTCAAGCCCAAAACTCAGACCTCAAGCCCAAAACCTAAAACCCAAGCCCAAAACTTAAAACCCAAGCCCAAAACTCAGTCCTCAGGCCCAAAACATAAAATCCAGGCCCAAAACCTAAAACCCAAGCCCAAAACTTAAAACCCAAGCCCAAAACTCAGTCCTCAAGCCCAAAACTCAGACCTCAAGCCCAAAACTCAGACCTCAAGCCCAAAACTCAGACCTCAAGCCCAAAACTCAGACCTCAAGCCCAAAACTCAGACCTCAAGCCCAAAACTCAGACCTCAAGCCCAAAACTCAGACCTCAAGCCCAAAACTCAGACCTCAAGCCCAAAACTCAGACCTCAAGCCCAAAACTCAGACCTCAAGCCCAAAACTCAGACCTCAAGCCCAAAACTCAGACCTCAAGCCCAAAACTCAGACCTCAAGCCCAAAACTCAGACCTCAAGCCCAAAACTCAGACCTCAAGCCCAAAACTCAGACCTCAAGCCCAAAACTCAGACCTCAAGCCCAAAACCTAAAACCCAAGCCCAAAACCTAAAACCCAAGCCCAAAACTCAGTCCTCAGGCCCAAAACCTAAAACCCAAGCCCAAAACTTAATAAAACCCAAGCCCAAAACTTAAAACCCAAGCCCAAAACTTAAAACCCAAGCCCAAAACTCAGTACTCAGGCCCAAAACCAAAAACCCAAGCCCAAAACTCAGACCTCAAGCTTAAAACTCAGACCTCAAGCCCAAAACTCAGACCCCAAGCCCAAAACTCAGACCTCAAGCCCAAAACTCAGACCTCAAGCCCAAAACTCAGACCTCAAGCCCAAAACTCAGACCTCAAGCCCAAAACTCAGACCTCAAGCCCAAAACTCAGACCTCAAGCCCAAAACTCAGACCTCAAGCCCAAAACTCAGACCTCAAGCCCAAAACTCAGACCTCAAGCCCAAAACTCAGACCTCAAGCCCAAAACTCAGACCTCAAGCCCAAAACTCAGACCTCAAGCCCAAAACTCAGACCTCAAGCCCAAAACTCAGACCTCAAGCCCAAAACTCAGACCTCAAGCCCAAAACCTAAAACCCAAGCCCAAAACTTAAAACCCAAGCCCAAAACTCAGTCCTCAGGCCCAAAACATAAAATCCAGGCCCAAAACCTAAAACCCAAGCCCAAAACTTAAAACCCAAGCCCAAAACTCAGTCCTCAAGCCCAAAACTCAGACCTCAAGCCCAAAACTCAGACCTCAAGCCCAAAACTCAGACCTCAAGCCCAAAACTCAGACCTCAAGCCCAAAACTCAGACCTCAAGCCCAAAACTCAGACCTCAAGCCCAAAACTCAGACCTCAAGCCCAAAACTCAGACCTCAAGCCCAAAACTCAGACCTCAAGCCCAAAACTCAGACCTCAAGCCCAAAACTCAGACCTCAAGCCCAAAACTCAGACCTCAAGCCCAAAACTCAGACCTCAAGCCCAAAACTCAGACCTCAAGCCCAAAACTCAGACCTCAAGCCCAAAACCTAAAACCCAAGCCCAAAACCTAAACCCAAGCCCAAAACTCAGTCCTCAGGCCCAAAACCTAAAACCCAAGCCCAAAACTTAAAACCCAAGCCCAAACTCAGTCCTCAGGCCCAAAACCAAAAACCAAGCCCAAAACTCAGACCTCAAGCTTAAAACTCAGACCTCAAGCCCAAAACTCAGACCTCAAGCCCAAACTCAGACCTCAAGCCCAAAACTCAGACCTCAAGCCCAAAACTCAGACCTCAAGCCCAAAACTCAGACCTCAAGCCCAAAACTCAGACCTCAAGCCCAAAACTCAGACCTCAAGCCCAAAACTCAGACCTCAAGCCCAAAACTCAGACCTCAAGCCCAAAACTCAGACCTCAAGCCCAAAACCTAAAACCCAAGCCCAAAACTCAGACCCCAAGCCCAAAACTCAGACCTCAAGCCCAAAACTCAGACCTCAAGCCCAAAACTCAGACCTCAAGCCCAAAACTCAGACCTCAAGCCCAAAACTCAGACCCTCAAGCCCAAAACTCAGACCTCAAGCCCAAAACTCAGACCTCAAGCCCAAAACCTAAAACCCAAGCCCAAAACCTAAAACCCAAGCCCAAAACTCAGTCCTCAGGCCCAAAACCTAAAACCCAAGCCCAAAACTTAAAACCCAAGCCCAAAACTTAAACCCAAGCCCAAAACTCAGTCCTCAGGCCCAAAACCAAAAACCCAAGCCCAAAACTCAGACCTCAAGCTTAAAACTCAGACCTCAAGCCCAAAACTCAGACCCCAAGCCCAAAACTCAGACCTCAAGCCCAAAACTCAGACCTCAAGCCCAAAACTCAGACCTCAAGCCCAAAACTCAGACCTCAAGCCCAAAACTCAGACCTCAAGCCAAAACTCAGACCTCAAGCCCAAAACTCAGACCTCAAGCCCAAAACTCAGACCTCAAGCCCAAAACTCAGACCTCAAGCCCAAAACTCAGACCTCAAGCCCAAAACTCAGACCTCAAGCCCAAAACTCAGACCTCAAGCCCAAAACTCAGACCTCAAGCCCAAAACTCAGACCTCAAGCCCAAAACTCAGACCTCAAGCCCAAAACTCAGACCTCAAGCCCAAAACTCAGACCTCAAGCCCAAAACTCAGACCTCAAGCCCAAAACTCAGACCTCAAGCCCAAAACTCAGACCTCAAGCCCAAAACTCAGACCTCAAGCCCAAAACTCAGACCTCAAGCCCAAAACTCAGACCCCAAGCCCAAAACTCAGACCCCAAGCCCAAAACTCAGACCTCAAGCCCAAAACTCAGACCTCAAGCCCAAAACTCAGACCTCAAGCCCAAAACTCAGACCTCAAGCCCAAAACTCAGACCTCAAGCCCAAAACTCAGACCCCAAGCCCAAAACCTAAAACCCAAGCCCAAAACTTAAAACCCAAGCCCAAAACTCAGTCCTCAGGCCCAAAACATAAAATCCAGGCCCAAAACCAAACCTCAAGCCCAAAACTCAGACCTCAAGCCCAAAACTCAGACCTCAAGCCCAAAACTCAGACCTCAAGCCCAAAACTCAGACCTCAAGCCCAAAACTCAGACCTCAAGCCCAAAACTCAGACCTCAAGCCCAAAACTCAGACCTCAAGCCCAAAACTCAGACCTCAAGCCCAAAACTCAGACCTCAAGCCCAAAACTCAGACCTCAAGCCCAAAACTCAGACCCCAAGCCCAAAACTCAGACCTCAAGCCCAAAACCTAAACCCAAGCCCAAAACTTAAAACCCAAGCCCAAAACTCAGTCCTCAGGCCCAAAACCAAAACCCAAGCCCAAAACTCAGACCTCAAGCCCAAAACTCAGACCTCAAGCCCAAAACTCAGACCTCAAGCCCAAAACTCAGACCTCAAGCCCAAAACTCAGACCTCAAGCCCAAAACTCAGACCTCAAGCCCAAAACTCAGACCTCAAGCCCAAAACTCAGACCTCAAGCCCAAAACTCAGACCCCAAGCCCAAACCTAAAACCCAAGCCCAAAACTCAGTCCTCAGGCCCAAAACATAAAATCCAGGCCCAAAACCCAGACCTCAAGCCCAAAACTCAGACCTCAAGCCCAAAACTCAGACCTCAAGCCCAAAACTCAGACCTCAAGCCCAAAACTCAGACCTCAAGCCCAAAACTCAGACCTCAAGCCCAAAACTCAGACCTCAAGCCCAAAACCTAAAACCCAAGCCCAAAACTTAAAACCCAAGCCCAAAACTCAGTCCTCAGGCCCAAAACCAAAAACCCAAGCCCAAAACTCAGACCTCAAGCCCAAAACTCAGACCTCAAGCCCAAAACTCAGACCTCAAGCCCAAAACTCAGACCTCAAGCCCAAAACTCAGACCTCAAGCCCAAAACTCAGACCTCAAGCCCAAAACTCAGACCTCAAGCCCAAAACTCAGACCTCAAGCCCAAAACTCAGACCTCAAGCCCAAAACTCAGACCTCAAGCCCAAAACTCAGACCTCAAGCCCAAAACTCAGACCTCAAGCCCAAAACTCAGACCTCAAGCCCAAAACTCAGATCAAGCCCAAAACTCAGACCTCAAGCCCAAAACTCAGACCTCAAGCCCAAAACTCAGACCTCAAGCCCAAAACTCAGACCCCAAGCCCAAAACTTAAAACCCAAGCCCAAAACTTAAAACCCAAGCCCAAAACTTAAAACCCAAGCCCAAAACTTAAAACCCAAGCCCAAAACTCAGACCTCAAGCCCAAAACTCAGACCTCAAGCCCAAAACTCAGACCTCAAGCCCAAAACTCAGACCTCAAGCCCAAAACTCAGACCTCAAGCCCAAAACTCAGACCTCAAGCCCAAAACTCAGACCTCAAGCCCAAAACTCAGACCTCAAGCCCAAAACTCAGACCTCAAGCCCAAAACTCAGACCTCAAGCCCAAAACTCAGACCTCAAGCCCAAAACTCAGACCTCAAGCCCAAAACTCAGACCTCAAGCCCAAAACTCAGACCTCAAGCCCAAAACTCAGACCTCAAGCCCAAAACTCAGACCTCAAGCCCAAAACTCAGACCTCAAGCCCAAAACTCAGACCTCAAGCCCAAAACTCAGACCTCAAGCCCAAAACTCAGACCTCAAGCCCAAAACTCAGACCTCAAGCCCAAAACTCAGACCTCAAGCCCAAAACTCAGACCTCAAGCCCAAAACTCAGACCTCAAGCCCAAAACTCAGACCTCAAGCCCAAAACTCAGACCTCAAGCCCAAAACTCAGACCCCAAGCCCAAAACTCAGACCCCAAGCCCAAAACCTAAAACCCAAGCCCAAAACTTAAAACCCAAGCCCAAAACTCAGTCCTCAGGCCCAAAACATAAAATCCAGGCCCAAAACCAAAAACCCAAGCCCAAAACTCAGACCTCAAGCCCAAAACTCAGACCTCAAGCCCAAAACTCAGACCTCAAGCCCAAAACTCAGACCCCAAGCCCAAAACCTAAAACCCAAGCCCAAAACTCAGTCCTCAGGCCCAAAACATAAAATCCAGGCCCAAAACCAAAAACCCAAGCCCAAAACTCAGACCTCAAGCCCAAAACTCAGACCTCAAGCCCAAAACTCAGACCTCAAGCCCAAAACTCAGACCTCAAGCCCAAAACTCAGACCTCAAGCCCAAAACTCAGACCTCAAGCCCAAAACTCAGACCTCAAGCCCAAAACTCAGACCTCAAGCCCAAAACTCAGACCTCAAGCCCAAAACTCAGACCTCAAGCCCAAAACTCAGACCTCAAGCCCAAAACTCAGACCTCAAGCCCAAAACTCAGACCTCAAGCCCAAAACTCAGACCTCAAGCCCAAAACTCAGACCTCAAGCCCAAAACTCAGACCTCAAGCCCAAAACTCAGACCTCAAGCCCAAAACTCAGACCTCAAGCCCAAAACTCAGACCTCAAGCCCAAAACTCAGACCTCAAGCCCAAAACTCAGACCTCAAGCCCAAAACTCAGACCTCAAGCCCAAAACTCAGACCTCAAGCCCAAAACTCAGACCTCAAGCCCAAAACTCAGACCTCAAGCCCAAAACTCAGACCTCAAGCCCAAAACTCAGACCTCAAGCCCAAAACTCAGACCTCAAGCCCAAAACTCAGACCTCAAGCCCAAAACTCAGACCTCAAGCCCAAAACTCAGACCTCAAGCCCAAAACTCAGACCTCAAGCCCAAAACTCAGACCTCAAGCCCAAAACTCAGACCTCAAGCCCAAAACTCAGACCTCAAGCCCAAAACTCAGACCTCAAGCCCAAAACTCAGACCTCAAGCCCAAAACTCAGACCTCAAGCCCAAAACTCAGACCTCAAGCCCAAAACTCAGACCTCAAGCCCAAAACTCAGACCTCAAGCCCAAAACTCAGACCTCAAGCCCAAAACTCAGACCTCAAGCCCAAAACTCAGACCTCAAGCCCAAAACTCAGACCTCAAGCCCAAAACTCAGACCTCAAGCCCAAAACTCAGACCTCAAGCCCAAAACTCAGACCTCAAGCCCAAAACTCAGACCTCAAGCCCAAAACTCAGACCTCAAGCCCAAAACTCAGACCTCAAGCCCAAAACTCAGACCTCAAGCCCAAAACTCAGACCCCAAGCCCAAAACCTAAAACCCAAGCCCAAAACTCAGACCCCAAGCCCAAAACCTAAAACCCAAGCCCAAAACTCAGTCCTCAGGCCCAAAACATAAAATCCAGGCCCAAAACCCAGACCTCAAGCCCAAAACTCAGACCTCAAGCCCAAAACTCAGACCTCAAGCCCAAAACTCAGACCTCAAGCCCAAAACTCAGACCTCAAGCCCAAAACTCAGACCTCAAGCCCAAAACTCAGACCTCAAGCCCAAAACTCAGACCTCAAGCCCAAAACCTAAAACCCAAGCCCAAAACTTAAAACCCAAGCCCAAAACTCAGTCCTCATGCCCAAAACCAAAAACCCAAGCCCAAAACTCAGACCTCAAGCCCAAAACTCAGACCTCAAGCCCAAAACTCAGACCTCAAGCCCAAAACTCAGACCTCAAGCCCAAAACTCAGACCTCAAGCCCAAAACTCAGACCTCAAGCCCAAAACTCAGACCTCAAGCCCAAAACTCAGACCTCAAGCCCAAAACTCAGACCTCAAGCCCAAAACTCAGACCTCAAGCCCAAAACTCAGACCTCAAGCCCAAAACTCAGACCTCAAGCCCAAAACTCAGACCTCAAGCCCAAAACTCAGACCTCAAGCCCAAAACTCAGACCTCAAGCCCAAAACTCAGACCTCAAGCCCAAAACTCAGACCCCAAGCCCAAAACTCAGACCCCAAGCTCAAAACCTAAAACCCAAGCCCAAAACTTAAAACCCAAGCCCAAAACTCAGTCCTCAGGCCCAAAACCAAAAACCCAAGCCCAAAACTCAGACCTCAAGCCCAAAACTCAGACCTCAAGCCCAAAACTCAGACCTCAAGCCCAAAACTCAGACCTCAAGCCCAAAACTCAGACCTCAAGCCCAAAACTCAGACCTCAAGCCCAAAACTCAGACCCTCAAGCCCAAAACTCAGACCTCAAGCCCAAAACTCAGACCTCAAGCCCAAAACTCAGACCTCAAGCCCAAAACTCAGACCTCAAGCCCAAAACTCAGACCTCAAGCCCAAAACTCAGACCTCAAGCCCAAAACTCAGACCTCAAGCCCAAAACTCAGACCTCAAGCCCAAAACTCAGACCTCAAGCCCAAAACTCAGACCCCAAGCCCAAAACCTAAAACCCAAGCCCAAACCGTAAAACCCAAGCCCAAAACTCAGTCCTCAGGCCCAAAACCAAAAACCCAAGCCCAAAACTCAGACCTCAAGCCCAAAACTCAGACCTCAAGCCCAAAAACTCAGACCTCAAGCCCAAAACTCAGACCTCAAGCCCAAAACTCAGACCTCAAGCCCAAAACTCAGACCCCAAGCCCAAAACCTAAAACCCAAGCCCAAACCGTAAAACCCAAGCCCAAAACTCAGTCCTCAGGCCCAAAACCAAAAACCCAAGCCCAAAACTCAGACCTCAAGCCCAAAACTCAGACCTCAAGCCCAAAACTCAGACCTCAAGCCCAAAACTCAGACCTCAAGCCCAAAACTCAGACCTCAAGCCCAAAACTCAGACCTCAAGCCCAAAACTCAGACCTCAAGCCCAAAACTCAGACCTCAAGCCCAAAACTCAGACCTCAAGCCCAAAACTCAGACCTCAAGCCCAAAACTCAGACCTCAAGCCCAAAACTCAGACCTCAAGCCCAAAACTCAGACCTCAAGCCCAAAACTCAGACCTCAAGCCCAAAACTCAGACCTCAAGCCCAAAACTCAGACCTCAAGCCCAAAACTCAGACCTCAAGCCCAAAACTCAGACCTCAAGCCCAAAACTCAGACCTCAAGCCCAAAACTCAGACCTCAAGCCCAAAACTCAGACCTCAAGCCCAAAACTCAGACCTCAAGCCCAAAACTCAGACCTCAAGCCCAAAACTCAGACCTCAAGCCCAAAACTCAGACCTCAAGCCCAAAACTCAGACCTCAAGCCCAAAACTCAGACCTCAAGCCCAAAACTCAGACCTCAAGCCCAAAACTCAGACCCCAAGCCCAAAACTCAGACCCCAAGCCCAAAACCTAAAACCCAAGCCCAAAACTTAAAACCCAAGCCCAAAACTTAAAACCCAAGCCCAAAACTCAGTCCTCAGGCCCAAAACATAAAATCCAGGCCCAAAATCAAAAACCCAAGCCCAAAACTCAGACCTCAAGCCCAAAACTCAGACCTCAAGCCCAAAACTCAGACCTCAAGCCCAAAACTCAGACCTCAAGCCCAAAACTCAGACCTCAAGCCCAAAACTCAGACCTCAAGCCCAAAACTCAGACCTCAAGCCCAAAACTCAGACCTCAAGCCCAAAACTCAGACCTCAAGCCCAAAACTCAGACCTCAAGCCCAAAACTCAGACCTCAAGCCCAAAACTCAGACCTCAAGCCCAAAACTCAGACCTCAAGCCCAAAACTCAGACCTCAAGCCCAAAACTCAGACCTCAAGCCCAAAACTCAGACCTCAAGCCCAAAACTCAGACCTCAAGCCCAAAACTCAGACCTCAAGCCCAAAACTCAGACCTCAAGCCCAAAACTCAGACCTCAAGCCCAAAACTCAGACCTCAAGCCCAAAACTCAGACCTCAAGCCCAAAACTCAGACCTCAAGCCCAAAACTCAGACCCCAAGCCCAAAACTCAGACCCCAAGCCCAAAACTCAGACCCCAAGCCCAAAACCTAAAACCCAAGCCCAAAACTTAAAACCCAAGCCCAAAACTTAAAACCCAAGCCCAAAACTCAGTCCTCAGGCCCAAAACATAAAATCCAGGCCCAAAATCAAAACCCAAGCCCAAAACTCAGACCTCAAGCCCAAAACTCAGACCTCAAGCCCAAAACTCAGACCTCAAGCCCAAAACTCAGACCTCAAGCCCAAAACTCAGACCTCAAGCCCAAAACTCAGACCTCAAGCCCAAAACTCAGACCTCAAGCCCAAAACTCAGACCTCAAGCCCAAAACTCAGACCTCAAGCCCAAAACTCAGACCTCAAGCCCAAAACTCAGACCTCAAGCCCAAAACTCAGACCTCAAGCCCAAAACTCAGACCTCAAGCCCAAAACTCAGACCTCAAGCCCAAAACTCAGACCTCAAGCCCAAAACTCAGACCTCAAGCCCAAAACTCAGACCTCAAGCCCAAAACTCAGACCTCAAGCCCAAAACTCAGACCTCAAGCCCAAAACTCAGACCTCAAGCCCAAAACTCAGACCTCAAGCCCAAAACTCAGACCTCAAGCCCAAAACTCAGACCTCAAGCCCAAAACTCAGACCCCAAGCCCAAAACTCAGACCCCAAGCCCAAAACTCAGACCTCAAGCCCAAAACTCAGACCTCAAGCCCAAAACTCAGACCTCAAGCCCAAAACTCAGACCTCAAGCCCAAAACTCAGACCTCAAGCCCAAAACTCAGACCTCAAGCCCAAAACTCAGACCTCAAGCCCAAAACTCAGACCTCAAGCCCAAAACTCAGACCTCAAGCCCAAAACTCAGACCTCAAGCCCAAAACTCAGACCTCAAGCCCAAAACTCAGACCTCAAGCCCAAAACTCAGACCTCAAGCCCAAAACTCAGACCTCAAGCCCAAAACTCAGACCTCAAGCCCAAAACTCAGACCTCAAGCCCAAAACTCAGACCTCAAGCCCAAAACTCAGACCTCAAGCCCAAAACTCAGACCTCAAGCCCAAAACTCAGACCTCAAGCCCAAAACTCAGACCTCAAGCCCAAAACTCAGACCTCAAGCCCAAAACTCAGACCTCAAGCCCAAAACTCAGACCTCAAGCCCAAAACTCAGACCTCAAGCCCAAAACTCAGACCTCAAGCCCAAAACTCAGACCTCAAGCCCAAAACTCAGACCTCAAGCCCAAAACTCAGACCTCAAGCCCAAAACTCAGACCTCAAGCCCAAAACTCAGACCTCAAGCCCAAAACTCAGACCTCAAGCCCAAAACTCAGACCTCAAGCCCAAAACTCAGACCTCAAGCCCAAAACTCAGACCTCAAGCCCAAAACTCAGACCTCAAGCCCAAAACTCAGACCTCAAGCCCAAAACTCAGACCTCAAGCCCAAAACTCAGACCTCAAGCCCAAAACTCAGACCTCAAGCCCAAAACTCAGACCTCAAGCCCAAAACTCAGACCTCAAGCCCAAAACTCAGACCTCAAGCCCAAAACTCAGACCTCAAGCCCAAAACTCAGACCTCAAGCCCAAAACTCAGACCTCAAGCCCAAAACTCAGACCTCAAGCCCAAAACTCAGACCTCAAGCCCAAAACTCAGACCTCAAGCCCAAAACTCAGACCTCAAGCCCAAAACTCAGACCTCAAGCCCAAAACTCAGACCTCAAGCCCAAAACTCAGACCTCAAGCCCAAAACTCAGACCTCAAGCCCAAAACTCAGACCTCAAGCCCAAAACTCAGACCTCAAGCCCAAAACTCAGACCTCAAGCCCAAAACTCAGACCTCAAGCCCAAAACTCAGACCTCAAGCCCAAAACTCAGACCTCAAGCCCAAAACTCAGACCTCAAGCCCAAAACTCAGACCTCAAGCCCAAAACTCAGACCTCAAGCCCAAAACTCAGACCTCAAGCCCAAAACTCAGACCTCAAGCCCAAAACTCAGACCTCAAGCCCAAAACTCAGACCTCAAGCCCAAAACTCAGACCTCAAGCCCAAAACTCAGACCTCAAGCCCAAAACTCAGACCTCAAGCCCAAAACTCAGACCTCAAGCCCAAAACTCAGACCTCAAGCCCAAAACTCAGACCTCAAGCCCAAAACTCAGACCTCAAGCCCAAAACTCAGACCTCAAGCCCAAAACTCAGACCTCAAGCCCAAAACTCAGACCTCAAGCCCAAAACTCAGACCTCAAGCCCAAAACTCAGACCTCAAGCCCAAAACTCAGACCTCAAGCCCAAAACTCAGACCTCAAGCCCAAAACTCAGACCTCAAGCCCAAAACTCAGACCTCAAGCCCAAAACTCAGACCTCAAGCCCAAAACTCAGACCTCAAGCCCAAAACACAGACCTCAAGCCCAAAACACAGACCTCAAGCCCAAAACTCAGACCTCAAGCCCAAAACTCAGACCTCAAGCCCAAAACTCAGACCTCAAGCCCAAAACTCAGACCTCAAGCCCAAAACTCAGACCTCAAGCCCAAAACTCAGACCTCAAGCCCAAAACTCAGACCTCAAGCCCAAAACTCAGACCTCAAGCCCAAACCTCAGACCTCAAGCCCAAACCTCAGACCTCAAGCCCAAAACTTAAAACCCAAGCCCAAAACTTAAAAACCCAAGCCCAAAACTCAGACCTCAAGCCCAAAACTCAGACCTCAAGCCCAAAACTCAGACCTCAAGCCCAAAACTCAGACCTCAAGCCCAAAACTCAGACCTCAAGCCCAAAACTCAGACCTCAAGCCCAAAACTCAGACCTCAAGCCCAAAACTCAGACCTCAAGCCCAAAACTCAGACCTCAAGCCCAAAACTCAGACCTCAAGCCCAAAACTCAGACCTCAAGCCCAAAACTCAGACCTCAAGCCCAAAACTCAGACCTCAAGCCCAAAACTCAGACCTCAAGCCCAAAACTCAGACCCCAAGCCCAAACCTCAGACCCCAAGCCCAAACCTCAGACCCCAAGCCCAAACCTCAGACCCCAAGCCCAAACCTCAGACCCCAAGCCCAAACCTCAGACCCCAAGCCCAAACCTCAGACCCCAAGCCCAAACCTCAGACCCCAAGCCCAAACCTCAGACCCCAAGCCCAAACCTCAGACCCCAAGCCCAAACCTCAGACCCCAAGCCCAAACCTCAGACCCCAAGCCCAAACCTCAGACCCCAAGCCCAAACCTCAGACCCCAAGCCCAAACCTCAGACCCCAAGCCCAAACCTCAGACCCCAAGCCCAAACCTCAGACCCCAAGCCCAAACCTCAGACCCCAAGCCCAAACCTCAGACCTCAAGCCCAAAACTTAAAACCCAAGCCCAAAACTCAGTCCTCAGGCCCAAAACATAAAATCCAGGCCCAAAACCAAAAACCCAAGCCCAAAACTCAGACCTCAAGCCCAAAACTCAGACCTCAAGCCCAAACCTCAGACCTCAAGCCCAAACCTCAGACCTCAAGCCCAAAACTCAGACCCCAAGCCCAAACCTCAGACCCCAAGCCCAAAACTTAAAACCCAAGCCCAAAACTCAGTCCTCAGGCCCAAAACCTAAAATCCAGGCCCAAAACCAAAAACCCAAGCTCAAAACTCAGACCTCAAGCCCAAAACTCAGACCTCAAGCCCAAAACTCAGACCTCAAGCCCAAAACTCAGACCTCAAGCCCAAAACTCAGACCTCAAGCCCAAAACTCAGACCTCAAGCCCAAAACTCAGACCTCAAGCCCAAAACTCAGACCTCAAGCCCAAAACTCAGACCTCAAGCCCAAAACTCAGACCTCAAGCCCAAAACTCAGACCTCAAGCCCAAAACTCAGACCTCAAGCCCAAAACTCAGACCTCAAGCCCAAAACTCAGACCTCAAGCCCAAAACTCAGACCTCAAGCCCAAAACTCAGACCTCAAGCCCAAAACCTAAAACCCAAGCCCAAAACCTAAAACCC
>NC_137737.1:91934-328025 GCF_963264785.1 Psittacula echo
GCTTGGGGTCTGAGTTTTGGGCTTGGGGTCTGAGTTTTGGGCTTGGGGTCTGAGTTTTGGGCTTGAGGTCTGAGTTTTGGGCTTGAGGTCTGAGTTTTGGGCTTGAGGTCTGAGTTTTGGGCTTGAGGTCTGAGTTTTGGGCTTGAGGTCTGAGTTTTGGGCTTGAGGTCTGAGTTTTGGGCTTGAGGTCTGAGTTTTGGGCTTGAGGTCTGAGTTTTGGGCTTGAGGTCTGAGTTTTGGGCTTGAGGTCTGAGTTTTGGGCTTGAGGTCTGAGTTTTGGGCTTGAGGTCTGAGTTTTGGGCTTGGGTTTTTGGTTTTGGGCCTGGATTTTATGTTTTGGGCCTGAGGACTGAGTTTTGGGCTTGGGTTTTAAGTTTTGGGCTTGGGTTTTAGGTTTTGGGCTTGGGGTCTGAGTTTTGGGCTTGAGGTCTGAGTTTTGGGCTTGAGGTCTGAGTTTTGGGCTTGAGGTCTGAGTTTTGGGCTTGAGGTCTGAGTTTTGGGCTTGAGGTCTGAGTTTTGGGCTTGAGGTCTGAGTTTTGGGCTTGAGGTCTGAGTTTTGGGCTTGAGGTCTGAGTTTTGGGCTTGAGGTCTGAGTTTTGGGCTTGAGGTCTGAGTTTTGGGCTTGAGGTCTGAGTTTTGGGCTTGAGGTCTGAGTTTTGGGCTTGAGGTCTGAGTTTTGGGCTTGAGGTCTGAGTTTTGGGCTTGAGGTCTGAGTTTTGGGCTTGAGGTCTGAGTTTTGGGCTTGAGGTCTGAGTTTTGGGCTTGAGGTCTGAGTTTTGGGCTTGAGGTCTGAGTTTTGGGCTTGAGGTCTGAGTTTTGGGCTTGAGGTCTGAGTTTTGGGCTTGAGGTCTGAGTTTTGGGCTTGAGGTCTGAGTTTTTGGGCTTGGGTTTTTGGTTTTGGGCCTGGATTTTATGTTTTGGGCCTGAGGACTGAGTTTTGGGCTTGGGTTTTAAGTTTTGGGCTTGGGGTCTGAGTTTTGGGCTTGAGGTCTGAGTTTTGGGCTTGAGGTCTGAGTTTTGGGCTTGAGGTCTGAGTTTTGGGCTTGAGGTCTGAGTTTTGGGCTTGAGGTCTGAGTTTTGGGCTTGAGGTCTGAGTTTTGGGCTTGAGGTCTGAGTTTTGGGCTTGAGGTCTGAGTTTTGGGCTTGAGGTCTGAGTTTTGGGCTTGGGTTTTTGGTTTTGGGCCTGGATTTTATGTTTTGGGCCTGAGGACTGAGTTTTGGGCTTGGGTTTTAAGTTTTGGGCTTGGGTTTTAGGTTTTGGGCTTGGGGTCTGAGTTTTGGGCTTGAGGTCTGAGTTTTGGGCTTGAGGTCTGAGTTTTGGGCTTGAGGTCTGAGTTTTGGGCTTGAGGTCTGAGTTTTGGGCTTGAGGTCTGAGTTTTGGGCTTGAGGTCTGAGTTTTGGGCTTGAGGTCTGAGTTTTGGGCTTGAGGTCTGAGTTTTGGGCTTGAGGTCTGAGTTTTGGGCTTGAGGTCTGAGTTTTGGGCTTGAGGTCTGAGTTTTGGGCTTGAGGTCTGAGTTTTGGGCTTGAGGTCTGAGTTTTGGGCTTGAGGTCTGAGTTTTGGGCTTGAGGTCTGAGTTTTGGGCTTGAGGTCTGAGTTTTGGGCTTGAGGTCTGAGTTTTGGGCTTGAGGTCTGAGTTTTGGGCTTGAGGTCTGAGTTTTGGGCTTGAGGTCTGAGTTTTGGGCTTGAGGTCTGAGTTTTGGGCTTGAGGTCTGAGTTTTGGGCTTGAGGTCTGAGTTTTGGGCTTGAGGTCTGAGTTTTGGGCTTGAGGTCTGAGTTTTGGGCTTGAGGTCTGAGTTTTGGGCTTGAGGTCTGAGTTTTGGGCTTGGGTTTTTTGGTTTTGGGCCTGGATTTTATGTTTTGGGCCTGAGGACTGAGTTTTGGGCTTGGGTTTTAAGTTTTGGGCTTGGGGTCTGAGTTTTGGGCTTGAGGTCTGAGTTTTGGGCTTGAGGTCTGAGTTTTGGGCTTGAGGTCTGAGTTTTGGGCTTGAGGTCTGAGTTTTGGGCTTGAGGTCTGAGTTTTGGGCTTGAGGTCTGAGTTTTGGGCTTGAGGTCTGAGTTTTGGGCTTGAGGTCTGAGTTTTGGGCTTGAGGTCTGAGTTTTGGGCTTGAGGTCTGAGTTTTGGGCTTGAGGTCTGAGTTTTGGGCTTGAGGTCTGAGTTTTGGGCTTGAGGTCTGAGTTTTGGGCTTGAGGTCTGAGTTTTGGGCTTGAGGTCTGAGTTTTGGGCTTGAGGTCTGAGTTTTGGGCTTGGGTTTTGGTTTTGGGCCTGAGGACTGAGTTTTGGGCTTGGGTTTTAGGTTTTGGGCTTGGGGTCTGAGTTTTGGGCTTGGGGTCTGAGTTTTGGGCTTGAGGTCTGAGTTTTGGGCTTGAGGTCTGAGTTTTGGGCTTGAGGTCTGAGTTTTGGGCTTGAGGTCTGAGTTTTGGGCTTGAGGTCTGAGTTTTGGGCTTGAGGTCTGAGTTTTGGGCTTGAGGTCTGAGTTTTGGGCTTGAGGTCTGAGTTTTGGGCTTGAGGTCTGAGTTTTGGGCTTGAGGTCTGAGTTTTGGGCTTGAGGTCTGAGTTTTGGGCTTGAGGTCTGAGTTTTGGGCTTGAGGTCTGAGTTTTGGGATTGAGGTCTGAGTTTTGGGCTTGAGGACTGAGTTTTGGGCTTGAGGACTGAGTTTTGGGCTTGAGGACTGAGTTTTGGGCTTGAGGACTGAGTTTTGGGCTTGGGTTTTTGGTTTTGGGCCTGAGGACTGAGTTTTGGGCTTGGGTTTTAAGTTTTGGGCTTGGGTTTTAGGTTTTGGGCTTGGGGTCTGAGTTTTGGGCTTGGGGTCTGAGTTTTGGGCTTGAGGTCTGAGTTTTGGGCTTGAGGTCTGAGTTTTGGGCTTGAGGTCTGAGTTTTGGGCTTGAGGTCTGAGTTTTGGGCTTGAGGTCTGAGTTTTGGGCTTGAGGTCTGAGTTTTGGGCTTGAGGTCTGAGTTTTGGGCTTGAGGTCTGAGTTTTGGGCTTGAGGTCTGAGTTTTGGGCTTGAGGTCTGAGTTTTGGGCTTGAGGTCTGAGTTTTGGGCTTGAGGTCTGAGTTTTGGGCTTGAGGTCTGAGTTTTGGGCTTGAGGTCTGAGTTTTGGGCTTGAGGTCTGAGTTTTGGGCTTGAGGTCTGAGTTTTGGGCTTGAGGTCTGAGTTTTGGGCTTGAGGACTGAGTTTTGGGCTTGAGGACTGAGTTTTGGGCTTGAGGACTGAGTTTTGGGCTTGAGGACTGAGTTTTGGGCTTGAGGACTGAGTTTTGGGCTTGAGGACTGAGTTTTGGGCTTGAGGACTGAGTTTTGGGCTTGAGGACTGAGTTTTGGGCTTGGGTTTTTGGTTTTGGGCCTGGATTTTATGTTTTGGGCCTGAGGACTGAGTTTTGGGCTTGGGTTTTAAGTTTTGGGCTTGGGTTTTAGGTTTTGGGCTTGGGGTCTGAGTTTTGGGCTTGAGGTCTGAGTTTTGGGCTTGAGGTCTGAGTTTTGGGCTTGAGGTCTGAGTTTTGGGCTTGAGGTCTGAGTTTTGGGCTTGAGGTCTGAGTTTTGGGCTTGAGGTCTGAGTTTTGGGCTTGAGGTCTGAGTTTTGGGCTTGAGGTCTGAGTTTTGGGGCTTGAGGTCTGAGTTTTGGGCTTGAGGTCTGAGTTTTGGGCTTGAGGTCTGAGTTTTGGGCTTGAGGTCTGAGTTTTGGGCTTGAGGTCTGAGTTTTGGGCTTGAGGTCTGAGTTTTGGGCTTGAGGTCTGAGTTTTGGGCTTGAGGTCTGAGTTTTGGGCTTGAGGTCTGAGTTTTGGGCTTGAGGTCTGAGTTTTGGGCTTGAGGTCTGAGTTTTGGGCTTGGGTTTTTGGTTTTGGGCCTGGATTTTATGTTTTGGGCCTGAGGACTGAGTTTTGGGCTTGGGTTTTAGGTTTTGGGCTTGGGGTCTGAGTTTTGGGCTTGGGGTCTGAGTTTTGGGCTTGGGGTCTGAGTTTTGGGCTTGAGGTCTGAGTTTTGGGCTTGAGGTCTGAGTTTTGGGCTTGAGGTCTGAGTTTTGGGCTTGAGGTCTGAGTTTTGGGCTTGAGGTCTGAGTTTTGGGCTTGAGGTCTGAGTTTTGGGCTTGAGGTCTGAGTTTTGGGCTTGAGGTCTGAGTTTTGGGCTTGAGGTCTGAGTTTTGGGCTTGAGGTCTGAGTTTTGGGCTTGAGGTCTGAGTTTTGGGCTTGAGGTCTGAGTTTTGGGCTTGAGGTCTGCGTTTTGGGCTTGAGGTCTGAGTTTTGGGCTTGAGGTCTGAGTTTTGGGCTTGGGTTTTTGGTTTTGGGCCTGGATTTTATGTTTTGGGCCTGAGGACTGAGTTTTGGGCTTGGGTTTTAAGTTTTGGGCTTGGGTTTTAGGTTTTGGGCTTGGGGTCTGAGTTTTGGGCTTGAGGTCTGAGTTTTGGGCTTGAGGTCTGAGTTTTGGGCTTGAGGTCTGAGTTTTGGGCTTGAGGTCTGAGTTTTGGGCTTGAGGTCTGAGTTTTGGGCTTGAGGTCTGAGTTTTGGGCTTGAGGTCTGAGTTTTGGGCTTGAGGTCTGAGTTTTGGGCTTGAGGTCTGAGTTTTGGGCTTGAGGTCTGAGTTTTGGGCTTGAGGTCTGAGTTTTGGGCTTGAGGTCTGAGTTTTGGGCTTGAGGTCTGAGTTTTGGGCTTGAGGTCTGAGTTTTGGGCTTGAGGTCTGAGTTTTGGGCTTGAGGTCTGAGTTTTGGGCTTGAGGTCTGAGTTTTGGGCTTGAGGTCTGAGTTTTGGGCTTGAGGTCTGAGTTTTGGGCTTGGGTTTTTGGTTTTGGGCCTGGATTTTATGTTTTGGGCCTGAGGACTGAGTTTTGGGCTTGGGTTTTAAGTTTTGGGCTTGGGTTTTAGGTTTTGGGCTTGGGGTCTGAGTTTTGGGCTTGGGGTCTGAGTTTTGGGCTTGAGGTCTGAGTTTTGGGCTTGAGGTCTGAGTTTTGGGCTTGAGGTCTGAGTTTTGGGCTTGAGGTCTGAGTTTTGGGCTTGAGGTCTGAGTTTTGGGCTTGAGGTCTGAGTTTTGGGCTTGAGGTCTGAGTTTTGGGCTTGAGGTCTGAGTTTTGGGCTTGAGGTCTGAGTTTTGGGCTTGAGGTCTGAGTTTTGGGCTTGAGGTCTGAGTTTTGGGCTTGAGGTCTGAGTTTTGGGCTTGAGGTCTGAGTTTTGGGCTTGAGGTCTGAGTTTTGGGCTTGAGGTCTGAGTTTTGGGCTTGAGGTCTGAGTTTTGGGCTTGAGGTCTGAGTTTTGGGCTTGAGGTCTGAGTTTTGGGCTTGAGGTCTGAGTTTTGGGCTTGAGGTCTGAGTTTTGGGCTTGAGGTCTGAGTTTTGGGCTTGAGGTCTGAGTTTTGGGCTTGAGGTCTGAGTTTTGGGCTTGAGGACTGAGTTTTGGGCTTGAGGACTGAGTTTTGGGCTTGAGGACTGAGTTTTGGGCTTGAGGACTGAGTTTTGGGCTTGAGGACTGAGTTTTGGGCTTGGGTTTTTGGTTTTGGGCCTGGATTTTATGTTTTGGGCCTGAGGACTGAGTTTTGGGCTTGGGTTTTAAGTTTTGGGCTTGGGTTTTAGGTTTTGGGCTTGGGGTCTGAGTTTTGGGCTTGGGGTCTGAGTTTTGGGCTTGGGGTCTGAGTTTTGGGCTTGGGGTCTGAGTTTTGGGCTTGAGGTCTGAGTTTTGGGCTTGAGGTCTGAGTTTTGGGCTTGAGGTCTGAGTTTTGGGCTTGAGGTCTGAGTTTTGGGCTTGAGGTCTGAGTTTTGGGCTTGAGGTCTGAGTTTTGGGCTTGAGGTCTGAGTTTTGGGCTTGAGGTCTGAGTTTTGGGCTTGAGGTCTGAGTTTTGGGCTTGAGGTCTGAGTTTTGGGCTTGAGGTCTGAGTTTTGGGCTTGAGGTCTGAGTTTTGGGCTTGAGGTCTGAGTTTTGGGCTTGAGGTCTGAGTTTTGGGCTTGAGGTCTGAGTTTTGGGCTTGAGGTCTGAGTTTTGGGCTTGAGGTCTGAGTTTTGGGCTTGAGGTCTGAGTTTTGGGCTTGAGGTCTGAGTTTTGGGCTTGGGTTTTTGGTTTTGGGCCTGGATTTTATGTTTTGGGCCTGAGGACTGAGTTTTGGGCTTGGGTTTTAAGTTTTGGGCTTGGGTTTTAGGTTTTGGGCTTGGGGTCTGAGTTTTGGGCTTGGGGTCTGAGTTTTGGGCTTGAGGTCTGAGTTTTGGGCTTGAGGTCTGAGTTTTGGGCTTGAGGTCTGAGTTTTGGGCTTGAGGTCTGAGTTTTGGGCTTGAGGTCTGAGTTTTGGGCTTGAGGTCTGAGTTTTGGGCTTGAGGTCTGAGTTTTGGGCTTGAGGTCTGAGTTTTGGGCTTGAGGTCTGAGTTTTGGGCTTGAGGTCTGAGTTTTGGGCTTGAGGTCTGAGTTTTGGGCTTGAGGTCTGAGTTTTGGGCTTGAGGTCTGAGTTTTGGGCTTGAGGTCTGAGTTTTGGGCTTGAGGTCTGAGTTTTGGGCTTGAGGTCTGAGTTTTGGGCTTGAGGTCTGAGTTTTGGGCTTGAGGTCTGAGTTTTGGGCTTGAGGTCTGAGTTTTGGGCTTGAGGTCTGAGTTTTGGGCTTGAGGTCTGAGTTTTGGGCTTGAGGTCTGAGTTTTGGGCTTGGGTTTTTGGTTTTGGGCCTGAGGACTGAGTTTTGGGCTTGGGTTTTAAGTTTTGGGCTTGGGTTTTAGGTTTTGGGCTTGGGGTCTGAGTTTTGGGCTTGAGGTCTGAGTTTTGGGCTTGAGGTCTGAGTTTTGGGCTTGAGGTCTGAGTTTTGGGCTTGAGGTCTGAGTTTTGGGCTTGAGGGGTCTGAGTTTTGGGGCTTGAGGTCTGAGTTTTGGGCTTGAGGTCTGAGTTTTGGGCTTGAGGACTGAGTTTTGGGCTTGAGGACTGAGTTTTGGGCTTGAGGACTGAGTTTTGGGCTTGAGGACTGAGTTTTGGGCTTGAGGACTGAGTTTTGGGCTTGAAGACTGAGTTTTGGGCTTGAGGACTGAGTTTTGGGCTTGAGGACTGAGTTTTGGGCTTGAGGACTGAGTTTTGGGCTTGAGGACTGAGTTTTGGGCTTGAGGACTGAGTTTTGGGCTTGGGTTTTTGGTTTTGGGCCTGGATTTTATGTTTTGGGCCTGAGGACTGAGTTTTGGGCTTGGGTTTTAAGTTTTGGGCTTGGGTTTTAGGTTTTGGGCTTGGGGTCTGAGTTTTGGGCTTGGGGTCTGAGTTTGGGCTTGAGGTCTGAGTTTTGGGCTTGAGGTCTGAGTTTTGGGCTTGAGGTCTGAGTTTTGGGCTTGAGGTCTGAGTTTTGGGCTTGAGGTCTGAGTTTTGGGCTTGAGGTCTGAGTTTTGGGCTTGAGGTCTGAGTTTTGGGCTTGAGGTCTGAGTTTTGGGCTTGAGGTCTGAGTTTTGGGCTTGAGGTCTGAGTTTTGGGCTTGAGGTCTGAGTTTTGGGCTTGGGTTTTTGGTTTTGGGCCTGGATTTTATGTTTTGGGCCTGAGGACTGAGTTTTGGGCTTGGGTTTTAAGTTTTGGGCTTGGGTTTAGGTTTTGGGCTTGGGGTCTGAGTTTTGGGCTTGGGGTCTGAGTTTTGGGCTTGAGGTCTGAGTTTTGGGCTTGAGGTCTGAGTTTTGGGCTTGAGGTCTGAGTTTTGGGCTTGAGGTCTGAGTTTTGGGCTTGAGGTCTGAGTTTTGGGCTTGAGGTCTGAGTTTTGGGCTTGAGGTCTGAGTTTTGGGCTTGAGGTCTGAGTTTTGGGCTTGAGGTCTGAGTTTTGGGCTTGAGGTCTGAGTTTTGGGCTTGGGTTTTTGGTTTTGGGCCTGGATTTTATGTTTTGGGCCTGAGGACTGAGTTTTGGGCTTGGGTTTTAAGTTTTGGGCTTGGGTTTTAGGTTTTGGTCTTGGGGTCTGAGTTTTGGGCTTGAGGTCTGAGTTTTGGGCTTGAGGTCTGAGTTTTGGGCTTGAGGTCTGAGTTTTGGGCTTGAGGACTGAGTTTGGGCTTGAGGACTGAGTTTTGGGCTTGAGGACTGAGTTTTGGGCTTGAGGACTGAGTTTTGGGCTTGAGGACTGAGTTTTGGGCTTGAGGACTGAGTTTTGGGCTTGAGGACTGAGTTTTGGGCTTGAGGACTGAGTTTTGGGCTTGAGGACTGAGTTTTGGGCTTGAGGACTGAGTTTTGGGCTTGAGGACTGAGTTTTGGGCTTGAGGACTGAGTTTTGGGCTTGAGGACTGAGTTTTGGGCTTGAGGACTGAGTTTTGGGCTTGAGGACTGAGTTTTGGGCTTGAGGACTGAGTTTTTGGGCTTGGGTTTTTGGTTTTGGGCCTGGATTTTATGTTTTGGGCCTGAGGACTGAGTTTTGGGCTTGGGTTTTAAGTTTTGGGCTTGGGTTTTAGGTTTTGGGCTTGGGGTCTGAGTTTTGGGCTTGAGGTCTGAGTTTTGGGCTTGAGGTCTGAGTTTTGGGCTTGAGGTCTGAGTTTTGGGCTTGAGGTCTGAGTTTTGGGCTTGAGGTCTGAGTTTTGGGCTTGAGGTCTGAGTTTTGGGCTTGAGGTCTGAGTTTTGGGCTTGAGGTCTGAGTTTTGGGCTTGAGGTCTGAGTTTTGGGCTTGAGGTCTGAGTTTTGGGCTTGAGGTCTGAGTTTTGGGCTTGAGGTCTGAGTTTTGGGCTTGGGTTTTTGGTTTGGGCCTGAGGACTGAGTTTTGGGCTTGGGTTTTAAGTTTTGGGCTTGGGGTCTGAGTTTTGGGCTTGAGGTCTGAGTTTTGGGCTTGAGGTCTGAGTTTTGGGCTTGAGGTCTGAGTTTTGGGCTTGAGGTCTGAGTTTTGGGCTTGAGGTCTGAGTTTTGGGCTTGAGGTCTGAGTTTTGGGCTTGAGGTCTGAGTTTTGGGCTTGAGGTCTGAGTTTTGGGCTTGAGGTCTGAGTTTTGGGCTTGAGGTCTGAGTTTTGGGCTTGAGGACTGAGTTTTGGGCTTGAGGACTGAGTTTTGGGCTTGAGGACTGAGTTTTGGGCTTGAGGACTGAGTTTTGGGCTTGAGGACTGAGTTTTGGGCTTGGGTTTTTGGTTTTGGGCCTGGATTTTATGTTTTGGGCCTGAGGACTGAGTTTTGGGCTTGGGTTTTAAGTTTTGGGCTTGGGTTTTAGGTTTTGGGCTTGGGGTCTGAGTTTGGGCTTGGGGTCTGAGTTTTGGGCTTGGGGTCTGAGTTTTGGGCTTGGGGTCTGAGTTTTGGGCTTGAGGTCTGAGTTTTGGGCTTGAGGTCTGAGTTTTGGGCTTGAGGTCTGAGTTTTGGGCTTGAGGTCTGAGTTTTGGGCTTGAGGTCTGAGTTTTGGGCTTGAGGTCTGAGTTTTGGGCTTGAGGTCTGAGTTTTGGGCTTGAGGTCTGAGTTTTGGGCTTGAGGTCTGAGTTTTGGGCTTGAGGTCTGAGTTTTGGGCTTGAGGTCTGAGTTTTGGGCTTGAGGTCTGAGTTTTGGGCTTGAGGTCTGAGTTTTGGGCTTGAGGTCTGAGTTTTGGGCTTGAGGTCTGAGTTTTGGGCTTGAGGTCTGAGTTTTGGGCTTGAGGTCTGAGTTTTGGGCTTGAGGTCTGAGTTTTGGGCTTGAGGTCTGAGTTTTGGGCTTGGGTTTTTGGTTTTGGGCCTGGATTTTATGTTTTGGGCCTGAGGACTGAGTTTTGGGCTTGGGTTTTTAAGTTTTGGGCTTGGGTTTTAGGTTTTGGGCTTGGGGTCTGAGTTTTGGGCTTGGGGTCTGAGTTTTGGGCTTGAGGTCTGAGTTTTGGGCTTGAGGTCTGAGTTTTGGGCTTGAGGTCTGAGTTTTGGGCTTGAGGTCTGAGTTTTGGGCTTGAGGTCTGAGTTTTGGGCTTGAGGTCTGAGTTTTGGGCTTGAGGTCTGAGTTTTGGGCTTGAGGTCTGAGTTTTGGGCTTGAGGTCTGAGTTTTGGGCTTGAGGTCTGAGTTTTGGGCTTGAGGTCTGAGTTTTGGGCTTGAGGTCTGAGTTTTGGGCTTGAGGTCTGAGTTTTGGGCTTGAGGTCTGAGTTTTGGGCTTGAGGTCTGAGTTTTGGGCTTGAGGTCTGAGTTTTGGGCTTGAGGTCTGAGTTTTGGGCTTGAGGTCTGAGTTTTGGGCTTGAGGTCTGAGTTTTGGCTTGAGGTCTGAGTTTTGGGCTTGAGGTCTGAGTTTTGGGCTTGGGTTTTTGGTTTTGGGCCTGAGGACTGAGTTTTGGGCTTGGGTTTTAAGTTTTGGGCTTGGGTTTTAGGTTTTGGGCTTGGGGTCTGAGTTTTGGGCTTGAGGTCTGAGTTTTGGGCTTGAGGTCTGAGTTTTGGGCTTGAGGTCTGAGTTTTGGGCTTGAGGTCTGAGTTTTGGGCTTGAGGTCTGAGTTTTGGGCTTGAGGTCTGAGTTTTGGGCTTGAGGTCTGAGTTTTGGGCTTGAGGACTGAGTTTTGGGCTTGAGGACTGAGTTTTGGGCTTGAGGACTGAGTTTTGGGCTTGAGGACTGAGTTTTGGGCTTGAGGACTGAGTTTTGGGCTTGAAGACTGAGTTTTGGGCTTGAGGACTGAGTTTTGGGCTTGAGGACTGAGTTTTGGGCTTGAGGACTGAGTTTTGGGCTTGAGGACTGAGTTTTGGGCTTGAGGACTGAGTTTTGGGCTTGGGTTTTTGGTTTTGGGCCTGGATTTTATGTTTTGGGCCTGAGGACTGAGTTTTGGGCTTGGGTTTTAAGTTTTGGGCTTGGGTTTTAGGTTTTGGGCTTGGGTCTGAGTTTTGGGCTTGGGGTCTGAGTTTTGGGCTTGAGGTCTGAGTTTTGGGCTTGAGGTCTGAGTTTTGGGCTTGAGGTCTGAGTTTTGGGGCTTGAGGTCTGAGTTTTGGGCTTGAGGTCTGAGTTTTGGGCTTGAGGTCTGAGTTTTGGGCTTGAGGTCTGAGTTTTGGGCTTGAGGTCTGAGTTTTGGGCTTGAGGTCTGAGTTTTGGGCTTGAGGTCTGAGTTTTGGGCTTGAGGTCTGAGTTTTGGGCTTGGGTTTTTGGTTTTGGGCCTGGATTTTATGTTTTGGGCCTGAGGACTGAGTTTTGGGCTTGGGTTTTAAGTTTTGGGCTTGGGTTTTAGGTTTTGGGCTTGGGGTCTGAGTTTTGGGCTTGGGTCTGAGTTTTGGGCTTGAGGTCTGAGTTTTGGGCTTGAGGTCTGAGTTTTGGGCTTGAGGTCTGAGTTTTGGGCTTGAGGTCTGAGTTTTGGGCTTGAGGTCTGAGTTTTGGGCTTGAGGTCTGAGTTTTGGGCTTGAGGTCTGAGTTTTGGGCTTGAGGTCTGAGTTTTGGGCTTGAGGTCTGAGTTTTGGGCTTGAGGTCTGAGTTTTGGGCTTGGGTTTTTGGTTTTGGGCCTGGATTTTATGTTTTGGGCCTGAGGACTGAGTTTTGGGCTTGGGTTTTAAGTTTTGGGCTTGGGTTTTAGGTTTTGGTCTTGGGGTCTGAGTTTTGGGCTTGAGGTCTGAGTTTTGGGCTTGAGGTCTGAGTTTTGGGCTTGAGGTCTGAGTTTTGGGCTTGAGGACTGAGTTTTGGGCTTGAGGACTGAGTTTTTGGGCTTGAGGACTGAGTTTTGGGCTTGAGGACTGAGTTTTGGGCTTGAGGACTGAGTTTTGGGCTTGAGGACTGAGTTTTGGGCTTGAGGACTGAGTTTTTGGGCTTGAGGACTGAGTTTTGGGCTTGAGGACTGAGTTTTGGGCTTGAGGACTGAGTTTTGGGCTTGAGGACTGAGTTTTGGGCTTGAGGACTGAGTTTTGGGCTTGAGGACTGAGTTTTGGGCTTGAGGACTGAGTTTTGGGCTTGAGGACTGAGTTTTGGGCTTGAGGACTGAGTTTTGGGCTTGGGTTTTTGGTTTTGGGCCTGGATTTTATGTTTTGGGCCTGAGGACTGAGTTTTGGGCTTGGGTTTTTAAGTTTTGGGCTTGGGTTTTAGGTTTTGGGCTTGGGGTCTGAGTTTTGGGCTTGAGGTCTGAGTTTTGGGCTTGAGGTCTGAGTTTTGGGCTTGAGGTCTGAGTTTTGGGCTTGAGGTCTGAGTTTTGGGCTTGAGGTCTGAGTTTTGGGCTTGAGGTCTGAGTTTTGGGCTTGAGGTCTGAGTTTTGGGCTTGAGGTCTGAGTTTTGGGCTTGAGGTCTGAGTTTTGGGCTTGAGGTCTGAGTTTTGGGCTTGAGGTCTGAGTTTTGGGCTTGAGGTCTGAGTTTTGGGCTTGGGTTTTTGGTTTTGGGCCTGAGGACTGAGTTTTGGGCTTGGGTTTTAAGTTTTGGGCTTGGGGTCTGAGTTTTGGGCTTGAGGTCTGAGTTTTGGGCTTGAGGTCTGAGTTTTGGGCTTGAGGTCTGAGTTTTGGGCTTGAGGTCTGAGTTTTGGGCTTGAGGTCTGAGTTTTGGGCTTGAGGTCTGAGTTTTGGGCTTGAGGTCTGAGTTTTGGGCTTGAGGTCTGAGTTTTGGGCTTGAGGTCTGAGTTTTGGGCTTGAGGTCTGAGTTTTGGGCTTGGGTTTTTGGTTTTGGGCCTGGATTTTATGTTTTGGGCCTGAGGACTGAGTTTTGGGCTTGGGTTTTAAGTTTTGGGCTTGGGTTTTAGGTTTTGGGCTTGAGGTCTGAGTTTTGGGCTTGAGGTCTGAGTTTTGGGCTTGAGGTCTGAGTTTTGGGCTTGAGGTCTGAGTTTTGGGCTTGAGGTCTGAGTTTTGGGCTTGAGGTCTGAGTTTTGGGCTTGAGGTCTGAGTTTTGGGCTTGAGGTCTGAGTTTTGGGCTTGAGGTCTGAGTTTTGGGCTTGAGGTCTGAGTTTTGGGCTTGAGGTCTGAGTTTTGGGCTTGAGGTCTGAGTTTTTGGGCTTGAGGTCTGAGTTTTGGGCTTGAGGTCTGAGTTTTGGGCTTGAGGTCTGAGTTTTGGGCTTGAGGTCTGAGTTTTGGGCTTGAGGTCTGAGTTTTGGGCTTGAGGTCTGAGTTTTGGGCTTGAGGTCTGAGTTTTGGGCTTGAGGTCTGAGTTTGGGCTTGAGGTCTGAGTTTTGGGCTTGGGTTTTTGGTTTTGGGCCTGGGATTTTATGTTTTGGGCCTGAGGACTGAGTTTTGGGCTTGGGTTTTAAGTTTTGGGCTTGGGTTTTAGGTTTTGGGCTTGGGGTCTGAGTTTTGGGCTTGGGGTCTGAGTTTTGGGCTTGAGGTCTGAGTTTTTGGGCTTGAGGTCTGAGTTTTGGGCTTGAGGTCTGAGTTTTGGGCTTGAGGTCTGAGTTTTGGGCTTGAGGTCTGAGTTTTGGGCTTGAGGTCTGAGTTTTGGGCTTGAGGTCTGAGTTTGGGCTTGAGGTCTGAGTTTTGGGCTTGAGGTCTGAGTTTTGGGCTTGAGGTCTGAGTTTGGGCTTGGGTTTTTGGTTTTGGGCCTGGATTTTATGTTTTGGGCCTGAGGACTGAGTTTTGGGCTTGGGTTTTAAGTTTTGGGCTTGGGTTTTAGGTTTTGGGCTTGGGGTCTGAGTTTTGGGCTTGGGGTCTGAGTTTTTGGGCTTGAGGTCTGAGTTTTGGGCTTGAGGTCTGAGTTTTGGGGCTTGAGGTCTGAGTTTTGGGCTTGAGGTCTGAGTTTTGGGCTTGAGGTCTGAGTTTTGGGCTTGAGGTCTGAGTTTTGGGCTTGAGGTCTGAGTTTTGGGCTTGAGGTCTGAGTTTTGGGCTTGAGGTCTGAGTTTTGGGCTTGAGGTCTGAGTTTTGGGCTTGAGGTCTGAGTTTTGGGCTTGAGGTCTGAGTTTTGGGCTTGAGGTCTGAGTTTTGGGCTTGAGGTCTGAGTTTTGGGCTTGAGGTCTGAGTTTTTGGGCTTGAGGTCTGAGTTTTTGGGGCTTGAGGTCTGAGTTTTGGGCTTGAGGTCTGAGTTTTGGGCTTGAGGTCTGAGTTTTGGGCTTGGGTTTTTGGTTTTGGGCCTGGATTTTATGTTTTGGGCCTGAGGACTGAGTTTTGGGCTTGGGTTTTTAAGTTTTGGGCTTGGGTTTTAGGTTTTGGGCTTGGGGTCTGAGTTTTGGGCTTGGGGTCTGAGTTTTGGGCTTGAGGTCTGAGTTTTGGGCTTGAGGTCTGAGTTTTGGGCTTGAGGTCTGAGTTTTGGGCTTGAGGTCTGAGTTTTGGGCTTGAGGTCTGAGTTTTGGGCTTGAGGTCTGAGTTTTGGCTTGAGGTCTGAGTTTTGGGCTTGAGGTCTGAGTTTTGGGCTTGAGGTCTGAGTTTTGGGCTTGAGGTCTGAGTTTTGGGCTTGAGGTCTGAGTTTTGGGCTTGAGGTCTGAGTTTTGGGCTTGAGGTCTGAGTTTTGGGCTTGAGGTCTGAGTTTTGGGCTTGAGGTCTGAGTTTTGGGCTTGAGGTCTGAGTTTTGGGCTTGAGGTCTGAGTTTTGGGCTTGAGGTCTGAGTTTTGGGCTTGAGGTCTGAGTTTTGGGCTTGAGGTCTGAGTTTTGGGCTTGAGGTCTGAGTTTTGGGCTTGGGTTTTTGGTTTTGGGCCTGAGGACTGAGTTTTGGGCTTGGGTTTTAAGTTTTGGGCTTGGGTTTTAGGTTTTGGGCTTGGGGTCTGAGTTTTGGGCTTGAGGTCTGAGTTTTGGGCTTGAGGTCTGAGTTTTGGGCTTGAGGTCTGAGTTTTGGGCTTGAGGTCTGAGTTTTGGGCTTGAGGTCTGAGTTTTGGGCTTGAGGTCTGAGTTTTGGGCTTGAGGTCTGAGTTTTGGGCTTGAGGACTGAGTTTTGGGCTTGAGGACTGAGTTTTGGGCTTGAGGACTGAGTTTTGGGCTTGAGGACTGAGTTTTGGGCTTGAGGACTGAGTTTTGGGCTTGAAGACTGAGTTTTGGGCTTGAGGACTGAGTTTTGGGCTTGAGGACTGAGTTTTGGGCTTGAGGACTGAGTTTTGGGCTTGAGGACTGAGTTTTGGGCTTGAGGACTGAGTTTTGGCTTGGGTTTTTGGTTTTGGGCCTGGATTTTATGTTTTGGGCCTGAGGACTGAGTTTTGGCTTGGGTTTTAAGTTTTGGGCTTGGGTTTTAGGTTTTGGGCTTGGGGTCTGAGTTTTGGGCTTGGGGTCTGAGTTTTGGGCTTGAGGTCTGAGTTTTTGGGCTTGAGGTCTGAGTTTTGGGCTTGAGGTCTGAGTTTTGGGCTTGAGGTCTGAGTTTTGGGCTTGAGGTCTGAGTTTTGGGCTTGAGGTCTGAGTTTTGGGCTTGAGGTCTGAGTTTTGGGCTTGAGGTCTGAGTTTTGGGCTTGAGGTCTGAGTTTTGGGCTTGAGGTCTGAGTTTTGGGCTTGAGGTCTGAGTTTTGGGCTTGGGTTTTTGGTTTTGGGCCTGGATTTTATGTTTTGGGCCTGAGGACTGAGTTTTGGGCTTGGGTTTTAAGTTTTGGGCTTGGGTTTTAGGTTTTGGGCTTGGGGTCTGAGTTTTGGGCTTGGGGTCTGAGTTTTGGGCTTGAGGTCTGAGTTTTGGGCTTGAGGTCTGAGTTTTGGGCTTGAGGTCTGAGTTTTGGGCTTGAGGTCTGAGTTTTGGGCTTGAGGTCTGAGTTTTGGGCTTGAGGTCTGAGTTTTGGGCTTGAGGTCTGAGTTTTGGGCTTGAGGTCTGAGTTTTGGGCTTGAGGTCTGAGTTTTGGGCTTGAGGTCTGAGTTTTTGGGCTTGGGTTTTTGGTTTTGGGCCTGGATTTTATGTTTTGGGCCTGAGGACTGAGTTTTGGGCTTGGGTTTTAAGTTTTGGGCTTGGGTTTTAGGTTTTGGTCTTGGGGTCTGAGTTTTGGGCTTGAGGTCTGAGTTTTGGGCTTGAGGTCTGAGTTTTTGGGCTTGAGGTCTGAGTTTTGGGCTTGAGGACTGAGTTTTGGGCTTGAGGACTGAGTTTTGGCTTGAGGACTGAGTTTTGGGCTTGAGGACTGAGTTTTGGGCTTGAGGACTGAGTTTTGGGCTTGAGGACTGAGTTTTGGGCTTGAGGACTGAGTTTTGGGCTTGAGGACTGAGTTTTGGGCTTGAGGACTGAGTTTTGGGCTTGAGGACTGAGTTTTGGGCTTGAGGACTGAGTTTTGGGCTTGAGGACTGAGTTTTTGGGCTTGAGGACTGAGTTTTGGGCTTGAGGACTGAGTTTTGGGCTTGAGGACTGAGTTTTGGGCTTGAGGACTGAGTTTGGGCTTGGGTTTTTGGTTTTGGGCCTGGATTTTATGTTTTGGGCCTGAGGACTGAGTTTTGGGCTTGGGTTTTAAGTTTTGGGCTTGGGTTTTAGGTTTTGGGCTTGGGGTCTGAGTTTTGGGCTTGAGGTCTGAGTTTTGGGCTTGAGGTCTGAGTTTTGGGCTTGAGGTCTGAGTTTTGGGCTTGAGGTCTGAGTTTTGGGCTTGAGGTCTGAGTTTTGGGCTTGAGGTCTGAGTTTTGGGCTTGAGGTCTGAGTTTTGGGCTTGAGGTCTGAGTTTTGGGCTTGAGGTCTGAGTTTTGGGCTTGAGGTCTGAGTTTTGGGCTTGAGGTCTGAGTTTTGGGCTTGAGGTCTGAGTTTGGGGCTTGGGTTTTTGGTTTTTGGGCCTGAGGACTGAGTTTTGGGCTTGGGGTTTTAAGTTTTGGGCTTGGGGTCTGAGTTTTGGGCTTGAGGTCTGAGTTTTGGGCTTGAGGTCTGAGTTTTGGGCTTGAGGTCTGAGTTTTGGGCTTGAGGTCTGAGTTTTGGGCTTGAGGTCTGAGTTTTGGGCTTGAGGTCTGAGTTTTGGGCTTGAGGTCTGAGTTTTGGGCTTGAGGTCTGAGTTTTGGGCTTGAGGTCTGAGTTTTGGGCTTGAGGTCTGAGTTTTGGGCTTGGGTTTTTGGTTTTGGGCCTGGATTTTATGTTTTGGGCCTGAGGACTGAGTTTTGGGCTTGGGTTTTAAGTTTTGGGCTTGGGTTTTAGGTTTTGGGCTTGAGGTCTGAGTTTTGGGCTTGAGGTCTGAGTTTTGGGCTTGGGTTTTAAGTTTTGGGCTTGGGTTTTAGGTTTGGGCTTGGGGGTCTGAGTTTTGGGCTTGGGGTCTGAGTTTTGGGCTTGGGGTCTGAGTTTTGGGCTTGAGGGTCTGAGTTTTGGGCTTGAGGTCTGAGTTTTGGGCTGAGGTCTGAGTTTTGGGCTTGAGGTCTGAGTTTTGGGCTTGAGGTCTGAGTTTTGGGCTTGAGGTCTGAGTTTTGGGCTTGAGGTCTGAGTTTTGGGCTTGAGGTCTGAGTTTTGGGCTTGAGGTCTGAGTTTTGGGCTTGAGGTCTGAGTTTTGGGCTTGAGGTCTGAGTTTTGGGCTTGAGGTCTGAGTTTTGGGCTTGAGGTCTGAGTTTTGGGCTTGAGGTCTGAGTTTTGGGCTTGAGGTCTGAGTTTTGGGCTTGAGGTCTGAGTTTTGGGCTTGAGGTCTGAGTTTTGGGCTTGAGGTCTGAGTTTTGGGCTTGAGGTCTGAGTTTTGGGCTTGAGGTCTGAGTTTTGGCTTGAGGTCTGAGTTTTGGGCTTGAGGTCTGAGTTTTGGGCTTGAGGTCTGAGTTTTGGGCTTGAGGTCTGAGTTTTGGGCTTGGTTTTTGGTTTTGGGCCTGGATTTTATGTTTTGGGCCTGAGGACTGAGTTTTGGGCTTGGGTTTTAAGTTTTGGGCTTGGGTTTTAGGTTTTGGGCTTGGGGTCTGAGTTTTGGGCTTGGGGTCTGAGTTTTGGGCTTGAGGTCTGAGTTTTGGGCTTGAGGTCTGAGTTTTGGGCTTGAGGTCTGAGTTTTGGGCTTGAGGTCTGAGTTTTGGGCTTGAGGTCTGAGTTTTGGGCTTGAGGTCTGAGTTTTGGGCTTGAGGTCTGAGTTTTGGGCTTGAGGTCTGAGTTTTGGGCTTGAGGTCTGAGTTTTGGGCTTGAGGTCTGAGTTTTGGGCTTGGGTTTTTGGTTTTGGGCCTGGATTTTATGTTTTGGGCCTGAGGACTGAGTTTTGGGCTTGGGTTTTAAGTTTTGGGCTTGGGTTTTAGGTTTTGGGCTTGGGGTCTGAGTTTTGGGCTTGGGGTCTGAGTTTTGGGCTTGGGGTCTGAGTTTGGGCTTGAGGTCTGAGTTTTGGGCTTGAGGTCTGAGTTTTGGGCTTGAGGTCTGAGTTTTTGGGCTTGAGGTCTGAGTTTTGGGCTTGAGGTCTGAGTTTTGGGCTTGAGGTCTGAGTTTTGGGCTTGAGGTCTGAGTTTTGGGCTTGAGGTCTGAGTTTTGGGCTTGAGGTCTGAGTTTTGGGCTTGAGGGCCTGAGTTTTGGGCTTGAGGTCTGAGTTTTGGGCTTGAGGTCTGAGTTTTGGGCTTGAGGTCTGAGTTTTGGGCTTGAGGTCTGAGTTTTGGGCTTGAGGTCTGAGTTTTGGGCTTGAGGTCTGAGTTTTGGGCTTGAGGTCTGAGTTTGGGCTTGGGTTTTTGGTTTTGGGCCTGAGGACTGAGTTTTGGGCTTGGGTTTTAAGTTTTGGGCTTGGGTTTTAGGTTTTGGGCTTGGGGTCTGAGTTTTGGGCTTGAGGTCTGAGTTTTGGGCTTGAGGTCTGAGTTTTGGGCTTGAGGTCTGAGTTTTGGGCTTGAGGTCTGAGTTTTGGGCTTGAGGTCTGAGTTTTGGGCTTGAGGTCTGAGTTTTGGGCTTGAGGTCTGAGTTTTGGGCTTGAGGTCTGAGTTTTGGGCTTGAGGTCTGAGTTTTGGGCTTGAGGTCTGAGTTTTGGGCTTGAGGTCTGAGTTTTGGGCTTGAGGTCTGAGTTTTGGGCTTGAGGTCTGAGTTTTTGGGCTTGGGTTTTTGGTTTTGGGCCTGGATTTTATGTTTTGGGCCTGAGGACTGAGTTTTGGGCTTGGGTTTTAAGTTTTGGGCTTGGGTTTTAGGTTTTGGGCTTGGGGTCTGAGTTTTGGGCTTGGGGTCTGAGTTTTGGGCTTGAGGTCTGAGTTTTGGGCTTGAGGTCTGAGTTTTGGGCTTGAGGTCTGAGTTTTGGGCTTGAGGTCTGAGTTTTGGGCTTGAGGTCTGAGTTTTGGGCTTGAGGTCTGAGTTTTGGGCTTGAGGTCTGAGTTTTGGGCTTGAGGTCTGAGTTTTGGGCTTGAGGTCTGAGTTTTGGGCTTGAGGTCTGAGTTTTGGGCTTGAGGTCTGAGTTTTGGGCTTGAGGTCTGAGTTTTGGGCTTGAGGTCTGAGTTTTGGGCTTGAGGTCTGAGTTTTGGGCTTGAGGTCTGAGTTTTGGGCTTGGGTTTTTGGTTTTGGGCCTGAGGACTGAGTTTTGGGCTTGGGTTTTAAGTTTTGGGCTTGGGTTTTAGGTTTTGGGCTTGGGGTCTGAGTTTTGGGCTTGAGGTCTGAGTTTTGGTCTTGAGGTCTGAGTTTTGGGCTTGAGGTCTGAGTTTTGGGCTTGAGGTCTGAGTTTTGGGCTTGAGGTCTGAGTTTTGGGCTTGAGGTCTGAGTTTTGGGCTTGAGGTCTGAGTTTTGGGCTTGAGGTCTGAGTTTTGGGCTTGAGGTCTGAGTTTTGGGCTTGAGGTCTGAGTTTTGGGCTTGAGGTCTGAGTTTTGGGCTTGAGGTCTGAGTTTTGGGCTTGAGGTCTGAGTTTTGGGCTTGGGTTTTTGGTTTTGGGCCTGGATTTTATGTTTTGGGCCTGAGGACTGAGTTTTGGGCTTGGGTTTTAAGTTTTGGGCTTGGGTTTTAAGTTTTGGGCTTGGGGTCTGAGTTTTGGGCTTGAGGTCTGAGTTTTGGGCTTGAGGTCTGAGTTTTGGGCTTGAGGTCTGAGTTTTGGGCTTGAGGTCTGAGTTTTGGGCTTGAGGTCTGAGTTTTGGGCTTGAGGTCTGAGTTTTGGGCTTGAGGTCTGAGTTTTGGGCTTGAGGTCTGAGTTTTGGGCTTGAGGTCTGAGTTTTGGGCTTGAGGTCTGAGTTTTGGGCTTGAGGTCTGAGTTTTGGGCTTGAGGTCTGAGTTTTGGGCTTGAGGTCTGAGTTTTGGGCTTGAGGTCTGAGTTTTGGGCTTGAGGTCTGAGTTTTGGGCTTGAGGTCTGAGTTTTGGGCTTGAGGTCTGAGTTTTGGGCTTGAGGTCTGAGTTTTGGGCTTGAGGTCTGAGTTTTGGGCTTGAGGTCTGAGTTTTGGGCTTGAGGACTGAGTTTTGGGCTTGAGGACTGAGTTTTGGGCTTGAGGACTGAGTTTTGGGCTTGAGGACTGAGTTTTGGGCTTGAGGACTGAGTTTTGGGCTTGAGGACTGAGTTTTGGGCTTGGGTTTTTGGTTTTGGGCCTGGATTTTATGTTTTGGGCCTGAGGACTGAGTTTTGGGCTTGGGTTTTAAGTTTTGGGCTTGGGTTTTAGGTTTTGGGCTTGGGGTCTGAGTTTTGGGCTTGGGGTCTGAGTTTTGGGCTTGGGGTCTGAGTTTTGGGCTTGAGGTCTGAGTTTTGGGCTTGAGGTCTGAGTTTTGGGCTTGAGGTCTGAGTTTTGGGCTTGAGGTCTGAGTTTTGGGCTTGAGGTCTGAGTTTTGGGCTTGAGGTCTGAGTTTTGGGCTTGAGGTCTGAGTTTTGGGCTTGAGGTCTGAGTTTTGGGCTTGAGGTCTGAGTTTTGGGCTTGAGGTCTGAGTTTTGGGCTTGAGGTCTGAGTTTTGGGCTTGAGGTCTGAGTTTTTGGGCTTGAGGTCTGAGTTTTGGGCTTGAGGTCTGAGTTTTGGGCTTGAGGTCTGAGTTTTGGGCTTGAGGTCTGAGTTTTGGGCTTGAGGTCTGAGTTTTGGGCTTGAGGTCTGAGTTTTGGGCTTGGGTTTTTGGTTTTGGGCCTGAGGACTGAGTTTTGGGCTTGGGTTTTAAGTTTTGGGCTTGGGTTTTAGGTTTTGGGCTTGGGGTCTGAGTTTTGGGCTTGAGGTCTGAGTTTTGGGCTTGAGGTCTGAGTTTTGGGCTTGAGGTCTGAGTTTTGGGCTTGAGGTCTGAGTTTTGGGCTTGAGGTCTGAGTTTTGGGCTTGAGGTCTGAGTTTTGGGCTTGAGGTCTGAGTTTTGGGCTTGAGGTCTGAGTTTTGGGCTTGAGGTCTGAGTTTTGGGCTTGAGGTCTGAGTTTTGGGCTTGAGGTCTGAGTTTTGGGCTTGAGGTCTGAGTTTTGGGCTTGAGGTCTGAGTTTTGGGCTTGGGTTTTAAGTTTTGGGCCTGGATTTTATGTTTTGGGCCTGAGGACTGAGTTTTGGGCTTGGGTTTTAAGTTTTGGGCTTGGGTTTTAGGTTTTGGGCTTGGGGTCTGAGTTTTGGGCTTGGGGTCTGAGTTTTGGGCTTGAGGTCTGAGTTTTGGGCTTGAGGTCTGAGTTTTGGGCTTGAGGTCTGAGTTTTGGGCTTGAGGTCTGAGTTTTGGGCTTGAGGTCTGAGTTTTGGGCTTGAGGTCTGAGTTTTGGGCTTGAGGTCTGAGTTTTGGGCTTGAGGTCTGAGTTTTGGGCTTGAGGTCTGAGTTTTGGGCTTGAGGTCTGAGTTTTGGGCTTGAGGTCTGAGTTTTGGGCTTGAGGTCTGAGTTTTGGGCTTGAGGTCTGAGTTTTGGGCTTGAGGTCTGAGTTTTGGGCTTGAGGTCTGAGTTTTGGGCTTGAGGTCTGAGTTTTGGGCTTGAGGTCTGAGTTTTGGGCTTGGGTTTTTGGTTTTGGGCCTGAGGACTGAGTTTTGGGCTTGGGTTTTAAGTTTTGGGCTTGGGTTTTAGGTTTTGGGCTTGGGGTCTGAGTTTTGGGCTTGAGGTCTGAGTTTTGGTCTTGAGGTCTGAGTTTTGGGCTTGAGGTCTGAGTTTTGGGCTTGAGGTCTGAGTTTTGGGCTTGAGGTCTGAGTTTTGGGCTTGAGGTCTGAGTTTTGGGCTTGAGGTCTGAGTTTTGGGCTTGAGGTCTGAGTTTTGGGCTTGAGGTCTGAGTTTTGGGCTTGAGGTCTGAGTTTTGGGCTTGAGGTCTGAGTTTTGGGCTTGAGGTCTGAGTTTTGGGCTTGGGTTTTTGGTTTTGGGCCTGGATTTTATGTTTTGGGCCTGAGGACTGAGTTTTGGGCTTGGGTTTTAAGTTTTGGGCTTGGGTTTTAAGTTTTGGGCTTGGGGTCTGAGTTTTGGGCTTGAGGTCTGAGTTTTGGGCTTGAGGTCTGAGTTTTGGGCTTGAGGTCTGAGTTTTGGGCTTGAGGTCTGAGTTTTGGGCTTGAGGTCTGAGTTTTGGGCTTGAGGTCTGAGTTTTGGGCTTGAGGTCTGAGTTTTGGGCTTGAGGTCTGAGTTTTGGGCTTGAGGTCTGAGTTTTGGGCTTGAGGTCTGAGTTTTGGGCTTGAGGTCTGAGTTTTGGGCTTGAGGTCTGAGTTTTGGGCTTGAGGTCTGAGTTTTGGGCTTGGGTTTTTGGTTTTGGGCCTGGATTTTATGTTTTGGGCCTGAGGACTGAGTTTTGGGCTTGGGTTTTAAGTTTTGGGCTTGGGTTTTAGGTTTTGGGCTTGGGGTCTGAGTTTTGGGCTTGGGGTCTGAGTTTTGGGCTTGAGGTCTGAGTTTTGGGCTTGAGGTCTGAGTTTTGGGCTTGAGGTCTGAGTTTTGGGCTTGAGGTCTGAGTTTTGGGCTTGAGGTCTGAGTTTTGGGCTTGAGGTCTGAGTTTTGGGCTTGAGGTCTGAGTTTTGGGCTTGAGGTCTGAGTTTTGGGCTTGAGGTCTGAGTTTTGGGCTTGGGTTTTTGGTTTTGGGCCTGGATTTTATGTTTTGGGCCTGAGGACTGAGTTTTGGGCTTGGGTTTTAAGTTTTGGGCTTGGGTTTTAGGTTTTGGGCTTGGGGTCTGAGTTTTGGGCTTGAGGTCTGAGTTTTGGGCTTGAGGTCTGAGTTTTGGGCTTGAGGTCTGAGTTTTGGGCTTGAGGTCTGAGTTTTGGGCTTGAGGTCTGAGTTTTGGGCTTGAGGTCTGAGTTTTGGGCTTGAGGTCTGAGTTTTGGGCTTGAGGTCTGAGTTTTGGGCTTGAGGTCTGAGTTTTGGGCTTGAGGTCTGAGTTTTGGGCTTGAGGTCTGAGTTTTGGGCTTGAGGACTGAGTTTTGGGCTTGAGGACTGAGTTTTGGGCTTGAGGACTGAGTTTTGGGCTTGAGGACTGAGTTTTGGGCTTGAGGACTGAGTTTTGGGCTTGAGGACTGAGTTTTGGGCTTGAAGACTGAGTTTTGGGCTTGAGGACTGAGTTTTGGGCTTGAGGACTGAGTTTTGGGCTTGAGGACTGAGTTTTGGGCTTGAGGACTGAGTTTTGGGCTTGAGGACTGAGTTTTGGGCTTGAGGACTGAGTTTTGGGCTTGGGTTTTTGGTTTTGGGCCTGGATTTTATGTTTTGGGCCTGAGGACTGAGTTTTGGGCTTGGGTTTTAAGTTTTGGGCTTGGGTTTTAGGTTTTGGGCTTGGGGTCTGAGTTTTGGGCTTGGGGTCTGAGTTTTGGGCTTGAGGTCTGAGTTTTGGGCTTGAGGTCTGAGTTTTGGGCTTGAGGTCTGAGTTTTGGGCTTGAGGTCTGAGTTTTGGGCTTGAGGTCTGAGTTTTGGGCTTGAGGTCTGAGTTTTGGGCTTGAGGTCTGAGTTTTGGGCTTGAGGTCTGAGTTTTGGGCTTGAGGTCTGAGTTTTGGGCTTGAGGTCTGAGTTTTGGGCTTGAGGTCTGAGTTTTGGGCTTGAGGTCTGAGTTTTGGGCTTGAGGTCTGAGTTTTGGGCTTGAGGTCTGAGTTTTGGGCTTGGGTTTTTGGTTTTGGGCCTGGATTTTATGTTTTGGGCCTGAGGACTGAGTTTTGGGCTTGGGTTTTAAGTTTTGGGCTTGGGTTTTAGGTTTTGGGCTTGGGGTCTGAGTTTTGGGCTTGGGGTCTGAGTTTTGGGCTTGAGGTCTGAGTTTTGGGCTTGAGGTCTGAGTTTTGGGCTTGAGGTCTGAGTTTTGGGCTTGAGGTCTGAGTTTTGGGCTTGAGGTCTGAGTTTTGGGCTTGAGGTCTGAGTTTTGGGCTTGAGGTCTGAGTTTTGGGCTTGAGGTCTGAGTTTTGGGCTTGAGGTCTGAGTTTTGGGCTTGGGTTTTTGGTTTTGGGCCTGGATTTTATGTTTTGGGCCTGAGGACTGAGTTTTGGGCTTGGGTTTTAAGTTTTGGGCTTGGGTTTTAGGTTTTGGGCTTGGGGTCTGAGTTTTGGGCTTGAGGTCTGAGTTTTGGGCTTGAGGTCTGAGTTTTGGGCTTGAGGTCTGAGTTTTGGGCTTGAGGTCTGAGTTTTGGGCTTGAGGTCTGAGTTTTGGGCTTGAGGTCTGAGTTTTGGGCTTGAGGTCTGAGTTTTGGGCTTGAGGACTGAGTTTTGGGCTTGAGGACTGAGTTTTGGGCTTGAGGACTGAGTTTTGGGCTTGAGGACTGAGTTTTGGGCTTGAGGACTGAGTTTTGGGCTTGAGGACTGAGTTTTGGGCTTGAGGACTGAGTTTTGGGCTTGAGGACTGAGTTTTGGGCTTGAGGACTGAGTTTTGGGCTTGAGGACTGAGTTTTGGGCTTGAGGACTGAGTTTTGGGCTTGAGGACTGAGTTTTGGGCTTGGGTTTTTGGTTTTGGGCCTGGATTTTATGTTTTGGGCCTGAGGACTGAGTTTTGGGCTTGGGTTTTAAGTTTTGGGCTTGGGTTTTAGGTTTTGGGCTTGGGGTCTGAGTTTTGGGCTTGAGGTCTGAGTTTTGGGCTTGAGGTCTGAGTTTTGGGCTTGAGGTCTGAGTTTTGGGCTTGAGGTCTGAGTTTTGGGCTTGAGGTCTGAGTTTTGGGCTTGAGGTCTGAGTTTTGGGCTTGAGGTCTGAGTTTTGGGCTTGAGGTCTGAGTTTTGGGCTTGAGGTCTGAGTTTTGGGCTTGGGTTTTTGGTTTTGGGCCTGGATTTTATGTTTTGGGCCTGAGGACTGAGTTTTGGGCTTGGGTTTTAAGTTTTGGGCTTGGGTTTTAGGTTTTGGGCTTGGGGTCTGAGTTTTGGGCTTGAGGTCTGAGTTTTGGGCTTGAGGTCTGAGTTTTGGGCTTGAGGTCTGAGTTTTGGGCTTGAGGTCTGAGTTTTGGGCTTGAGGTCTGAGTTTTGGGCTTGAGGTCTGAGGTTTGGGCTTGAGGTCTGAGGTTTGGGCTTGAGGTCTGAGGTTTGGGCTTGAGGTCTGAGGTTTGGGCTTGAGGTCTGAGGTTTGGGCTTGAGGTCTGAGGTTTGGGCTTGAGGTCTGAGTTTTGGGCTTGAGGTCTGAGTTTTGGGCTTGAGGTCTGAGTTTTGGGCTTGAGGTCTGAGTTTTGGGCTTGAGGTCTGAGTTTTGGGCTTGAGGTCTGAGTTTTGGGCTTGGGTTTTTGGTTTTGGGCCTGAGGACTGAGTTTTGGGCTTGGGTTTTAAGTTTTGGGCTTGGGTTTTAGGTTTTGGGCTTGAGGTCTGAGTTTTGGGCTTGAGGTCTGAGTTTTGGGCTTGAGGTCTGAGTTTTGGGCTTGAGGTCTGAGTTTTGGGCTTGAGGTCTGAGTTTTGGGCTTGAGGTCTGAGTTTTGGGCTTGAGGTCTGAGTTTTGGGCTTGAGGTCTGAGTTTTGGGCTTGAGGTCTGAGTTTTGGGCTTGAGGTCTGAGTTTTGGGCTTGAGGTCTGAGTTTTGGGCTTGAGGTCTGAGTTTTGGGCTTGAGGTCTGAGTTTTGGGCTTGAGGTCTGAGTTTTGGGCTTGAGGTCTGAGTTTTGGGCTTGAGGTCTGAGTTTTGGGCTTGAGGTCTGAGTTTTGGGCTTGAGGTCTGAGTTTTGGGCTTGAGGTCTGAGTTTTGGGCTTGAGGTCTGAGTTTTGGGCTTGAGGTCTGAGTTTTGGGCTTGAGGTCTGAGTTTTGGGCTTGAGGTCTGAGTTTTGGGCTTGGGTTTTTGGTTTTGGGCCTGGATTTTATGTTTTGGGCCTGAGGACTGAGTTTTGGGCTTGGGTTTGAAGTTTTGGGCTTGGGTTTTAGGTTTTGGGCTTGAGGTCTGAGTTTTGGGCTTGAGGTCTGAGTTTTGGGCTTGAGGTCTGAGTTTTGGGCTTGAGGTCTGAGTTTTGGGCTTGAGGTCTGAGTTTTGGGCTTGAGGTCTGAGTTTTGGGCTTGAGGTCTGAGTTTTGGGCTTGAGGTCTGAGTTTTGGGCTTGAGGTCTGAGTTTTGGGCTTGAGGTCTGAGTTTTGGGCTTGAGGTCTGAGTTTTGGGCCTGAGGACTGAGTTTTGGGCCTGAGGACTGAGTTTTGGGCTTGGGTTTTAAGTTTTGGGCTTGGGTTTTAAGTTTTGGGCTTGAGGTCTGAGTTTTGGGCTTGAGGTCTGAGTTTTGGGCTTGAGGTCTGAGTTTTGGGCTTGAGGTCTGAGTTTTGGGCTTGAGGTCTGAGTTTTGGGCTTGAGGTCTGAGTTTTGGGCTTGAGGTCTGAGTTTTGGGCTTGAGGTCTGAGTTTTGGGCTTGAGGTCTGAGTTTTGGGCTTGAGGTCTGAGTTTTGGGCTTGAGGTCTGAGTTTTGGGCTTGAGGTCTGAGTTTTGGGCTTGAGGTCTGAGTTTTGGGCTTGAGGTCTGAGTTTTGGGCTTGAGGTCTGAGTTTTGGGCTTGGGTTTTTGGTTTTGGGCCTGGATTTTATGTTTTGGGCCTGAGGACTGAGTTTTGGGCTTGGGTTTTAAGTTTTGGGCTTGGGTTTTAGGTTTTGGGCTTGGGGTCTGAGTTTTGGGCTTGAGGTCTGAGTTTTGGGCTTGGGTTTTAGGTTTTGGGCTTGGGGTCTGAGTTTTGGGCTTGGGTTTTAGGTTTTGGGCTTGAGGTCTGAGTTTTGGGCTTGAGGACTGAGTTTTGGGCTTGAGGACTGAGTTTTGGGCTTGAGGACTGAGTTTTGGGCTTGGGTTTTTGGTTTTGGGCCTGGATTTTATGTTTTGGGCCTGAGGACTGAGTTTTGGGCTTGGGTTTTAAGTTTTGGGCTTGGGTTTTAGGTTTTGGGCTTGGGGTCTGAGTTTTGGGCTTGGGGTCTGAGTTTTGGGCTTGAGGTCTGAGTTTTGGGCTTGAGGTCTGAGTTTTGGGCTTGAGGTCTGAGTTTTGGGCTTGAGGTCTGAGTTTTGGGCTTGAGGTCTGAGTTTTGGGCTTGAGGTCTGAGTTTTGGGCTTGAGGTCTGAGTTTTGGGCTTGAGGTCTGAGTTTTGGGCTTGAGGTCTGAGTTTTGGGCTTGAGGTCTGAGTTTTGGGCTTGGGTTTTAAGTTTTGGGCTTGGGTTTTAAGTTTTGGGCTTGGGTTTTAAGTTTTGGGCTTGGGTTTTAAGTTTTGGGCTTGGGGTCTGAGTTTTGGGCTTGAGGTCTGAGTTTTGGGCTTGAGGTCTGAGTTTTGGGCTTGAGGTCTGAGTTTTGGGCTTGAGGTCTGAGTTTTGGGCTTGAGGTCTGAGTTTTGGGCTTGAGGTCTGAGTTTTGGGCTTGAGGTCTGAGTTTTGGGCTTGAGGTCTGAGTTTTGGGCTTGAGGTCTGAGTTTTGGGCTTGAGGTCTGAGTTTTGGGCTTGAGGTCTGAGTTTTGGGCTTGAGGTCTGAGTTTTGGGCTTGAGGTCTGAGTTTTGGGCTTGGGTTTTTGGTTTTGGGCCTGGATTTTATGTTTTGGGCCTGAGGTCTGAGTTTTGGGCTTGGGTTTTAGGTTTTGGGCTTGGGGTCTGAGTTTTGGGCTTGAGGTCTGAGTTTTGGGCTTGAGGTCTGAGTTTTGGGCTTGAGGTCTGAGTTTTGGGCTTGGGTTTTAAGTTTTGGGCTTGGGTTTTAAGTTTTGGGCTTGGGTTTTAAGTTTTGGGCTTGGGGTCTGAGTTTTGGGCTTGAGGTCTGAGTTTTGGGCTTGAGGTCTGAGTTTTGGGCTTGAGGTCTGAGTTTTGGGCTTGAGGTCTGAGTTTTGGGCTTGAGGTCTGAGTTTTGGGCTTGAGGTCTGAGTTTTGGGCTTGAGGTCTGAGTTTTGGGCTTGAGGTCTGAGTTTTGGGCTTGAGGTCTGAGTTTTGGGCTTGAGGTCTGAGTTTTGGGCTTGAGGTCTGAGTTTTGGGCTTGAGGTCTGAGTTTTGGGCTTGGGTTTTTGGTTTTGGGCCTGGATTTTATGTTTTGGGCCTGAGGACTGAGTTTTGGGCTTGGGTTTTAAGTTTTGGGCTTGGGTTTTAGGTTTTGGGCTTGGGGTCTGAGTTTTGGGCTTGGGGTCTGAGTTTTGGGCTTGGGGTCTGAGTTTTGGGCTTGGGGTCTGAGTTTTGGGCTTGGGTTTTAGGTTTTGGGCTTGGGGTCTGAGTTTTGGGCTTGGGGTCTGAGTTTTGGGCTTGGGGTCTGAGTTTTGGGCTTGAGGTCTGAGTTTTGGGCTTGAGGTCTGAGTTTTGGGCTTGAGGTCTGAGTTTTGGGCTTGAGGTCTGAGTTTTGGGCTTGAGGTCTGAGTTTTGGGCTTGAGGTCTGAGTTTTGGGCTTGAGGTCTGAGTTTTGGGCTTGAGGTCTGAGTTTTGGGCTTGGGTTTTTGGTTTTGGGCCTGGATTTTATGTTTTGGGCCTGAGGACTGAGTTTTGGGCTTGGGTTTTAAGTTTTGGGCTTGGGTTTTAGGTTTTGGGCTTGGGGTCTGAGTTTTGGGCTTGGGGTCTGAGTTTTGGGCTTGAGGTCTGAGTTTTGGGCTTGAGGTCTGAGTTTTGGGCTTGAGGTCTGAGTTTTGGGCTTGAGGTCTGAGTTTTGGGCTTGAGGTCTGAGTTTTGGGCTTGAGGTCTGAGTTTTGGGCTTGAGGTCTGAGTTTTGGGCTTGAGGTCTGAGTTTTGGGCTTGAGGTCTGAGTTTTGGGCTTGAGGTCTGAGTTTTGGGCTTGAGGTCTGAGTTTTGGGCTTGAGGTCTGAGTTTTGGGCTTGAAGTCTGAGTTTTGGGCTTGAGGTCTGAGTTTTGGGCTTGAGGTCTGAGTTTTGGGCTTGAGGTCTGAGTTTTGGGCTTGGGTTTTTGGTTTTGGGCTTGGGTTTTAAGTTTTGGGCTTGGGTTTTAAGTTTTGGGCTTGGGGTCTGAGTTTTGGGCTTGGGTTTTAAGTTTTGGGCTTGGGTTTTAGGTTTTGGGCTTGGGGTCTGAGTTTTGGGCTTGAGGTCTGAGTTTTGGGCTTGAGGTCTGAGTTTTGGGCTTGAGGTCTGAGTTTTGGGCTTGGGTTTTAAGTTTTGGGCTTGGGTTTTAAGTTTTGGGCTTGGGTTTTAAGTTTTGGGCTTGGGGTCTGAGTTTTGGGCTTGAGGTCTGAGTTTTGGGCTTGAGGTCTGAGTTTTGGGCTTGAGGTCTGAGTTTTGGGCTTGAGGTCTGAGTTTTGGGCTTGAGGTCTGAGTTTTGGGCTTGAGGTCTGAGTTTTGGGCTTGAGGTCTGAGTTTTGGGCTTGAGGTCTGAGTTTTGGGCTTGAGGACTGAGTTTTGGGCTTGGGTTTTTGGTTTTGGGCCTGGATTTTATGTTTTGGGCCTGAGGACTGAGTTTTGGGCTTGGGTTTTAAGTTTTGGGCTTGGGTTTTAGGTTTTGGGCTTGGGGTCTGAGTTTTGGGCTTGGGGTCTGAGTTTTGGGCTTGAGGTCTGAGTTTTGGGCTTGAGGTCTGAGTTTTGGGCTTGAGGTCTGAGTTTTGGGCTTGAGGTCTGAGTTTTGGGCTTGAGGTCTGAGTTTTGGGCTTGAGGTCTGAGTTTTGGGCTTGAGGTCTGAGTTTTGGGCTTGAGGACTGAGTTTTGGGCTTGAGGACTGAGTTTTGGGCTTGAGGACTGAGTTTTGGGCTTGAGGACTGAGTTTTGGGCTTGAGGACTGAGTTTTGGGCTTGGGTTTTTGGTTTTGGGCCTGGATTTTATGTTTTGGGCCTGAGGTCTGAGTTTTGGGCTTGGGTTTTAAGTTTTGGGCTTGGGTTTTAGGTTTTGGGCTTGAGGTCTGAGTTTTGGGCTTGGGGTCTGAGTTTTGGGCTTGAGGTCTGAGTTTTGGGCTTGAGGTCTGAGTTTTGGGCTTGAGGTCTGAGTTTTGGGCTTGAGGTCTGAGTTTTGGGCTTGAGGTCTGAGTTTTGGGCTTGAGGTCTGAGTTTTGGGCTTGAGGTCTGAGTTTTGGGCTTGAGGTCTGAGTTTTGGGCTTGAGGTCTGAGTTTTGGGCTTGAGGTCTGAGTTTTGGGCTTGGGTTTTTGGTTTTGGGCCTGGATTTTATGTTTTGGGCTTGAGGTCTGAGTTTTGGGCTTGGGTTTTAAGTTTTGGGCTTGGGTTTTAGGTTTTGGGCTTGGGGTCTGAGTTTTGGGCTTGAGGTCTGAGTTTTGGGCTTGAGGTCTGAGTTTTGGGCTTGAGGTCTGAGTTTTGGGCTTGGGTTTTAAGTTTTGGGCTTGGGTTTTAAGTTTTGGGCTTGGGGTCTGAGTTTTGGGCTTGAGGTCTGAGTTTTGGGCTTGAGGTCTGAGTTTTGGGCTTGAGGTCTGAGTTTTGGGCTTGAGGTCTGAGTTTTGGGCTTGAGGTCTGAGTTTTGGGCTTGAGGTCTGAGTTTTGGGCTTGAGGTCTGAGTTTTGGGCTTGAGGTCTGAGTTTTGGGCTTGAGGTCTGAGTTTTGGGCTTGAGGTCTGAGTTTTGGGCTTGAGGTCTGAGTTTTGGGCTTGAGGTCTGAGTTTTGGGCTTGGGTTTTTGGTTTTGGGCCTGGATTTTATGTTTTGGGCCTGAGGACTGAGTTTTGGGCTTGGGTTTTAAGTTTTGGGCTTGGGTTTTAGGTTTTGGGCTTGAGGTCTGAGTTTTGGGCTTGAGGTCTGAGTTTTGGGCTTGAGGTCTGAGTTTTGGGCTTGAGGTCTGAGTTTTGGGCTTGAGGTCTGAGTTTTGGGCTTGAGGTCTGAGTTTTGGGCTTGAGGTCTGAGTTTTGGGCTTGAGGTCTGAGTTTTGGGCTTGAGGTCTGAGTTTTGGGCTTGAGGTCTGAGTTTTGGGCTTGAGGTCTGAGTTTTGGGCTTGGGTTTTTGGTTTTGGGCCTGGATTTTATGTTTTGGGCCTGAGGACTGAGTTTTGGGCTTGGGTTTTAAGTTTTGGGCTTGGGTTTTAGGTTTTGGGCTTGAGGTCTGAGTTTTGGGCTTGAGGTCTGAGTTTTGGGCTTGAGGTCTGAGTTTTGGGCTTGAGGTCTGAGTTTTGGGCTTGAGGTCTGAGTTTTGGGCTTGAGGTCTGAGTTTTGGGCTTGAGGTCTGAGTTTTGGGCTTGAGGTCTGAGTTTTGGGCTTGAGGTCTGAGTTTTGGGCTTGAGGTCTGAGTTTTGGGCTTGAGGTCTGAGTTTTGGGCTTGAGGTCTGAGTTTTGGGCTTGAGGTCTGAGTTTTGGGCTTGAGGTCTGAGTTTTGGGCTTGAGGTCTGAGTTTTGGGCTTGAGGTCTGAGTTTTGGGCTTGAGGTCTGAGTTTTGGGCTTGAGGTCTGAGTTTTGGGCTTGAGGTCTGAGTTTTGGGCCTGAGGTCTGAGTTTTGGGCTTCGGTTTTTGGTTCTGGGCCTGGATTTTATGTTTTGGGCCTGAGGTCTGAGTTTTGGGCTTGGGTTTTAAGTTTTGGGCTTGGGTTTTAGGTTTTGGGCTTGGGGTCTGAGTTTTGGGCTTGAGGTCTGAGTTTTGGGCTTGGGTTTTAAGTTTTGGGCTTGGGTTTTAAGTTTTGGGCTTGGGTTTTAAGTTTTGGGCTTGGGGTCTGAGTTTTGGGCTTGAGGTCTGAGTTTTGGGCTTGAGGTCTGAGTTTTGGGCTTGAGGTCTGAGTTTTGGGCTTGAGGTCTGAGTTTTGGGCTTGAGGTCTGAGTTTTGGGCTTGAGGTCTGAGTTTTGGGCTTGAGGTCTGAGTTTTGGGCTTGAGGTCTGAGTTTTGGGCTTGAGGTCTGAGTTTTGGGCTTGAGGTCTGAGTTTTGGGCTTGAGGTCTGAGTTTTGGGCTTGGGTTTTTGGTTTTGGGCCTGGATTTTATGTTTTGGGCCTGAGGACTGAGTTTTGGGCTTGGGTTTTAAGTTTTGGGCTTGGGTTTTAAGTTTTGGGCTTGGGTTTTAGGTTTTGGGCTTGGGGTCTGAGTTTTGGGCTTGAGGTCTGAGTTTTGGGCTTGAGGTCTGAGTTTTGGGCTTGAGGTCTGAGTTTTGGGCTTGAGGTCTGAGTTTTGGGCTTGAGGTCTGAGTTTTGGGCTTGAGGTCTGAGTTTTGGGCTTGAGGTCTGAGTTTTGGGCTTGAGGTCTGAGTTTTGGGCTTGAGGTCTGAGTTTTGGGCTTGAGGTCTGAGTTTTGGGCTTGAGGTCTGAGTTTTGGGCTTGAGGTCTGAGTTTTGGGCTTGAGGTCTGAGTTTTGGGCTTGAGGTCTGAGTTTTGGGCTTGGGGTCTGAGTTTTGGGCTTGGGGTCTGAGTTTTGGGCTTGGGGTCTGAGTTTTGGGCTTGGGGTCTGAGTTTTGGGCTTGGGGTCTGAGTTTTGGGCTTGGGGTCTGAGTTTTGGCTTGGGGTCTGAGTTTTGGGCTTGGGGTCTGAGTTTTGGGCTTGGGGTCTGAGTTTTGGGCTTGGGGTCTGAGTTTTGGGCTTGAGGACTGAGTTTTAGGCTTGAGGACTGAGTTTTGGGCTTGGGTTTTTGGTTTTGGGCCTGGATTTTATGTTTTGGGCCTGAGGACTGAGTTTTGGGCTTGGGTTTTAAGTTTTGGGCTTGGGTTTTAGGTTTTGGGCTTGGGGTCTGAGTTTTGGGCTTGGGGGTCTGAGTTTTGGGCTTGAGGTCTGAGTTTTGGGCTTGAGGTCTGAGTTTTGGGCTTGAGGTCTGAGTTTTGGGCTTGAGGTCTGAGTTTTGGGCTTGAGGTCTGAGTTTTGGGCTTGAGGTCTGAGTTTTGGGCTTGAGGTCTGAGTTTTGGGCTTGAGGTCTGAGTTTTGGGCTTGAGGTCTGAGTTTTGGGCTTGAGGTCTGAGTTTTGGGCTTGAGGTCTGAGTTTTGGGCTTGAGGTCTGAGTTTTGGGCTTGAGGTCTGAGTTTTGGGCTTGAGGTCTGAGTTTTGGGCTTGAGGTCTGAGTTTTGGGCTTGAGGTCTGAGTTTTGGGCTTGAGGTCTGAGTTTTGGGCTTGGGTTTTTGGTTTTGGGCCTGGATTTTATGTTTTGGGCCTGGGTTTTAAGTTTTGGGCTTGGGTTTTAGGTTTTGGGCTTGGGGTCTGAGTTTTGGGCTTGAGGTCTGAGTTTTGGGCTTGAGGTCTGAGTTTTGGGCTTGAGGTCTGAGTTTTGGGCTTGGGTTTTAAGTTTTGGGCTTGGGTTTTAAGTTTTGGGCTTGGGTTTTAAGTTTTGGGCTTGGGGTCTGAGTTTTGGGCTTGAGGTCTGAGTTTTGGGCTTGAGGTCTGAGTTTTGGGCTTGAGGTCTGAGTTTTGGGCTTGAGGTCTGAGTTTTGGGCTTGAGGTCTGAGTTTTGGGCTTGAGGTCTGAGTTTTGGGCTTGAGGTCTGAGTTTTGGGCTTGAGGTCTGAGTTTTGGGCTTGAGGTCTGAGTTTTGGGCTTGAGGTCTGAGTTTTGGGCTTGAGGTCTGAGTTTTGGGCTTGAGGTCTGAGTTTTGGGCTTGAGGTCTGAGTTTTGGGCTTGAGGTCTGAGTTTTGGGCTTGAGGTCTGAGTTTTGGGCTTGAGGTCTGAGTTTTGGGCTTGAGGTCTGAGTTTTGGGCTTGAGGTCTGAGTTTTGGGCTTGAGGTCTGAGTTTTGGGCTTGAGGTCTGAGTTTTGGGCTTGGGTTTTTGGTTTTGGGCCTGAGGACTGAGTTTTGGGCTTGGGTTTTAAGTTTTGGGCTTGGGTTTTAGGTTTTGGGCTTGAGGTCTGAGTTTTGGGCTTGAGGTCTGAGTTTTGGGCTTGAGGTCTGAGTTTTGGGCTTGAGGTCTGAGTTTTGGGCTTGAGGTCTGAGTTTTGGGCTTGAGGTCTGAGTTTTGGGCTTGAGGTCTGAGTTTTGGGCTTGAGGTCTGAGTTTTGGGCTTGAGGTCTGAGTTTTGGGCTTGAGGTCTGAGTTTTGGGCTTGAGGTCTGAGTTTTGGGCTTGAGGTCTGAGTTTTGGGCTTGAGGTCTGAGTTTTGGGCTTGAGGTCTGAGTTTTGGGCTTGGGTTTTTGATTTTGGGCCTGGATTTTATGTTTTGGGCCTGAGGACTGAGTTTTGGGCTTGGGTTTTAAGTTTTGGGCTTGGGTTTTAGGTTTTGGGCTTGGGGTCTGAGTTTTGGGCTTGAGGTCTGAGTTTTGGGCTTGAGGTCTGAGTTTTGGGCTTGAGGTCTGAGTTTTGGGCTTGAGGTCTGAGTTTTGGGCTTGAGGTCTGAGTTTTGGGCTTGAGGTCTGAGTTTTGGGCTTGGGTTTTTGGTTTTGGGCCTGGATTTTATGTTTTGGGCCTGAGGTCTGAGTTTTGGGCTTGGGTTTTAAGTTTTGGGCTTGGGTTTTAGGTTTTGGGCTTGGGGTCTGAGTTTTGGGCTTGAGGTCTGAGTTTTGGGCTTGAGGTCTGAGTTTTGGGCTTGGGGTCTGAGTTTTGGGCTTGAGGTCTGAGTTTTGGGCTTGAGGTCTGAGTTTTGGGCTTGGGTTTTAAGTTTTGGGCTTGGGTTTTAAGTTTTGGGCTTGGGTTTTAAGTTTTGGGCTTGGGGTCTGAGTTTTGGGCTTGAGGTCTGAGTTTTGGGCTTGAGGTCTGAGTTTTGGGCTTGAGGTCTGAGTTTTGGGCTTGAGGTCTGAGTTTTGGGCTTGAGGTCTGAGTTTTGGGCTTGAGGTCTGAGTTTTGGGCTTGAGGTCTGAGTTTTGGGCTTGAGGTCTGAGTTTTGGGCTTGAGGTCTGAGTTTTGGGCTTGAGGTCTGAGTTTTGGGCTTGAGGTCTGAGTTTTGGGCTTGAGGTCTGAGTTTTGGGCTTGAGGTCTGAGTTTTGGGCTTGGGTTTTTGGTTTTGGGCCTGAGGACTGAGTTTTGGGCTTGGGTTTTAAGTTTTGGGCTTGGGTTTTAGGTTTTGGGCTTGGGGTCTGAGTTTTGGGCTTGGGGTCTGAGTTTTGGGCTTGAGGTCTGAGTTTTGGGCTTGAGGTCTGAGTTTTGGGCTTGAGGTCTGAGTTTTGGGCTTGAGGTCTGAGTTTTGGGCTTGAGGTCTGAGTTTTGGGCTTGAGGTCTGAGTTTTGGGCTTGAGGTCTGAGTTTTGGGCTTGAGGTCTGAGTTTTGGGCTTGAGGTCTGAGTTTTGGGCTTGAGGTCTGAGTTTTGGGCTTGAGGTCTGAGTTTTGGGCTTGAGGTCTGAGTTTTGGGCTTGAGGTCTGAGTTTTGGGCTTGAGGTCTGAGTTTTGGGCTTGAGGTCTGAGTTTTGGGCTTGAGGTCTGAGTTTTGGGCTTGAGGTCTGAGTTTTGGGCTTGAGGTCTGAGTTTTGGGCTTGAGGTCTGAGTTTTGGGCTTGAGGTCTGAGTTTTGGGCTTGAGGTCTGAGTTTTGGGCTTGAGGTCTGAGTTTTGGGCTTGGGTTTTTGATTTTGGGCCTGGATTTTATGTTTTGGGCCTGAGGACTGAGTTTTGGGCTTGGGTTTTAAGTTTTGGGCTTGGGTTTTAGGTTTTGGGCTTGGGGTCTGAGTTTTGGGCTTGGGGTCTGAGTTTTGGGCTTGAGGTCTGAGTTTTGGGCTTGAGGTCTGAGTTTTGGGCTTGAGGTCTGAGTTTTGGGCTTGAGGTCTGAGTTTTGGGCTTGAGGTCTGAGTTTTGGGCTTGAGGTCTGAGTTTTGGGCTTGAGGTCTGAGTTTTGGGCTTGAGGTCTGAGTTTTGGGCTTGAGGTCTGAGTTTTGGGCTTGAGGTCTGAGTTTTGGGCTTGAGGTCTGAGTTTTGGGCTTGAGGTCTGAGTTTTGGGCTTGAGGTCTGAGTTTTGGGCTTGAGGTCTGAGTTTTGGGCTTGAGGTCTGAGTTTTGGGCTTGAGGTCTGAGTTTTGGGCTTGAGGTCTGAGTTTTGGGCTTGAGGTCTGAGTTTTGGGCTTGAGGTCTGAGTTTTGGGCTTGAGGTCTGAGTTTTGGGCTTGAGGTCTGAGTTTTGGGCTTGAGGTCTGAGTTTTGGGCTTGAGGTCTGAGTTTTGGGCTTGAGGTCTGAGTTTTGGGCTTGAGGTCTGAGTTTTGGGCTTGAGGTCTGAGTTTTGGGCTTGAGGTCTGAGTTTTGGGCTTGAGGTCTGAGTTTTGGGCTTGAGGTCTGAGTTTTGGGCTTGAGGTCTGAGTTTTGGGCTTGAGGTCTGAGTTTTGGGCTTGAGGTCTGAGTGAGTTTTGGGCTTGAGGTCTGAGTGAGTTTTGGGCTTGAGGTCTGAGTGAGTTTTGGGCTTGAGGTCTGAGTGAGTTTTGGGCTTGAGGTCTGAGTGAGTTTTGGGCTTGAGGTCTGAGTTTTGGGCTTGAGGTCTGAGTTTTGGGCTTGAGGTCTGAGTTTTGGGCTTGAGGTCTGAGTTTTGGGCTTGAGGTCTGAGTTTTGGGCTTGAGGTCTGAGTTTTGGGCTTGAGGTCTGAGTTTTGGGCTTGGGTTTTTGGTTTTGGGCCTGGATTTTATGTTTTGGGCCTGAGGACTGAGTTTTGGGCTTGGGTTTTAAGTTTTGGGCTTGGGTTTTAGGTTTTGGGCTTGGGGTCTGAGTTTTGGGCTTGGGGTCTGAGTTTTGGGCTTGAGGTCTGAGTTTTGGGCTTGAGGTCTGAGTTTTGGGCTTGAGGTCTGAGTTTTGGGCTTGAGGTCTGAGTTTTGGGCTTGAGGTCTGAGTTTTGGGCTTGAGGTCTGAGTTTTGGGCTTGAGGTCTGAGTTTTGGGCTTGAGGTCTGAGTTTTGGGCTTGGGGTCTGAGTTTTGGGCTTGAGGTCTGAGTTTTGGGCTTGAGGTCTGAGTTTTGGGCTTGAGGTCTGAGTTTTGGGCTTGAGGTCTGAGTTTTGGGCTTGAGGTCTGAGTTTTGGGCTTGAGGTCTGAGTTTTGGGCTTGGGTTTTTGGTTTTGGGCCTGGATTTTATGTTTTGGGCCTGAGGTCTGAGTTTTGGGCTTGGGTTTTAAGTTTTGGGCTTGGGTTTTAGGTTTTGGGCTTGGGGTCTGAGTTTTGGGCTTGAGGTCTGAGTTTTGGGCTTGAGGTCTGAGTTTTGGGCTTGGGTTTTAAGTTTTGGGCTTGGGTTTTATGTTTTGGGCTTGGGTTTTAAGTTTTGGGCTTGGGGTCTGAGTTTTGGGCTTGAGGTCTGAGTTTTGGGCTTGAGGTCTGAGTTTTGGGCTTGAGGTCTGAGTTTTGGGCTTGAGGTCTGAGTTTTGGGCTTGAGGTCTGAGTTTTGGGCTTGAGGTCTGAGTTTTGGGCTTGGGTTTTTGGTTTTGGGCCTGGATTTTATGTTTTGGGCCTGAGGACTGAGTTTTGGGCTTGGGTTTTAAGTTTTGGGCTTGGGTTTTAAGTTTTGGGCTTGGGTTTTAGGTTTTGGGCTTGGGGTCTGAGTTTTTTGCTTGAGGTCTGAGTTTTGGGCTTGAGGTCTGAGTTTTGGGCTTGAGGTCTGAGTTTTGGGCTTGAGGTCTGAGTTTTGGGCTTGAGGTCTGAGTTTTGGGCTTGAGGTCTGAGTTTTGGGCTTGAGGTCTGAGTTTTGGGCTTGAGGTCTGAGTTTTGGGCTTGAGGTCTGAGTTTTGGGCTTGAGGTCTGAGTTTTGGGCTTGGGGTCTGAGTTTTGGGCTTGGGGTCTGAGTTTTGGGCTTGGGGTCTGAGTTTTGGGCTTGGGGTCTGAGTTTTGGGCTTGGGGTCTGAGTTTTGGGCTTGGGGTCTGAGTTTTGGGCTTGGGGTCTGAGTTTTGGGCTTGGGGTCTGAGTTTTGGGCTTGAGGTCTGAGTTTTGGGCTTGAGGTCTGAGTTTTGGGCTTGGGTTTTTGGTTTTGGGCCTGGATTTTATGTTTTGGGCCTGAGGTCTGAGTTTTGGGCTTGGGTTTTAAGTTTTGGGCTTGGGTTTTAGGTTTTGGGCTTGAGGTCTGAGTTTTGGGCTTGAGGTCTGAGTTTTGGGCTTGGGTTTTAAGTTTTGGGCTTGGGTTTTAAGTTTTGGGCTTGGGGTCTGAGTTTTGGGCTTGAGGTCTGAGTTTTGGGCTTGAGGTCTGAGTTTTGGGCTTGAGGTCTGAGTTTTGGGCTTGAGGTCTGAGTTTTGGGCTTGAGGTCTGAGTTTTGGGCTTGAGGTCTGAGTTTTGGGCTTGAGGTCTGAGTTTTGGGCTTGAGGTCTGAGTTTTGGGCTTGAGGTCTGAGTTTTGGGCTTGAGGTCTGAGTTTTGGGCTTGAGGTCTGAGTTTTGGGCTTGGGTTTTTGGTTTTGGGCCTGAGGACTGAGTTTTGGGCTTGGGTTTTAAGTTTTGGGCTTGGGTTTTAGGTTTTGGGCTTGAGGTCTGAGTTTTGGGCTTGAGGTCTGAGTTTTGGGCTTGAGGTCGGAGTTTTGGGCTTGAGGTCTGAGTTTTGGGCTTGAGGTCTGAGTTTTGGGCTTGAGGTCTGAGTTTTGGGCTTGAGGTCTGAGTTTTGGGCTTGAGGTCTGAGTTTTGGGCTTGGGTTTTTGATTTTGGGCCTGGATTTTATGTTTTGGGCCTGAGGACTGAGTTTTGGGCTTGGGTTTTAAGTTTTGGGCTTGGGTTTTAGGTTTTGGGCTTGGGGTCTGAGTTTTGGGCTTGGGGTCTGAGTTTTGGGCTTGAGGTCTGAGTTTTGGGCTTGAGGTCTGAGTTTTGGGCTTGAGGTCTGAGTTTTGGGCTTGAGGTCTGAGTTTTGGGCTTGAGGTCTGAGTTTTGGGCTTGGGTTTTTGGTTTTGGGCCTGGATTTTATGTTTTGGGCCTGAGGACTGAGTTTTGGGCTTGGGTTTTAAGTTTTGGGCTTGGGTTTTAGGTTTTGGGCTTGGGGTCTGAGTTTTGGGCTTGGGGTCTGAGTTTTGGGCTTGAGGTCTGAGTTTTGGGCTTGAGGTCTGAGTTTTGGGCTTGAGGTCTGAGTTTTGGGCTTGAGGTCTGAGTTTTGGGCTTGAGGTCTGAGTTTTGGGCTTGAGGTCTGAGTTTTGGGCTTGAGGTCTGAGTTTTGGGCTTGAGGTCTGAGTTTTGGGCTTGAGGTCTGAGTTTTGGGCTTGAGGTCTGAGTTTTGGGCTTGAGGTCTGAGTTTTGGGCTTGAGGTCTGAGTTTTGGGCTTGAGGTCTGAGTTTTGGGCTTGAGGTCTGAGTTTTGGGCTTGAGGTCTGAGTTTTGGGCTTGAGGTCTGAGTTTTGGGCTTGAGGTCTGAGTTTTGGGCCTGAGGTCTGAGTTTTGGGCTTCGGTTTTTGGTTCTGGGCCTGGATTTTATGTTTTGGGCCTGAGGTCTGAGTTTTGGGCTTGGGTTTTAAGTTTTGGGCTTGGGTTTTAGGTTTTGGGCTTGGGGTCTGAGTTTTGGGCTTGAGGTCTGAGTTTTGGGCTTGGGTTTTAAGTTTTGGGCTTGGGTTTTAAGTTTTGGGCTTGGGTTTTAAGTTTTGGGCTTGGGGTCTGAGTTTTGGGCTTGAGGTCTGAGTTTTGGGCTTGAGGTCTGAGTTTTGGGCTTGAGGTCTGAGTTTTGGGCTTGAGGTCTGAGTTTTGGGCTTGAGGTCTGAGTTTTGGGCTTGAGGTCTGAGTTTTGGGCTTGAGGTCTGAGTTTTGGGCTTGAGGTCTGAGTTTTGGGCTTGAGGTCTGAGTTTTGGGCTTGAGGTCTGAGTTTTGGGCTTGAGGTCTGAGTTTTGGGCTTGAGGTCTGAGTTTTGGGCTTGGGTTTTTGGTTTTGGGCCTGGATTTTATGTTTTGGGCCTGAGGACTGAGTTTTGGGCTTGGGTTTTAAGTTTTGGGCTTGGGTTTTAAGTTTTGGGCTTGGGTTTTAGGTTTTGGGCTTGGGGTCTGAGTTTTGGGCTTGAGGTCTGAGTTTTGGGCTTGAGGTCTGAGTTTTGGGCTTGAGGTCTGAGTTTTGGGCTTGAGGTCTGAGTTTTGGGCTTGAGGTCTGAGTTTTGGGCTTGAGGTCTGAGTTTTGGGCTTGAGGTCTGAGTTTTGGGCTTGAGGTCTGAGTTTTGGGCTTGAGGTCTGAGTTTTGGGCTTGAGGTCTGAGTTTTGGGCTTGAGGTCTGAGTTTTGGGCTTGAGGTCTGAGTTTTGGGCTTGAGGTCTGAGTTTTGGGCTTGAGGTCTGAGTTTTGGGCTTGAGGTCTGAGTTTTGGGCTTGAGGTCTGAGTTTTGGGCTTGAGGTCTGAGTTTTGGGCTTGGGGTCTGAGTTTTGGGCTTGGGGTCTGAGTTTTGGGCTTGGGGTCTGAGTTTTGGGCTTGGGGTCTGAGTTTTGGGCTTGGGGTCTGAGTTTTGGGCTTGGGGTCTGAGTTTTGGGCTTGGGGTCTGAGTTTTGGGCTTGGGGTCTGAGTTTTGGGCTTGGGGTCTGAGTTTTGGGCTTGGGGTCTGAGTTTTGGGCTTGAGGACTGAGTTTTGGGCTTGAGGACTGAGTTTTGGGCTTGGGTTTTTGGTTTTGGGCCTGGATTTTATGTTTTGGGCCTGAGGACTGAGTTTTGGGCTTGGGTTTTAAGTTTTGGGCTTGGGTTTTAGGTTTTGGGCTTGGGGTCTGAGTTTTGGGCTTGGGGTCTGAGTTTTGGGCTTGAGGTCTGAGTTTTGGGCTTGAGGTCTGAGTTTTGGGCTTGAGGTCTGAGTTTTGGGCTTGAGGTCTGAGTTTTGGGCTTGAGGTCTGAGTTTTGGGCTTGAGGTCTGAGTTTTGGGCTTGAGGTCTGAGTTTTGGGCTTGAGGTCTGAGTTTTGGGCTTGAGGTCTGAGTTTTGGGCTTGAGGTCTGAGTTTTGGGCTTGAGGTCTGAGTTTTGGGCTTGAGGTCTGAGTTTTGGGCTTGAGGTCTGAGTTTTGGGCTTGAGGTCTGAGTTTTGGGCTTGAGGTCTGAGTTTTGGGCTTGAGGTCTGAGTTTTGGGCTTGAGGTCTGAGTTTTGGGCTTGGGTTTTTGGTTTTGGGCCTGGATTTTATGTTTTGGGCCTGGGTTTTAAGTTTTGGGCTTGGGTTTTAGGTTTTGGGCTTGGGGTCTGAGTTTTGGGCTTGAGGTCTGAGTTTTGGGCTTGAGGTCTGAGTTTTGGGCTTGAGGTCTGAGTTTTGGGCTTGGGTTTTAAGTTTTGGGCTTGGGTTTTAAGTTTTGGGCTTGGGTTTTAAGTTTTGGGCTTGGGGTCTGAGTTTTGGGCTTGAGGTCTGAGTTTTGGGCTTGAGGTCTGAGTTTTGGGCTTGAGGTCTGAGTTTTGGGCTTGAGGTCTGAGTTTTGGGCTTGAGGTCTGAGTTTTGGGCTTGAGGTCTGAGTTTTGGGCTTGAGGTCTGAGTTTTGGGCTTGAGGTCTGAGTTTTGGGCTTGAGGTCTGAGTTTTGGGCTTGAGGTCTGAGTTTTGGGCTTGAGGTCTGAGTTTTGGGCTTGAGGTCTGAGTTTTGGGCTTGAGGTCTGAGTTTTGGGCTTGAGGTCTGAGTTTTGGGCTTGAGGTCTGAGTTTTGGGCTTGAGGTCTGAGTTTTGGGCTTGAGGTCTGAGTTTTGGGCTTGAGGTCTGAGTTTTGGGCTTGAGGTCTGAGTTTTGGGCTTGAGGTCTGAGTTTTGGGCCTGAGGACTGAGTTTTGGGCTTGGGTTTTAAGTTTTGGGCTTGGGTTTTAGGTTTTGGGCTTGAGGTCTGAGTTTTGGGCTTGAGGTCTGAGTTTTGGGCTTGAGGTCTGAGTTTTGGGCTTGAGGTCTGAGTTTTGGGCTTGAGGTCTGAGTTTTGGGCTTGAGGTCTGAGTTTTGGGCTTGAGGTCTGAGTTTTGGGCTTGAGGTCTGAGTTTTGGGCTTGAGGTCTGAGTTTTGGGCTTGAGGTCTGAGTTTTGGGCTTGAGGTCTGAGTTTTGGGCTTGGGTTTTTGATTTTGGGCCTGGATTTTATGTTTTGGGCCTGAGGACTGAGTTTTGGGCTTGGGTTTTAAGTTTTGGGCTTGGGTTTTAGGTTTTGGGCTTGGGGTCTGAGTTTTGGGCTTGAGGTCTGAGTTTTGGGCTTGAGGTCTGAGTTTTGGGCTTGAGGTCTGAGTTTTGGGCTTGAGGTCTGAGTTTTGGGCTTGAGGTCTGAGTTTTGGGCTTGAGGTCTGAGTTTTGGGCTTGGGTTTTTGGTTTTGGGCCTGGATTTTATGTTTTGGGCCTGAGGTCTGAGTTTTGGGCTTGGGTTTTAAGTTTTGGGCTTGGGTTTTAGGTTTTGGGCTTGGGGTCTGAGTTTTGGGCTTGAGGTCTGAGTTTTGGGCTTGAGGTCTGAGTTTTGGGCTTGGGGTCTGAGTTTTGGGCTTGAGGTCTGAGTTTTGGGCTTGAGGTCTGAGTTTTGGGCTTGGGTTTTAAGTTTTGGGCTTGGGTTTTAAGTTTTGGGCTTGGGTTTTAAGTTTTGGGCTTGGGGTCTGAGTTTTGGGCTTGAGGTCTGAGTTTTGGGCTTGAGGTCTGAGTTTTGGGCTTGAGGTCTGAGTTTTGGGCTTGAGGTCTGAGTTTTGGGCTTGAGGTCTGAGTTTTGGGCTTGAGGTCTGAGTTTTGGGCTTGAGGTCTGAGTTTTGGGCTTGAGGTCTGAGTTTTGGGCTTGAGGTCTGAGTTTTGGGCTTGAGGTCTGAGTTTTGGGCTTGAGGTCTGAGTTTTGGGCTTGAGGTCTGAGTTTTGGGCTTGAGGTCTGAGTTTTGGGCTTGGGTTTTTGGTTTTGGGCCTGAGGACTGAGTTTTGGGCTTGGGTTTTAAGTTTTGGGCTTGGGTTTTAGGTTTTGGGCTTGGGGTCTGAGTTTTGGGCTTGGGGTCTGAGTTTTGGGCTTGAGGTCTGAGTTTTGGGCTTGAGGTCTGAGTTTTGGGCTTGAGGTCTGAGTTTTGGGCTTGAGGTCTGAGTTTTGGGCTTGAGGTCTGAGTTTTGGGCTTGAGGTCTGAGTTTTGGGCTTGAGGTCTGAGTTTTGGGCTTGAGGTCTGAGTTTTGGGCTTGAGGTCTGAGTTTTGGGCTTGAGGTCTGAGTTTTGGGCTTGAGGTCTGAGTTTTGGGCTTGAGGTCTGAGTTTTGGGCTTGAGGTCTGAGTTTTGGGCTTGAGGTCTGAGTTTTGGGCTTGAGGTCTGAGTTTTGGGCTTGAGGTCTGAGTTTTGGGCTTGAGGTCTGAGTTTTGGGCTTGAGGTCTGAGTTTTGGGCTTGAGGTCTGAGTTTTGGGCTTGAGGTCTGAGTTTTGGGCTTGAGGTCTGAGTTTTGGGCTTGAGGTCTGAGTTTTGGGCTTGAGGTCTGAGTTTTGGGCTTGGGTTTTTGATTTTGGGCCTGGATTTTATGTTTTGGGCCTGAGGACTGAGTTTTGGGCTTGGGTTTTAAGTTTTGGGCTTGGGTTTTAGGTTTTGGGCTTGGGGTCTGAGTTTTGGGCTTGGGGTCTGAGTTTTGGGCTTGAGGTCTGAGTTTTGGGCTTGAGGTCTGAGTTTTGGGCTTGAGGTCTGAGTTTTGGGCTTGAGGTCTGAGTTTTGGGCTTGAGGTCTGAGTTTTGGGCTTGAGGTCTGAGTTTTGGGCTTGAGGTCTGAGTTTTGGGCTTGAGGTCTGAGTTTTGGGCTTGAGGTCTGAGTTTTGGGCTTGAGGTCTGAGTTTTGGGCTTGAGGTCTGAGTTTTGGGCTTGAGGTCTGAGTTTTGGGCTTGAGGTCTGAGTTTTGGGCTTGAGGTCTGAGTTTTGGGCTTGAGGTCTGAGTTTTGGGCTTGAGGTCTGAGTTTTGGGCTTGAGGTCTGAGTTTTGGGCTTGAGGTCTGAGTTTTGGGCTTGAGGTCTGAGTTTTGGGCTTGAGGTCTGAGTTTTGGGCTTGAGGTCTGAGTTTTGGGCTTGAGGTCTGAGTTTTGGGCTTGAGGTCTGAGTTTTGGGCTTGAGGTCTGAGTTTTGGGCTTGAGGTCTGAGTTTTGGGCTTGAGGTCTGAGTTTTGGGCTTGAGGTCTGAGTTTTGGGCTTGAGGTCTGAGTTTTGGGCTTGAGGTCTGAGTTTTGGGCTTGAGGTCTGAGTTTTGGGCTTGAGGTCTGAGTTTTGGGCTTGAGGTCTGAGTTTTGGGCTTGAGGTCTGAGTTTTGGGCTTGAGGTCTGAGTTTTGGGCTTGAGGTCTGAGTTTTGGGCTTGAGGTCTGAGTTTTGGGCTTGAGGTCTGAGTTTTGGGCTTGGGTTTTTGGTTTTGGGCCTGGATTTTATGTTTTGGGCCTGAGGTCTGAGTTTTGGGCTTGGGTTTTAAGTTTTGGGCTTGGGTTTTAGGTTTTGGGCTTGGGGTCTGAGTTTTGGGCTTGAGGTCTGAGTTTTGGGCTTGAGGTCTGAGTTTTGGGCTTGGGTTTTAAGTTTTGGGCTTGGGTTTTATGTTTTGGGCTTGGGGTCTGAGTTTTGGGCTTGAGGTCTGAGTTTTGGGCTTGAGGTCTGAGTTTTGGGCTTGAGGTCTGAGTTTTGGGCTTGAGGTCTGAGTTTTGGGCTTGAGGTCTGAGTTTTGGGCTTGGGTTTTTGGTTTTGGGCCTGGATTTTATGTTTTGGGCCTGAGGACTGAGTTTTGGGCTTGGGTTTTAAGTTTTGGGCTTGGGTTTTAAGTTTTGGGCTTGGGTTTTAGGTTTTGGGCTTGGGGTCTGAGTTTTTTGCTTGAGGTCTGAGTTTTGGGCTTGAGGTCTGAGTTTTGGGCTTGAGGTCTGAGTTTTGGGCTTGAGGTCTGAGTTTTGGGCTTGAGGTCTGAGTTTTGGGCTTGAGGTCTGAGTTTTGGGCTTGAGGTCTGAGTTTTGGGCTTGAGGTCTGAGTTTTGGGCTTGAGGTCTGAGTTTTGGGCTTGGGGTCTGAGTTTTGGGCTTGGGGTCTGAGTTTTGGGCTTGGGGTCTGAGTTTTGGGCTTGGGGTCTGAGTTTTGGGCTTGGGGTCTGAGTTTTGGGCTTGGGGTCTGAGTTTTGGGCTTGGGGTCTGAGTTTTGGGCTTGGGGTCTGAGTTTTGGGCTTGGGGTCTGAGTTTTGGGCTTGAGGTCTGAGTTTTGGGCTTGAGGTCTGAGTTTTGGGCTTGGGTTTTTGGTTTTGGGCCTGGATTTTATGTTTTGGGCCTGAGGTCTGAGTTTTGGGCTTGGGTTTTAAGTTTTGGGCTTGGGTTTTAGGTTTTGGGCTTGAGGTCTGAGTTTTGGGCTTGAGGTCTGAGTTTTGGGCTTGGGTTTTAAGTTTTGGGCTTGGGTTTTAAGTTTTGGGCTTGGGGTCTGAGTTTTGGGCTTGAGGTCTGAGTTTTGGGCTTGAGGTCTGAGTTTTGGGCTTGAGGTCTGAGTTTTGGGCTTGAGGTCTGAGTTTTGGGCTTGAGGTCTGAGTTTTGGGCTTGGGTTTTTGGTTTTGGGCCTGGATTTTATGTTTTGGGCCTGAGGTCTGAGTTTTGGGCTTGGGTTTTAAGTTTTGGGCTTGGGTTTTAAGTTTTGGGCTTGGGTTTTAAGTTTTGGGCTTGGGGTCTGAGTTTTGGGCTTGAGGTCTGAGTTTTGGGCTTGAGGTCTGAGTTTTGGGCTTGAGGTCTGAGTTTTGGGCTTGAGGTCTGAGTTTTGGGCTTGAGGTCTGAGTTTTGGGCTTGGGTTTTTGGTTTTGGGCCTGGATTTTATGTTTTGGGCCTGAGGACTGAGTTTTGGGCTTGGGTTTTAAGTTTTGGGCTTGGGTTTTAAGTTTTGGGCTTGGGTTTTAGGTTTTGGGCTTGGGGTCTGAGTTTTTTGCTTGAGGTCTGAGTTTTGGGCTTGAGGTCTGAGTTTTGGGCTTGAGGTCTGAGTTTTGGGCTTGAGGTCTGAGTTTTGGGCTTGAGGTCTGAGTTTTGGGCTTGAGGTCTGAGTTTTGGGCTTGAGGTCTGAGTTTTGGGCTTGAGGTCTGAGTTTTGGGCTTGAGGTCTGAGTTTTGGGCTTGGGGTCTGAGTTTTGGGCTTGGGGTCTGAGTTTTGGGCTTGGGGTCTGAGTTTTGGGCTTGGGGTCTGAGTTTTGGGCTTGGGGTCTGAGTTTTGGGCTTGGGGTCTGAGTTTTGGGCTTGGGGTCTGAGTTTTGGGCTTGGGGTCTGAGTTTTGGGCTTGGGGTCTGAGTTTTGGGCTTGAGGTCTGAGTTTTGGGCTTGAGGTCTGAGTTTTGGGCTTGGGTTTTTGGTTTTGGGCCTGGATTTTATGTTTTGGGCCTGAGGTCTGAGTTTTGGGCTTGGGTTTTAAGTTTTGGGCTTGGGTTTTAGGTTTTGGGCTTGAGGTCTGAGTTTTGGGCTTGAGGTCTGAGTTTTGGGCTTGGGTTTTAAGTTTTGGGCTTGGGTTTTAAGTTTTGGGCTTGGGGTCTGAGTTTTGGGCTTGAGGTCTGAGTTTTGGGCTTGAGGTCTGAGTTTTGGGCTTGAGGTCTGAGTTTTGGGCTTGAGGTCTGAGTTTTGGGCTTGAGGTCTGAGTTTTGGGCTTGGGTTTTTGGTTTTGGGCCTGGATTTTATGTTTTGGGCCTGAGGACTGAGTTTTGGGCTTGGGTTTTAAGTTTTGGGCTTGGGTTTTAAGTTTTGGGCTTGGGTTTTAGGTTTTGGGCTTGGGGTCTGAGTTTTTTGCTTGAGGTCTGAGTTTTGGGCTTGAGGTCTGAGTTTTGGGCTTGAGGTCTGAGTTTTGGGCTTGAGGTCTGAGTTTTGGGCTTGAGGTCTGAGTTTTGGGCTTGAGGTCTGAGTTTTGGGCTTGAGGTCTGAGTTTTGGGCTTGGGTTTTAAGTTTTGGGCTTGGGTTTTATGTTTTGGGCTTGGGTTTTAAGTTTTGGGCTTGGGGTCTGAGTTTTGGGCTTGAGGTCTGAGTTTTGGGCTTGAGGTCTGAGTTTTGGGCTTGAGGTCTGAGTTTTGGGCTTGAGGTCTGAGTTTTGGGCTTGAGGTCTGAGTTTTGGGCTTGGGTTTTTGGTTTTGGGCCTGGATTTTATGTTTTGGGCCTGAGGACTGAGTTTTGGGCTTGGGTTTTAAGTTTTGGGCTTGGGTTTTAAGTTTTGGGCTTGGGTTTTAGGTTTTGGGCTTGGGGTCTGAGTTTTTTGCTTGAGGTCTGAGTTTTGGGCTTGAGGTCTGAGTTTTGGGCTTGAGGTCTGAGTTTTGGGCTTGAGGTCTGAGTTTTGGGCTTGAGGTCTGAGTTTTGGGCTTGAGGTCTGAGTTTTGGGCTTGAGGTCTGAGTTTTGGGCTTGAGGTCTGAGTTTTGGGCTTGAGGTCTGAGTTTTGGGCTTGGGGTCTGAGTTTTGGGCTTGGGGTCTGAGTTTTGGGCTTGGGGTCTGAGTTTTGGGCTTGGGGTCTGAGTTTTGGGCTTGGGGTCTGAGTTTTGGGCTTGGGGTCTGAGTTTTGGGCTTGGGGTCTGAGTTTTGGGCTTGGGGTCTGAGTTTTGGGCTTGGGGTCTGAGTTTTGGGCTTGAGGTCTGAGTTTTGGGCTTGAGGTCTGAGTTTTGGGCTTGGGTTTTTGGTTTTGGGCCTGGATTTTATGTTTTGGGCCTGAGGTCTGAGTTTTGGGCTTGGGTTTTAAGTTTTGGGCTTGGGTTTTAGGTTTTGGGCTTGAGGTCTGAGTTTTGGGCTTGAGGTCTGAGTTTTGGGCTTGGGTTTTAAGTTTTGGGCTTGGGTTTTAAGTTTTGGGCTTGGGGTCTGAGTTTTGGGCTTGAGGTCTGAGTTTTGGGCTTGAGGTCTGAGTTTTGGGCTTGAGGTCTGAGTTTTGGGCTTGAGGTCTGAGTTTTGGGCTTGAGGTCTGAGTTTTGGGCTTGAGGTCTGAGTTTTGGGCTTGAGGTCTGAGTTTTGGGCTTGAGGTCTGAGTTTTGGGCTTGAGGTCTGAGTTTTGGGCTTGAGGTCTGAGTTTTGGGCTTGAGGTCTGAGTTTTGGGCTTGAGGTCTGAGTTTTGGGCTTGGGTTTTTGGTTTTGGGCCTGAGGACTGAGTTTTGGGCTTGGGTTTTAAGTTTTGGGCTTGGGTTTTAGGTTTTGGGCTTGGGTTTTAGGTTTTGGGCTTGAGGTCTGAGTTTTGGGCTTGAGGTCTGAGTTTTGGGCTTGAGGTCTGAGTTTTGGGCTTGAGGTCTGAGTTTTGGGCTTGAGGTCTGAGTTTTGGGCTTGAGGTCTGAGTTTTGGGCTTGAGGTCTGAGTTTTGGGCTTGAGGTCTGAGTTTTGGGCTTGGGTTTTTGATTTTGGGCCTGGATTTTATGTTTTGGGCCTGAGGACTGAGTTTTGGGCTTGGGTTTTAAGTTTTGGGCTTGGGTTTTAGGTTTTGGGCTTGGGGTCTGAGTTTTGGGCTTGGGGTCTGAGTTTTGGGCTTGAGGTCTGAGTTTTGGGCTTGAGGTCTGAGTTTTGGGCTTGAGGTCTGAGTTTTGGGCTTGAGGTCTGAGTTTTGGGCTTGAGGTCTGAGTTTTGGGCTTGGGTTTTTGGTTTTGGGCCTGGATTTTATGTTTTGGGCCTGAGGACTGAGTTTTGGGCTTGGGTTTTAAGTTTTGGGCTTGGGTTTTAGGTTTTGGGCTTGGGGTCTGAGTTTTGGGCTTGGGGTCTGAGTTTTGGGCTTGAGGTCTGAGTTTTGGGCTTGAGGTCTGAGTTTTGGGCTTGAGGTCTGAGTTTTGGGCTTGAGGTCTGAGTTTTGGGCTTGAGGTCTGAGTTTTGGGCTTGAGGTCTGAGTTTTGGGCTTGAGGTCTGAGTTTTGGGCTTGAGGTCTGAGTTTTGGGCTTGAGGTCTGAGTTTTGGGCTTGAGGTCTGAGTTTTGGGCTTGAGGTCTGAGTTTTGGGCTTGAGGTCTGAGTTTTGGGCTTGAGGTCTGAGTTTTGGGCTTGAGGTCTGAGTTTTGGGCTTGAGGTCTGAGTTTTGGGCTTGGGTTTTTGGTTTTGGGCCTGGATTTTATGTTTTGGGCCTGAGGTCTGAGTTTTGGGCTTGGGTTTTAAGTTTTGGGCTTGGGTTTTAGGTTTTGGGCTTGGGGTCTGAGTTTTGGGCTTGAGGTCTGAGTTTTGGGCTTGAGGTCTGAGTTTTGGGCTTGAGGTCTGAGTTTTGGGCTTGGGTTTTAAGTTTTGGGCTTGGGTTTTAAGTTTTGGGCTTGGGTTTTAAGTTTTGGGCTTGGGGTCTGAGTTTTGGGCTTGAGGTCTGAGTTTTGGGCTTGAGGTCTGAGTTTTGGGCTTGAGGTCTGAGTTTTGGGCTTGAGGTCTGAGTTTTGGGCTTGAGGTCTGAGTTTTGGGCTTGAGGTCTGAGTTTTGGGCTTGAGGTCTGAGTTTTGGGCTTGAGGTCTGAGTTTTGGGCTTGAGGTCTGAGTTTTGGGCTTGAGGTCTGAGTTTTGGGCTTGAGGTCTGAGTTTTGGGCTTGGGTTTTTGGTTTTGGGCCTGAGGACTGAGTTTTGGGCTTGGGTTTTAAGTTTTGGGCTTGGGTTTTAAGTTTTGGGCTTGGGTTTTAGGTTTTGGGCTTGAGGTCTGAGTTTTGGGCTTGAGGTCTGAGTTTTGGGCTTGAGGTCTGAGTTTTGGGCTTGAGGTCTGAGTTTTGGGCTTGAGGTCTGAGTTTTGGGCTTGAGGTTTGAGTTTTGGGCTTGAGGTCTGAGTTTTGGGCTTGAGGTCTGAGTTTTGGGCTTGAGGTCTGAGTTTTGGGCTTGAGGTCTGAGTTTTGGGCTTGAGGTCTGAGTTTTGGGCTTGAGGTCTGAGTTTTGGGCTTGAGGTCTGAGTTTTGGGCTTGAGGTCTGAGTTTTGGGCTTGAGGTCTGAGTTTTGGGCTTGAGGTCTGAGTTTTGGGCTTGAGGTCTGAGTTTTGGGCTTGAGGTCTGAGTTTTGGGCTTGAGGTCTGAGTTTTGGGCTTGGGTTTTTGGTTTTGGGCCTGAGGACTGAGTTTTGGGCTTGGGTTTTAAGTTTTGGGCTTGGGTTTTAGGTTTTGGGCCTGGATTTTATGTTTTGGGCCTGAGGACTGAGTTTTGGGCTTGGGTTTTAAGTTTTGGGCTTGGGTTTTAGGTTTTGGGCTTGAGGTCTGAGTTTTGGGCTTGAGGTCTGAGTTTTGGGCTTGAGGTCTGAGTTTTGGGCTTGAGGTCTGAGTTTTGGGCTTGAGGTCTGAGTTTTGGGCTTGAGGTCTGAGTTTTGGGCTTGAGGTCTGAGTTTTGGGCTTGAGGTCTGAGTTTTGGGCTTGAGGTCTGAGTTTTGGGCTTGAGGTCTGAGTTTTGGGCTTGAGGTCTGAGTTTTGGGCTTGAGGTCTGAGTTTTGGGCTTGAGGTCTGAGTTTTGGGCTTGAGGTCTGAGTTTTGGGCTTGGGTTTTTGGTTTTGGGCCTGAGGACTGAGTTTTGGGCTTGGGTTTTAGGTTTTGGGCTTGAGGTCTGAGTTTTGGGCTTGAGGTCTGAGTTTTGGGCTTGAGGTCTGAGTTTTGGGCTTGAGGTCTGAGTTTTGGGCTTGAGGTCTGAGTTTTGGGCTTGAGGTCTGAGTTTTGGGCTTGAGGTCTGAGTTTTGGGCTTGAGGTCTGAGTTTTGGGCTTGAGGTCTGAGTTTTGGGCTTGAGGTCTGAGTTTTGGGCTTGAGGTCTGAGTTTTGGGCTTGAGGTCTGAGTTTTGGGCTTGAGGTCTGAGTTTTGGGCTTGAGGTCTGAGTTTTGGGCTTGAGGTCTGAGTTTTGGGCTTGAGGTCTGAGGTTTGGGCTTGAGGTCTGAGTTTTGGGCTTGAGGTCTGAGTTTTGGGCTTGAGGTCTGAGGTTTGGGCTTGAGGTCTGAGTTTTGGGCTTGGGTTTTAAGTTTTGGGCTTGGGTTTTAAGTTTTGGGCTTGGGTTTTAGGTTTTGGGCTTGAGGTCTGAGTTTTGGGCTTGAGGTCTGAGTTTTGGGCTTGAGGTCTGAGTTTTGGGCTTGAGGTCTGAGTTTTGGGCTTGAGGTCTGAGTTTTGGGCTTGAGGTCTGAGTTTTGGGCTTGAGGTCTGAGTTTTGGGCTTGAGGTCTGAGTTTTGGGCTTGAGGTCTGAGTTTTGGGCTTGAGGTCTGAGTTTTGGGCTTGAGGTCTGAGTTTTGGGCTTGAGGTCTGAGTTTTGGGCTTGGGTTTTTGGTTTTGGGCCTGAGGACTGAGTTTTGGGCTTGGGTTTTAAGTTTTGGGCTTGGGTTTTAGGTTTTGGGCTTGGGGTCTGAGTTTTGGGCTTGAGGTCTGAGTTTTGGGCTTGAGGTCTGAGTTTTGGGCTTGAGGTCTGAGTTTTGGGCTTGAGGTCTGAGTTTTGGGCTTGAGGTCTGAGTTTTGGGCTTGAGGTCTGAGTTTTGGGCTTGAGGTCTGAGTTTTGGGCTTGAGGTCTGAGTTTTGGGCTTGAGGTCTGAGTTTTGGGCTTGAGGTCTGAGTTTTGGGCTTGAGGTCTGAGTTTTGGGCTTGAGGTCTGAGTTTTGGGCTTGAGGTCTGAGTTTTGGGCTTGAGGTCTGAGTTTTGGGCTTGAGGTCTGAGTTTTGGGCTTGAGGTCTGAGTTTTGGGCTTGAGGTCTGAGTTTTGGGCTTGAGGTCTGAGTTTTGGGCTTGAGGTCTGAGTTTTGGGCTTGAGGACTGAGTTTTGGGCTTGAGGACTGAGTTTTGGGCTTGAGGACTGAGTTTTGGGCTTGAGGTCTGAGTTTTGGGCTTGAGGTCTGAGTTTTGGGCTTGAGGTCTGAGTTTTGGGCTTGAGGTCTGAGTTTTGGGCTTGGGTTTTTGGTTTTGGGCCTGAGGACTGAGTTTTGGGCTTGGGTTTTAAGTTTTGGGCTTGGGTTTTAGGTTTTGGGCCTGGATTTTATGTTTTGGGCCTGAGGACTGAGTTTTGGGCTTGGGTTTTAAGTTTTGGGCTTGGGTTTTAGGTTTTGGGCTTGAGGTCTGAGTTTTGGGCTTGAGGTCTGAGTTTTGGGCTTGAGGTCTGAGTTTTGGGCTTGAGGTCTGAGTTTTGGGCTTGAGGTCTGAGTTTTGGGCTTGAGGTCTGAGTTTTGGGCTTGAGGTCTGAGTTTTGGGCTTGAGGTCTGAGTTTTGGGCTTGAGGTCTGAGTTTTGGGCTTGAGGTCTGAGTTTTGGGCTTGAGGTCTGAGTTTTGGGCTTGAGGTCTGAGTTTTGGGCTTGAGGTCTGAGTTTTGGGCTTGGGTTTTTGGTTTTGGGCCTGAGGACTGAGTTTTGGGCTTGGGTTTTAGGTTTTGGGCTTGAGGTCTGAGTTTTGGGCTTGAGGTCTGAGTTTTGGGCTTGAGGTCTGAGTTTTGGGCTTGAGGTCTGAGTTTTGGGCTTGAGGTCTGAGTTTTGGGCTTGAGGTCTGAGTTTTGGGCTTGAGGTCTGAGTTTTGGGCTTGAGGTCTGAGTTTTGGGCTTGAGGTCTGAGTTTTGGGCTTGAGGTCTGAGTTTTGGGCTTGAGGTCTGAGTTTTGGGCTTGAGGTCTGAGTTTTGGGCTTGAGGTCTGAGTTTTGGGCTTGAGGTCTGAGTTTTGGGCTTGAGGTCTGAGTTTTGGGCTTGGGTTTTTGGTTTTGGGCCTGAGGACTGAGTTTTGGGCTTGGGTTTTTGGTTTTGGGCTTGAGGTCTGAGTTTTGGGCTTGAGGTCTGAGTTTTGGGCTTGAGGTCTGAGTTTTGGGCTTGAGGTCTGAGTTTTGGGCTTGGGTTTTTGGTTTTGGGCCTGAGGACTGAGTTTTGGGCTTGGGTTTTAAGTTTTGGGCTTGGGTTTTAGGTTTTGGGCTTGAGGTCTGAGTTTTGGGCTTGAGGTCTGAGTTTTGGGCTTGAGGTCTGAGTTTTGGGCTTGAGGTCTGAGTTTTGGGCTTGAGGTCTGAGTTTTGGGCTTGAGGTCTGAGTTTTGGGCTTGAGGTCTGAGTTTTGGGCTTGAGGTCTGAGTTTTGGGCTTGAGGTCTGAGTTTTGGGCTTGGGTTTTTGGTTTTGGGCCTGAGGACTGAGTTTTGGGCTTGGGTTTTAAGTTTTGGGCTTGGGTTTTAGGTTTTGGGCTTGAGGTCTGAGTTTTGGGCTTGAGGTCTGAGTTTTGGGCTTGAGGTCTGAGTTTTGGGCTTGAGGTCTGAGTTTTGGGCTTGAGGTCTGAGTTTTGGGCTTGAGGTCTGAGTTTTGGGCTTGAGGTCTGAGTTTTGGGCTTGAGGTCTGAGTTTTGGGCTTGAGGTCTGAGTTTTGGGCTTGAGGTCTGAGTTTTGGGCTTGAGGTCTGAGTTTTGGGCTTGGGTTTTTGATTTTGGGCCTGGATTTTATGTTTTGGGCCTGAGGACTGAGTTTTGGGCTTGGGTTTTAAGTTTTGGGCTTGGGTTTTAGGTTTTGGGCTTGGGGTCTGAGTTTTGGGCTTGGGGTCTGAGTTTTGGGCTTGAGGTCTGAGTTTTGGGCTTGAGGTCTGAGTTTTGGGCTTGGGGTCTGAGTTTTGGGCTTGGGGTCTGAGTTTTGGGCTTGGGGTCTGAGTTTTGGGCTTGGGGTCTGAGTTTTGGGCTTGGGGTCTGAGTTTTGGGCTTGGGGTCTGAGTTTTGGGCTTGGGGTCTGAGTTTTGGTCTTGGGGTCTGAGTTTTGGGCTTGGGGTCTGAGTTTTGGGCTTGGGGTCTGAGTTTTGGGCTTGGGGTCTGAGTTTTGGGCTTGGGGTCTGAGTTTTGGGCTTGGGGTCTGAGTTTTGGGCTTGGGGTCTGAGTTTTGGTCTTGGGGTCTGAGTTTTGGTCTTGGGGTCTGAGTTTTGGGCTTGAGGTCTGAGTTTTGGCGTTGGGGTTTAGGTTTTGGGCTTGGGGTTTAGGTTTTGGGCTTGGGGTTTAGGTTTTGGGCCTGAGGACTGAGTTTTGGGCTTTGGTTTTAGGTTTTGGGCTTTGGTTTTAGGTTTTGGGCTTGGGTTTTAGGTTTTGGGCCTGAGTACTGAATTTTGGGCTTGGGTTTTAGGTTTTGGGCCTGGGTTTTATGTTTTGGGCTTGGGTTTTAAGTTTTGGGCTTGGGTTTTAAGTTTTGGGCTTGGGTTTTAGGTTTTGGGCTTGGGTTTTAAGTTTTGGGCTTGGGTTTATTTTTTGGGCTTGGGTTTTAGGTTTTGGGCTTGGGTTTTTGGTTTTGGGCCTGAGGACTGAGTTTTGGGCTTGGGTTTTAAGTTTTGGTCTTGGGTTTTAGGTTTTGGGCTTGAGGTCTGAGTTTTGGGCTTGAGGTCTGAGTTTTGGGCTTGAGGTCTGAGTTTTGGGCTTGAGGTCTGAGTTTTGGGCTTGGGGTCTGAGTTTTGGTCTTGGGGTCTGAGTTTTGGGCTTGGGGTCTGAGTTTTGGGCTTGGGGTCTGAGTTTTGGGCTTGAGGTCTGAGTTTTGGGCTTGGGGTCTGAGTTTTGGGCTTGGGGTCTGAGTTTTGGTCTTGGGGTCTGAGTTTTGGGCTTGAGGTCTGAGTTTTGGGCTTGAGGTCTGAGTTTTGGGCTTGGGTTTTTGGTTTTGGGCCTGGATTTTATGTTTTGGGCCTGAGGACTGAGTTTTGGGCTTGGGTTTTAAGTTTTGGGCTTGGGTTTTAAGTTTTGGGCTTGGGTTTTAGGTTTTGGGCTTGGGGTCTGAGTTTTTTGCTTGAGGTCTGAGTTTTGGGCTTGAGGTCTGAGTTTTGGGCTTGAGGTCTGAGTTTTGGGCTTGAGGTCTGAGTTTTGGGCTTGAGGTCTGAGTTTTGGGCTTGAGGTCTGAGTTTTGGGCTTGAGGTCTGAGTTTTGGGCTTGAGGTCTGAGTTTTGGGCTTGGGGTCTGAGTTTTGGGCTTGGGGTCTGAGTTTTGGGCTTGGGGTCTGAGTTTTGGGCTTGGGGTCTGAGTTTTGGGCTTGGGGTCTGAGTTTTGGGCTTGGGGTCTGAGTTTTGGGCTTGGGGTCTGAGTTTTGGGCTTGGGGTCTGAGTTTTGGGCTTGAGGTCTGAGTTTTGGGCTTGAGGTCTGAGTTTTGGGCTTGGGTTTTTGGTTTTGGGCCTGGATTTTATGTTTTGGGCCTGAGGTCTGAGTTTTGGGCTTGGGTTTTAAGTTTTGGGCTTGGGTTTTAGGTTTTGGGCTTGGGGTCTGAGTTTTGGGCTTGAGGTCTGAGTTTTGGGCTTGAGGTCTGAGTTTTGGGCTTGGGTTTTAAGTTTTGGGCTTGGGTTTTAAGTTTTGGGCTTGGGGTCTGAGTTTTGGGCTTGAGGTCTGAGTTTTGGGCTTGAGGTCTGAGTTTTGGGCTTGAGGTCTGAGTTTTGGGCTTGAGGTCTGAGTTTTGGGCTTGAGGTCTGAGTTTTGGGCTTGAGGTCTGAGTTTTGGGCTTGAGGTCTGAGTTTTGGGCTTGAGGTCTGAGTTTTGGGCTTGAGGTCTGAGTTTTGGGCTTGAGGTCTGAGTTTTGGGCTTGAGGTCTGAGTTTTGGGCTTGAGGTCTGAGTTTTGGGCTTGAGGTCTGAGTTTTGGGCTTGGGTTTTTGGTTTTGGGCCTGAGGACTGAGTTTTGGGCTTGGGTTTTAAGTTTTGGGCTTGGGTTTTAGGTTTTGGGCTTGAGGTCTGAGTTTTGGGCTTGAGGTCTGAGTTTTGGGCTTGAGGTCTGAGTTTTGGGCTTGAGGTCTGAGTTTTGGGCTTGAGGTCTGAGTTTTGGGCTTGAGGTCTGAGTTTTGGGCTTGAGGTCTGAGTTTTGGGCTTGAGGTCTGAGTTTTGGGCTTGAGGTCTGAGTTTTGGGCTTGAGGTCTGAGTTTTGGGCTTGGGTTTTTGATTTTGGGCCTGGATTTTATGTTTTGGGCCTGAGGACTGAGTTTTGGGCTTGGGTTTTAAGTTTTGGGCTTGGGTTTTAGGTTTTGGGCTTGGGGTCTGAGTTTTGGGCTTGGGGTCTGAGTTTTGGGCTTGAGGTCTGAGTTTTGGGCTTGAGGTCTGAGTTTTGGGCTTGAGGTCTGAGTTTTGGGCTTGAGGTCTGAGTTTTGGGCTTGAGGTCTGAGTTTTGGGCTTGAGGTCTGAGTTTTGGGCTTGAGGTCTGAGTTTTGGGCTTGAGGTCTGAGTTTTGGGCTTGAGGTCTGAGTTTTGGGCTTGGGTTTTTGGTTTTGGGCCTGGATTTTATGTTTTGGGCCTGAGGACTGAGTTTTGGGCTTGGGTTTTAAGTTTTGGGCTTGGGTTTTAGGTTTTGGGCTTGGGGTCTGAGTTTTGGGCTTGGGGTCTGAGTTTTGGGCTTGAGGTCTGAGTTTTGGGCTTGAGGTCTGAGTTTTGGGCTTGAGGTCTGAGTTTTGGGCTTGAGGTCTGAGTTTTGGGCTTGAGGTCTGAGTTTTGGGCTTGAGGTCTGAGTTTTGGGCTTGAGGTCTGAGTTTTGGGCTTGAGGTCTGAGTTTTGGGCTTGAGGTCTGAGTTTTGGGCTTGAGGTCTGAGTTTTGGGCTTGAGGTCTGAGTTTTGGGCTTGAGGTCTGAGTTTTGGGCTTGAGGTCTGAGTTTTGGGCTTGAGGTCTGAGTTTTGGGCTTGAGGTCTGAGTTTTGGGCTTGGGTTTTTGGTTTTGGGCCTGGATTTTATGTTTTGGGCCTGAGGTCTGAGTTTTGGGCTTGGGTTTTAAGTTTTGGGCTTGGGTTTTAGGTTTTGGGCTTGGGGTCTGAGTTTTGGGCTTGAGGTCTGAGTTTTGGGCTTGAGGTCTGAGTTTTGGGCTTGAGGTCTGAGTTTTGGGCTTGGGTTTTAAGTTTTGGGCTTGGGTTTTAAGTTTTGGGCTTGGGTTTTAAGTTTTGGGCTTGGGGTCTGAGTTTTGGGCTTGAGGTCTGAGTTTTGGGCTTGAGGTCTGAGTTTTGGGCTTGAGGTCTGAGTTTTGGGCTTGAGGTCTGAGTTTTGGGCTTGAGGTCTGAGTTTTGGGCTTGAGGTCTGAGTTTTGGGCTTGAGGTCTGAGTTTTGGGCTTGAGGTCTGAGTTTTGGGCTTGAGGTCTGAGTTTTGGGCTTGAGGTCTGAGTTTTGGGCTTGAGGTCTGAGTTTTGGGCTTGAGGTCTGAGTTTTGGGCTTGAGGTCTGAGTTTTGGGCTTGGGTTTTTGGTTTTGGGCCTGAGGACTGAGTTTTGGGCTTGGGTTTTAAGTTTTGGGCTTGGGTTTTAGGTTTTGGGCCTGGATTTTATGTTTTGGGCCTGAGGACTGAGTTTTGGGCTTGGGTTTTAAGTTTTGGGCTTGGGTTTTAGGTTTTGGGCTTGAGGTCTGAGTTTTGGGCTTGAGGTCTGAGTTTTGGGCTTGAGGTCTGAGTTTTGGGCTTGAGGTCTGAGTTTTGGGCTTGAGGTCTGAGTTTTGGGCTTGAGGTCTGAGTTTTGGGCTTGAGGTCTGAGTTTTGGGCTTGAGGTCTGAGTTTTGGGCTTGAGGTCTGAGTTTTGGGCTTGAGGTCTGAGTTTTGGGCTTGAGGTCTGAGTTTTGGGCTTGAGGTCTGAGTTTTGGGCTTGAGGTCTGAGTTTTGGGCTTGGGTTTTTGGTTTTGGGCCTGAGGACTGAGTTTTGGGCTTGGGTTTTAGGTTTTGGGCTTGAGGTCTGAGTTTTGGGCTTGAGGTCTGAGTTTTGGGCTTGAGGTCTGAGTTTTGGGCTTGAGGTCTGAGTTTTGGGCTTGAGGTCTGAGTTTTGGGCTTGAGGTCTGAGTTTTGGGCTTGAGGTCTGAGTTTTGGGCTTGAGGTCTGAGTTTTGGGCTTGAGGTCTGAGTTTTGGGCTTGAGGTCTGAGTTTTGGGCTTGAGGTCTGAGTTTTGGGCTTGAGGTCTGAGTTTTGGGCTTGAGGTCTGAGTTTTGGGCTTGAGGTCTGAGTTTTGGGCTTGAGGTCTGAGTTTTGGGCTTGAGGTCTGAGTTTTGGGCTTGAGGTCTGAGTTTTGGGCTTGAGGTCTGAGTTTTGGGCTTGAGGTCTGAGTTTTGGGCTTGAGGTCTGAGGTTTGGGCTTGAGGTCTGAGGTTTGGGCTTGAGGTCTGAGGTTTGGGCTTGAGGTCTGAGTTTTGGGCTTGGGTTTTAGGTTTTGGGCTTGAGGTCTGAGTTTTGGGCTTGAGGTCTGAGTTTTGGGCTTGAGGTCTGAGTTTTGGGCTTGAGGTCTGAGTTTTGGGCTTGAGGTCTGAGTTTTGGGCTTGAGGTCTGAGTTTTGGGCTTGAGGTCTGAGTTTTGGGCTTGAGGTCTGAGTTTTGGGCTTGAGGTCTGAGTTTTGGGCTTGAGGTCTGAGTTTTGGGCTTGAGGTCTGAGTTTTGGGCTTGAGGTCTGAGTTTTGGGCTTGAGGTCTGAGTTTTGGGCTTGAGGTCTGAGTTTTGGGCTTGAGGTCTGAGTTTTGGGCTTGAGGTCTGAGTTTTGGGCTTGAGGTCTGAGTTTTGGGCTTGAGGTCTGAGTTTTGGGCTTGAGGTCTGAGTTTTGGGCTTGAGGTCTGAGTTTTGGGCTTGAGGTCTGAGTTTTGGGCTTGAGGTCTGAGTTTTGGGCTTGAGGTCTGAGTTTTGGGCTTGAGGTCTGAGTTTTGGGCTTGAGGTCTGAGGTTTGGGCTTGAGGTCTGAGGTTTGGGCTTGAGGTCTGAGGTTTGGGCTTGAGGTCTGAGTTTTGGGCTTGAGGTCTGAGGTTTGGGCTTGAGGTCTGAGGTTTGGGCTTGAGGTCTGAGTTTTGGGCTTGGGTTTTAAGTTTTGGGCTTGGGTTTTAGGTTTTGGGCTTGAGGTCTGAGTTTTGGGCTTGAGGTCTGAGTTTTGGGCTTGAGGTCTGAGTTTTGGGCTTGAGGTCTGAGTTTTGGGCTTGAGGTCTGAGTTTTGGGCTTGAGGTCTGAGTTTTGGGCTTGAGGTCTGAGTTTTGGGCTTGAGGTCTGAGTTTTGGGCTTGAGGTCTGAGTTTTGGGCTTGAGGTCTGAGTTTTGGGCTTGAGGTCTGAGTTTTGGGCTTGAGGTCTGAGTTTTGGGCTTGAGGTCTGAGTTTTGGGCTTGAGGTCTGAGTTTTGGGCTTGAGGTCTGAGTTTTGGGCTTGAGGTCTGAGTTTTGGGCTTGAGGTCTGAGTTTTGGGCTTGAGGTCTGAGTTTTGGGCTTGAGGTCTGAGTTTTGGGCTTGAGGTCTGAGTTTTGGGCTTGAGGTCTGAGTTTTGGGCTTGAGGTCTGAGTTTTGGGCTTGAGGTCTGAGTTTTGGGCTTGAGGTCTGAGTTTTGGGCTTGAGGACTGAGTTTTGGGCTTGAGGACTGAGTTTTGGGCTTGAGGACTGAGTTTTGGGCTTGAGGACTGAGTTTTGGGCTTGAGGACTGAGTTTTGGGCTTGAGGACTGAGTTTTGGGCTTGAGGACTGAGTTTTGGGCTTGAGGACTGAGTTTTGGGCTTGAGGACTGAGTTTTGGGCTTGAGGACTGAGTTTTGGGCTTGAGGACTGAGTTTTGGGCTTGAGGACTGAGTTTTGGGCTTGAGGTCTGAGTTTTGGGCTTGAGGTCTGAGTTTTGGGCTTGAGGACTGAGTTTTGGGTTTGAGGTCTGAGTTTTGGGCTTGAGGTCTGAGTTTTGGGCTTGAGGTCTGAGTTTTGGGCTTGAGGTCTGAGTTTTGGGCTTGAGGTCTGAGTTTTGGGCTTGAGGTCTGAGTTTTGGGCTTGAGGTCTGAGTTTTGGGCTTGAGGTCTGAGTTTTGGGCTTGAGGTCTGAGTTTTGGGCTTGAGGTCTGAGTTTTGGGCTTGAGGTCTGAGTTTTGGGCTTGAGGTCTGAGTTTTGGGCTTGAGGTCTGAGTTTTGGGCTTGAGGTCTGAGTTTTGGGCTTGAGGTCTGAGTTTTGGGCTTGGGTTTTTGGTTTTGGGCCTGAGGACTGAGTTTTGGGCTTGGGTTTTAAGTTTTGGGCTTGGGTTTTAGGTTTTGGGCCTGGATTTTATGTTTTGGGCCTTAGGACTGAGTTTTGGGCTTGGGTTTTAAGTTTTGGGCTTGGGTTTTAGGTTTTGGGCTTGAGGTCTGAGTTTTGGGCTTGAGGTCTGAGTTTTGGGCTTGAGGTCTGAGTTTTGGGCTTGAGGTCTGAGTTTTGGGCTTGAGGTCTGAGTTTTGGGCTTGAGGTCTGAGTTTTGGGCTTGAGGTCTGAGTTTTGGGCTTGAGGTCTGAGTTTTGGGCTTGAGGTCTGAGTTTTGGGCTTGAGGTCTGAGTTTTGGGCTTGAGGTCTGAGTTTTGGGCTTGAGGTCTGAGTTTTGGGCTTGAGGTCTGAGTTTTGGGCTTGAGGTCTGAGTTTTGGGCTTGAGGTCTGAGTTTTGGGCTTGAGGTCTGAGTTTTGGGCTTGAGGTCTGAGTTTTGGGCTTGAGGTCTGAGTTTTGGGCTTGAGGTCTGAGTTTTGGGCTTGGGTTTTTGGTTTTGGGCCTGGATTTTATGTTTTGGGCCTGAGGACTGAGTTTTGGGCTTGGGTTTTAAGTTTTGGGCTTGGGTTTTAGGTTTTGGGCTTGGGGTCTGAGTTTTGGGCCTGGGGTCTGAGTTTTGGGCTTGGGGTCTGAGTTTTGGGCTTGAGGTCTGAGTTTTGGGCTTGAGGTCTGAGTTTTGGGCTTGAGGTCTGAGTTTTGGGCTTGAGGTCTGAGTTTTGGGCTTGAGGTCTGAGTTTTGGGCTTGAGGTCTGAGTTTTGGGCTTGAGGTCTGAGTTTTGGGCTTGAGGTCTGAGTTTTGGGCTTGAGGTCTGAGTTTTGGGCTTGAGGTCTGAGTTTTGGGCTTGAGGTCTGAGTTTTGGGCTTGAGGTCTGAGTTTTGGGCTTGAGGTCTGAGTTTTGGGCTTGAGGTCTGAGTTTTGGGCTTGAGGTCTGAGTTTTGGGCTTGAGGTCTGAGTTTTGGGCTTGAGGTCTGAGTTTTGGGCTTGAGGTCTGAGTTTTGGGCTTGAGGTCTGAGTTTTGGGCTTGAGGTCTGAGTTTTGGGCTTGAGGTCTGAGTTTTGGGCTTGAGGTCTGAGTTTTGGGCTTGAGGTCTGAGTTTTGGGCTTGAGGTCTGAGTTTTGGGCTTGAGGTCTGAGTTTTGGGCTTGAGGTCTGAGTTTTGGGCTTGAGGTCTGAGTTTTGGGCTTGAGGTCTGAGTTTTGGGCTTGAGGTCTGAGTTTTGGGCTTGAGGTCTGAGTTTTGGGCTTGAGGTCTGAGTTTTGGGCTTGAGGTCTGAGTTTTGGGCTTGAGGTCTGAGTTTTGGGCTTGAGGTCTGAGTTTTGGGCTTGAGGTCTGAGTTTTGGGCTTGAGGTCTGAGTTTTGGGCTTGGGTTTTAAGTTTTGGGCTTGGGTTTTAAGTTTTGGGCTTGGGTTCTAGGTTTTGGGCTTGGGTTCTGAGTTTTGGGCTTGAGGTCTGAGTTTTGGGCTTGAGGTCTGAGTTTTGGGCTTGAGGTCTGAGTTTTGGGCTTGAGGTCTGAGTTTTGGGCTTGAGGTCTGAGTTTTGGGCTTGAGGTCTGAGTTTTGGGCTTGAGGTCTGAGTTTTGGGCTTGAGGTCTGAGTTTTGGGCTTGAGGTCTGAGTTTTGGGCTTGAGGTCTGAGTTTTGGGCTTGAGGTCTGAGTTTTGGGCTTGAGGTCTGAGTTTTGGGCTTGAGGTCTGAGTTTTGGGCTTGGGTTTTAAGTTTTGGGCTTGGGTTTTAAGATTTGGGCTTGGGTTCTAGGTTTTGGGCTTGGGTTCTAGGTTTTGGGCTTGGGGTCTGAGTTTTGGGCTTGAGGTCTGAGTTTTGGGCTTGAGGTCTGAGTTTTGGGCTTGAGGTCTGAGTTTTGGGCTTGAGGTCTGAGTTTTGGGCTTGAGGTCTGAGTTTTGGGCTTGAGGTCTGAGTTTTGGGCTTGAGGTCTGAGTTTTGGGCTTGAGGTCTGAGTTTTGGGCTTGAGGTCTGAGTTTTGGGCTTGAGGTCTGAGTTTTGGGCTTGAGGTCTGAGTTTTGGGCTTGAGGTCTGAGTTTTGGGCTTGAGGTCTGAGTTTTGGGCTTGAGGTCTGAGTTTTGGGCTTGAGGTCTGAGTTTTGGGCTTGAGGTCTGAGTTTTGGGCTTGAGGTCTGAGTTTTGGGCTTGAGGTCTGAGTTTTGGGCTTGAGGTCTGAGTTTTGGGCTTGAGGTCTGAGTTTTGGGCTTGAGGTCTGAGTTTTGGGCTTGAGGTCTGAGTTTTGGGCTTGAGGTCTGAGTTTTGGGCTTGAGGTCTGAGTTTTGGGCTTGAGGTCTGAGTTTTGGGCTTGAGGTCTGAGTTTTGGGCTTGAGGTCTGAGTTTTGGGCTTGAGGTCTGAGTTTTGGGCTTGAGGTCTGAGTTTTGGGCTTGAGGTCTGAGTTTTGGGCTTGGTTTTTAGTTTTGGGCTTGGGTTCTAGGTTTTGGGCTTGAGGTCTGAGTTTTGGGCTTGGTTTTTAGTTTTGGGCTTGGGTTCTAGGTTTTGGGCTTGGGGTCTGAGTTTTGGGCTTGAGGTCTGAGTTTTGGGCTTGAGGTCTGAGTTTTGGGCTTGAGGTCTGAGTTTTGGGCTTGAGGTCTGAGTTTTGGGCTTGAGGTCTGAGTTTTGGGCTTGAGGTCTGAGTTTTGGGCTTGAGGTCTGAGTTTTGGGCTTGAGGTCTGAGTTTTGGGCTTGAGGTCTGAGTTTTGGGCTTGAGGTCTGAGTTTTGGGCTTGAGGTCTGAGTTTTGGGCTTGAGGTCTGAGTTTTGGGCTTGAGGTCTGAGTTTTGGGCTTGAGGTCTGAGTTTTGGGCTTGAGGTCTGAGTTTTGGGCTTGAGGTCTGAGTTTTGGGCTTGAGGTCTGAGTTTTGGGCTTGGTTTTTAGTTTTGGGCTTGGGTTTTAGGTTTTGGGCTTGAGGTCTGAGTTTTGGGCTTGAGGTCTGAGTTTTGGGCTTGAGGTCTGAGTTTTGGGCTTGAGGTCTGAGTTTTGGGCTTGAGGTCTGAGTTTTGGGCTTGAGGTCTGAGTTTTGGGCTTGAGGTCTGAGTTTTGGGCTTGAGGTCTGAGTTTTGGGCTTGAGGTCTGAGTTTTGGGCTTGAGGTCTGAGTTTTGGGCTTGAGGTCTGAGTTTTGGGCTTGAGGTCTGAGTTTTGGGCTTGAGGTCTGAGTTTTGGGCTTGAGGTCTGAGTTTTGGGCTTGAGGTCTGAGTTTTGGGCTTGAGGTCTGAGTTTTGGGCTTGAGGTCTGAGTTTTGGGCTTGAGGTCTGAGTTTTGGGCTTGAGGTCTGAGTTTTGGGCTTGAGGTCTGAGTTTTGGGCTTGAGGTCTGAGTTTTGGGCTTGAGGTCTGAGTTTTGGGCTTGAGGTCTGAGTTTTGGGCTTGAGGTCTGAGTTTTGGGATTGGGTTTTAAGTTTTGGGCTTGGGTTCTAGGTTTTGGGCTTGGGTTCTGAGTTTTGGGCTTGGGGTCTGAGTTTTGGGCTTGAGGTCTGAGTTTTGGGCTTGAGGTCTGAGTTTTGGGCTTGAGGTCTGAGTTTTGGGCTTGAGGTCTGAGTTTTGGGCTTGAGGTCTGAGTTTTGGGCTTGAGGTCTGAGTTTTGGGCTTGAGGTCTGAGTTTTGGGCTTGAGGTCTGAGTTTTGGGCTTGAGGTCTGAGTTTTGGGCTTGAGGTCTGAGTTTTGGGCTTGAGGTCTGAGTTTTGGGCTTGAGGTCTGAGTTTTGGGCTTGAGGTCTGAGTTTTGGGCTTGAGGTCTGAGTTTTGGGCTTGAGGTCTGAGGTTTGGGCTTGAGGTCTGAGGTTTGGGCTTGAGGTCTGAGGTTTGGGCTTGAGGTCTGAGGTTTGGGCTTGAGGTCTGAGGTTTGGGCTTGAGGTCAGAGGTTTGGGCTTGGGGTCTGAGGTTTGGGCTTGGGGTCTGAGGTTTGGGCTTGGGGTCTGAGGTTTGGGCTTGGGGTCTGAGGTTTGGGCTTGGGGTCTGAGGTTTGGGCTTGGGGTCTGAGGTTTGGGCTTGGGGTCTGAGGTTTGGGCTTGGGGTCTGAGGTTTGGGCTTGGGGTCTGAGGTTTGGGCTTGGGGTCTGAGGTTTGGGCTTGGGGTCTGAGGTTTGGGCTTGGGGTCTGAGGTTTGGGCTTGGGGTCTGAGGTTTGGGCTTGGGGTCTGAGGTTTGGGCTTGGGGTCTGAGGTTTGGGCTTGGGGTCTGAGGTTTGGGCTTGGGGTCTGAGGTTTGGGCTTGGGGTCTGAGGTTTGGGCTTGGGGTCTGAGTTTTGGGCTTGAGGTCTGAGTTTTGGGCTTGAGGTCTGAGTTTTGGGCTTGAGGTCTGAGTTTTGGGCTTGAGGTCTGAGTTTTGGGCTTGAGGTCTGAGTTTTGGGCTTGAGGTCTGAGTTTTGGGCTTGAGGTGTGAGTTTTGGGCTTGGGTTTTAAGTTTTGGGCTTGGGTTTTAAGTTTTGGGCTTGGGTTCTAGGTTTTGGGCTTGGGTTCTAGGTTTTGGGCTTGGGTTCTGAGTTTTGGGCTTGGGGTCTGAGTTTTGGGCTTGGGGTCTGAGTTTTGGGCTTGAGGTCTGAGTTTTGGGCTTGAGGTCTGAGTTTTGGGCTTGAGGTCTGAGTTTTGGGCTTGAGGTCTGAGTTTTGGGCTTGAGGTCTGAGTTTTGGGCTTGAGGTCTGAGTTTTGGGCTTGAGGTCTGAGTTTTGGGCTTGAGGTCTGAGTTTTGGGCTTGAGGTCTGAGTTTTGGGCTTGAGGTCTGAGTTTTGGGCTTGAGGTCTGAGTTTTGGGCTTGAGGTCTGAGTTTTGGGCTTGAGGTCTGAGTTTTGGGCTTGAGGTCTGAGTTTTGGGCTTGAGGTCTGAGTTTTGGGCTTGAGGTCTGAGTTTTGGGCTTGAGGTCTGAGTTTTGGGCTTGGGTTTTTGGTTTTGGGCCTGAGGACTGAGTTTTGGGCTTGGGTTTTAAGTTTTGGGCTTGGGTTTTAGGTTTTGGGCTTGGGGTCTGAGTTTTGGGCTTGAGGTCTGAGTTTTGGGCTTGAGGTCTGAGTTTTGGGCTTGAGGTCTGAGTTTTGGGCTTGAGGTCTGAGTTTTGGGCTTGAGGTCTGAGTTTTGGGCTTGAGGTCTGAGTTTTGGGCTTGAGGTCTGAGTTTTGGGCTTGAGGTCTGAGTTTTGGGCTTGAGGTCTGAGGTTTGGGCTTGAGGGTCTGAGTTTTGGGCTTGATGTCTGAGTTTTGGGCTTGAGGTCTGAGTTTTGGGCTTGGGTTTTAAGTTTTGGGCTTGGGTTTTAGGTTTTGGGCTTGGGTTTTAGGTTTTGGGCTTGGGGTCTGAGTTTTGGGCTTGAGGTCTGAGTTTTGGGCTTGAGGTCTGAGTTTTGGGCTTGAGGTCTGAGTTTTGGGCTTGAGGTCTGAGTTTTGGGCTTGAGGTCTGAGTTTTGGGCTTGAGGTCTGAGTTTTGGGCTTGAGGTCTGAGTTTTGGGCTTGAGGTCTGAGTTTTGGGCTTGAGGTCTGAGTTTTGGGCTTGAGGTCTGAGTTTTGGGCTTGAGGTCTGAGTTTTGGGCTTGAGGTCTGAGTTTTGGGCTTGAGGTCTGAGTTTTGGGCTTGAGGTCTGAGTTTTGGGCTTGAGGTCTGAGTTTTGGGCTTGAGGTCTGAGTTTTGGGCTTGAGGTCTGAGTTTTGGGCTTGAGGTCTGAGTTTTGGGCTTGAGGTCTGAGTTTTGGGCTTGAGGTCTGAGTTTTGGGCTTGAGGTCTGAGTTTTGGGCTTGAGGTCTGAGTTTTGGGCTTGAGGTCTGAGTTTTGGGCTTGAGGTCTGAGTTTTGGGCTTGAGGTCTGAGTTTTGGGCTTGAGGTCTGAGTTTTGGGCTTGAGGTCTGAGTTTTGGGCTTGAGGTCTGAGTTTTGGGCTTGAGGTCTGAGATTTGGGCTTGAGGTCTGAGTTTTGGGCTTGAGGTCTGAGTTTTGGGCTTGAGGTCTGAGTTTTGGGCTTGAGGTCTGAGTTTTGGGCTTGAGGTCTGAGTTTTGGGCTTGAGGTCTGAGTTTTGGGCTTGAGGTCTGAGTTTTGGGCTTGGGTTTTAAGTTTTGGGATTGGGTTTTAAGTTTTGGGCTTGGGTTCTAGGTTTTGGGCTTGGGTTCTGAGTTTTGGGCTTGGGGTCTGAGTTTTGGGCTTGAGGTCTGAGTTTTGGGCTTGAGGTCTGAGTTTTGGGCTTGAGGTCTGAGTTTTGGGCTTGAGGTCTGAGTTTTGGGCTTGAGGTCTGAGTTTTGGGCTTGAGGTCTGAGTTTTGGGCTTGAGGTCTGAGTTTTGGGCTTGAGGTCTGAGTTTTGGGCTTGAGGTCTGAGTTTTGGGCTTGAGGTCTGAGTTTTGGGCTTGAGGTCTGAGTTTTGGGCTTGAGGTCTGAGTTTTGGGCTTGAGGTCTGAGTTTTGGGCTTGAGGTCTGAGTTTTGGGCTTGAGGTCTGAGTTTTGGGCTTGAGGTCTGAGTTTTGGGCTTGAGGTCTGAGTTTTGGGCTTGAGGTCTGAGTTTTGGGCTTGAGGTCTGAGTTTTGGGCTTGGTTTTTAGTTTTGGGCTTGGGTTCTAGGTTTTGGGCTTGAGGTCTGAGTTTTGGGCTTGGTTTTTAGTTTTGGGCTTGGGTTCTAGGTTTTGGGCTTGGGGTCTGAGTTTTGGGCTTGAGGTCTGAGTTTTGGGCTTGAGGTCTGAGTTTTGGGCTTGAGGTCTGAGTTTTGGGCTTGAGGTCTGAGTTTTGGGCTTGAGGTCTGAGTTTTGGGCTTGAGGTCTGAGTTTTGGGCTTGAGGTCTGAGTTTTGGGCTTGAGGTCTGAGTTTTGGGCTTGAGGTCTGAGTTTTGGGCTTGAGGTCTGAGTTTTGGGCTTGAGGTCTGAGTTTTGGGCTTGAGGTCTGAGTTTTGGGCTTGAGGTCTGAGTTTTGGGCTTGAGGTCTGAGTTTTGGGCTTGAGGTCTGAGTTTTGGGCTTGAGGTCTGAGTTTTGGGCTTGAGGTCTGAGTTTTGGGCTTGAGGTCTGAGTTTTGGGCTTGGTTTTTAGTTTTGGGCTTGGGTTTTAGGTTTTGGGCTTGAGGTCTGAGTTTTGGGCTTGAGGTCTGAGTTTTGGGCTTGAGGTCTGAGTTTTGGGCTTGAGGTCTGAGTTTTGGGCTTGAGGTCTGAGTTTTGGGCTTGAGGTCTGAGTTTTGGGCTTGAGGTCTGAGTTTTGGGCTTGAGGTCTGAGTTTTGGGCTTGAGGTCTGAGTTTTGGGCTTGAGGTCTGAGTTTTGGGCTTGAGGTCTGAGTTTTGGGCTTGAGGTCTGAGTTTTGGGCTTGAGGTCTGAGTTTTGGGCTTGAGGTCTGAGTTTTGGGCTTGAGGTCTGAGTTTTGGGCTTGAGGTCTGAGTTTTGGGCTTGAGGTCTGAGTTTTGGGCTTGAGGTCTGAGTTTTGGGCTTGAGGTCTGAGTTTTGGGCTTGAGGTCTGAGTTTTGGGCTTGAGGTCTGAGTTTTGGGCTTGAGGTCTGAGTTTTGGGCTTGAGGTCTGAGTTTTGGGCTTGAGGTCTGAGTTTTGGGATTGGGTTTTAAGTTTTGGGCTTGGGTTCTAGGTTTTGGGCTTGGGTTCTGAGTTTTGGGCTTGGGGTCTGAGTTTTGGGCTTGAGGTCTGAGTTTTGGGCTTGAGGTCTGAGTTTTGGGCTTGAGGTCTGAGTTTTGGGCTTGAGGTCTGAGTTTTGGGCTTGAGGTCTGAGTTTTGGGCTTGAGGTCTGAGTTTTGGGCTTGAGGTCTGAGTTTTGGGCTTGAGGTCTGAGTTTTGGGCTTGAGGTCTGAGTTTTGGGCTTGAGGTCTGAGTTTTGGGCTTGAGGTCTGAGTTTTGGGCTTGAGGTCTGAGTTTTGGGCTTGAGGTCTGAGTTTTGGGCTTGAGGTCTGAGTTTTGGGCTTGAGGTCTGAGTTTTGGGCTTGAGGTCTGAGGTTTGGGCTTGAGGTCTGAGGTTTGGGCTTGAGGTCTGAGGTTTGGGCTTGAGGTCTGAGGTTTGGGCTTGAGGTCAGAGGTTTGGGCTTGAGGTCAGAGGTTTGGGCTTGGGGTCTGAGGTTTGGGCTTGGGGTCTGAGGTTTGGGCTTGGGGTCTGAGGTTTGGGCTTGGGGTCTGAGGTTTGGGCTTGGGGTCTGAGGTTTGGGCTTGGGGTCTGAGGTTTGGGCTTGGGGTCTGAGGTTTGGGCTTGGGGTCTGAGGTTTGGGCTTGGGGTCTGAGGTTTGGGCTTGGGGTCTGAGGTTTGGGCTTGGGGTCTGAGGTTTGGGCTTGGGGTCTGAGGTTTGGGCTTGGGGTCTGAGGTTTGGGCTTGGGGTCTGAGGTTTGGGCTTGGGGTCTGAGTTTTGGGCTTGAGGTCTGAGTTTTGGGCTTGAGGTCTGAGTTTTGGGCTTGAGGTCTGAGTTTTGGGCTTGAGGTCTGAGTTTTGGGCTTGAGGTCTGAGTTTTGGGCTTGAGGTCTGAGTTTTGGGCTTGAGGTCTGAGTTTTGGGCTTGGGTTTTAAGTTTTGGGCTTGGGTTTTAAGTTTTGGGCTTGGGTTCTAGGTTTTGGGCTTGGGTTCTAGGTTTTGGGCTTGGGGTCTGAGTTTTGGGCTTGGGGTCTGAGTTTTGGGCTTGGGGTCTGAGTTTTGGGCTTGAGGTCTGAGTTTTGGGCTTGAGGTCTGAGTTTTGGGCTTGAGGTCTGAGTTTTGGGCTTGAGGTCTGAGTTTTGGGCTTGAGGTCTGAGTTTTGGGCTTGAGGTCTGAGTTTTGGGCTTGAGGTCTGAGTTTTGGGCTTGAGGTCTGAGTTTTGGGCTTGAGGTCTGAGTTTTGGGCTTGAGGTCTGAGTTTTGGGCTTGAGGTCTGAGTTTTGGGCTTGAGGTCTGAGTTTTGGGCTTGAGGTCTGAGTTTTGGGCTTGAGGTCTGAGTTTTGGGCTTGAGGTCTGAGTTTTGGGCTTGAGGTCTGAGTTTTGGGCTTGAGGTCTGAGTTTTGGGCTTGAGGTCTGAGTTTTGGGCTTGAGGTCTGAGTTTTGGGCTTGAGGTCTGAGTTTTGGGCTTGAGGTCTGAGTTTTGGGCTTGAGGTCTGAGTTTTGGGCTTGGGTTTTTGGTTTTGGGCCTGAGGACTGAGTTTTGGGCTTGGGTTTTAAGTTTTGGGCTTGGGTTTTAGGTTTTGGGCTTGGGGTCTGAGTTTTGGGCTTGAGGTCTGAGTTTTGGGCTTGAGGTCTGAGTTTTGGGCTTGAGGTCTGAGTTTTGGGCTTGAGGTCTGAGTTTTGGGCTTGAGGTCTGAGTTTTGGGCTTGAGGTCTGAGTTTTGGGCTTGAGGTCTGAGTTTTGGGCTTGAGGTCTGAGTTTTGGGCTTGAGGTCTGAGTTTTGGGCTTGAGGTCTGAGTTTTGGGCTTGAGGTCTGAGTTTTGGGCTTGAGGTCTGAGTTTTGGGCTTGAGGTCTGAGTTTTGGGCTTGAGGTCTGAGTTTTGGGCTTGAGGTCTGAGTTTTGGGCTTGAGGTCTGAGTTTTGGGCTTGAGGTCTGAGTTTTGGGCTTGAGGTCTGAGTTTTGGGCTTGAGGTCTGAGTTTTGGGCTTGAGGTCTGAGTTTTGGGCTTGAGGTCTGAGTTTTGGGCTTGAGGTCTGAGTTTTGGGCTTGAGGTCTGAGTTTTGGGCTTGAGGTCTGAGTTTTGGGCTTGAGGTCTGAGTTTTGGGCTTGAGGTCTGAGTTTTGGGCTTGAGGTCTGAGTTTTGGGCTTGAGGTCTGAGTTTTGGGCTTGAGGTCTGAGTTTTGGGCTTGAGGTCTGAGTTTTGGGCTTGAGGTCTGAGTTTTGGGCTTGAGGTCTGAGTTTTGGGCTTGAGGTCTGAGTTTTGGGCTTGAGGTCTGAGTTTTGGGCTTGAGGTCTGAGTTTTGGGCTTGAGGTCTGAGTTTTGGGCTTGAGGTCTGAGTTTTGGGCTTGAGGTCTGAGTTTTGGGCTTGAGGTCTGAGTTTTGGGCTTGAGGTCTGAGTTTTGGGCTTGAGGTCTGAGTTTTGGGCTTGAGGTCTGAGTTTTGGGCTTGAGGTCTGAGTTTTGGGCTTGAGGTCTGAGTTTTGGGCTTGAGGTCTGAGTTTTGGGCTTGAGGTCTGAGTTTTGGGCTTGGGTTTTAAGTTTTGGGATTGGGTTTTAAGTTTTGGGCTTGGGTTCTAGGTTTTGGGCTTGGGTTCTGGGTTTTGGGCTTGGGGTCTGAGTTTTGGGCTTGAGGTCTGAGTTTTGGGCTTGAGGTCTGAGTTTTGGGCTTGAGGTCTGAGTTTTGGGCTTGAGGTCTGAGTTTTGGGCTTGAGGTCTGAGTTTTGGGCTTGAGGTCTGAGTTTTGGGCTTGAGGTCTGAGTTTTGGGCTTGAGGTCTGAGGTTTGGGCTTGAGGTCTGAGGTTTGGGCTTGAGGTCTGAGGTTTGGGCTTGAGGTCTGAGGTTTGGGCTTGAGGTCTGAGGTTTGGGCTTGAGGTCTGAGGTTTGGGCTTGAGGTCTGAGGTTTGGGCTTGAGGTCTGAGGTTTGGGCTTGGGGTCTGAGGTTTGGGCTTGGGGTCTGAGGTTTGGGCTTGGGGTCTGAGGTTTGGGCTTGGGGTCTGAGGTTTGGGCTTGGGGTCTGAGGTTTGGGCTTGGGGTCTGAGGTTTGGGCTTGGGGTCTGAGGTTTGGGCTTGGGGTCTGAGGTTTGGGCTTGGGGTCTGAGGTTTGGGCTTGGGGTCTGAGGTTTGGGCTTGGGGTCTGAGGTTTGGGCTTGGGGTCTGAGGTTTGGGCTTGGGGTCTGAGGTTTGGGCTTGGGGTCTGAGTTTTGGGCTTGGGGTCTGAGTTTTGGGCTTGAGGTCTGAGTTTTGGGCTTGAGGTCTGAGTTTTGGGCTTGAGGTCTGAGTTTTGGGCTTGAGGTCTGAGTTTTGGGCTTGAGGTCTGAGTTTTGGGCTTGAGGTCTGAGTTTTGGGCTTGAGGTCTGAGTTTTGGGCTTGAGGTCTGAGTTTTGGGCTTGAGGTCTGAGTTTTGGGCTTGAGGTCTGAGTTTTGGGCTTGAGGTCTGAGGTTTGGGCTTGAGGTCTGAGGTTTGGGCTTGAGGTCTGAGGTTTGGGCTTGAGGTCTGAGGTTTGGGCTTGAGGTCTGAGGTTTGGGCTTGAGGTCTGAGGTTTGGGCTTGGGGTCTGAGGTTTGGGCTTGGGGTCTGAGGTTTGGGCTTGGGGTCTGAGGTTTGGGCTTGGGGTCTGAGGTTTGGGCTTGGGGTCTGAGGTTTGGGCTTGGGGTCTGAGGTTTGGGCTTGGGGTCTGAGGTTTGGGCTTGGGGTCTGAGGTTTGGGCTTGGGGTCTGAGGTTTGGGCTTGGGGTCTGAGGTTTGGGCTTGGGGTCTGAGGTTTGGGCTTGGGGTCTGAGGTTTGGGCTTGGGGTCTGAGGTTTGGGCTTGGGGTCTGAGGTTTGGGCTTGGGGTCTGAGGTTTGGGCTTGGGGTCTGAGGTTTGGGCTTGAGGTCTGAGTTTTGGGCTTGAGGTCTGAGTTTTGGGCTTGAGGTCTGAGTTTTGGGCTTGAGGTCTGAGTTTTGGGCTTGAGGTCTGAGTTTTGGGCTTGAGGTCTGAGTTTTGGGCTTGAGGTCTGAGTTTTGGGCTTGAGGTCTGAGTTTTGGGCTTGAGGTCTGAGTTTTGGGCTTGAGGTCTGAGTTTTGGGCTTGAGGTCTGAGTTTTGGGCTTGAGGTCTGAGTTTTGGGCTTGAGGTCTGAGTTTTGGGCTTGGGTTTTAAGTTTTGGGCTTGGGTTTTAGGTTTTGGGCTTGGGTTTTAGGTTTTGGGCTTGGGTTTTAGGTTTTGGGCTTGAGGTCTGAGTTTTGGGCTTGAGGTCTGAGTTTTGGGCTTGAGGTCTGAGTTTTGGGCTTGGGGTCTGAGGTTTGGGCTTGGGGTCTGAGGTTTGGGCTTGGGGTCTGAGGTTTGGGCTTGGGGTCTGAGTTTTGGGCTTGGGGTCTGAGTTTTGGGCTTGAGGTCTGAGTTTTGGGCTTGAGGTCTGAGTTTTGGGCTTGAGGTCTGAGTTTTGGGCTTGAGGTCTGAGTTTTGGGCTTGAGGTCTGAGTTTTGGGCTTGAGGTCTGAGTTTTGGGCTTGAGGTCTGAGTTTTGGGCTTGAGGTCTGAGTTTTGGGCTTGAGGTCTGAGTTTTGGGCTTGAGGTCTGAGTTTTGGGCTTGAGGTCTGAGTTTTGGGCTTGAGGTCTGAGTTTTGGGCTTGAGGTCTGAGTTTTGGGCTTGAGGTCTGAGTTTTGGGCTTGAGGTCTGAGTTTTGGGCTTGGTTTTTAGTTTTGGGCTTGGGTTTTAGGTTTTGGGCTTGAGGTCTGAGTTTTGGGCTTGAGGTCTGAGTTTTGGGCTTGAGGTCTGAGTTTTGGGCTTGAGGTCTGAGTTTTGGGCTTGAGGTCTGAGTTTTGGGCTTGAGGTCTGAGTTTTGGGCTTGAGGTCTGAGTTTTGGGCTTGAGGTCTGAGTTTTGGGCTTGAGGTCTGAGTTTTGGGCTTGAGGTCTGAGTTTTGGGCTTGAGGTCTGAGTTTTGGGCTTGAGGTCTGAGTTTTGGGCTTGAGGTCTGAGTTTTGGGCTTGAGGTCTGAGTTTTGGGCTTGAGGTCTGAGTTTTGGGCTTGAGGTCTGAGTTTTGGGCTTGAGGTCTGAGTTTTGGGCTTGAGGTCTGAGTTTTGGGCTTGAGGTCTGAGTTTTGGGCTTGAGGTCTGAGTTTTGGGCTTGAGGTCTGAGTTTTGGGCTTGAGGTCTGAGTTTTGGGCTTGAGGTCTGAGTTTTGGGCTTGAGGTCTGAGTTTTGGGCTTGAGGTCTGAGTTTTGGGCTTGAGGTCTGAGTTTTGGGCTTGAGGTCTGAGTTTTGGGCTTGAGGTCTGAGTTTTGGGCTTGAGGTCTGAGTTTTGGGCTTGAGGTCTGAGTTTTGGGCTTGAGGTCTGAGTTTTGGGCTTGAGGTCTGAGTTTTGGGCTTGAGGTCTGAGTTTTGGGCTTGAGGTCTGAGTTTTGGGCTTGAGGTCTGAGTTTTGGGCTTGAGGTCTGAGTTTTGGGCTTGAGGTCTGAGTTTTGGGCTTGAGGTCTGAGTTTTGGGCTTGAGGTCTGAGTTTTGGGCTTGAGGTCTGAGTTTTGGGCTTGAGGTCTGAGTTTTGGGCTTGAGGTCTGAGTTTTGGGCTTGAGGTCTGAGTTTTGGGCTTGAGGTCTGAGTTTTGGGCTTGAGGTCTGAGTTTTGGGCTTGAGGTCTGAGTTTTGGGCTTGAGGTCTGAGTTTTGGGCTTGAGGTCTGAGTTTTGGGCTTGAGGTCTGAGTTTTGGGCTTGAGGTCTGAGTTTTGGGCTTGAGGTCTGAGTTTTGGGCTTGAGGTCTGAGTTTTGGGCTTGAGGTCTGAGTTTTGGGCTTGAGGTCTGAGTTTTGGGCTTGGGTTTTAAGTTTTGGGCTTGGGTTCTAGGTTTTGGGCTTGGGGTCTGAGTTTTGGGCTTGGGGTCTGAGTTTTGGGCTTGAGGTCTGAGGTTTGGGCTTGAGGTCTGAGGTTTGGGCTTGAGGTCTGAGGTTTGGGCTTGAGGTCTGAGGTTTGGGCTTGAGGTCTGAGGTTTGGGCTTGAGGTCTGAGGTTTGGGCTTGAGGTCTGAGGTTTGGGCTTGGGGTCTGAGGTTTGGGCTTGGGGTCTGAGGTTTGGGCTTGGGGTCTGAGGTTTGGGCTTGGGGTCTGAGGTTTGGGCTTGGGGTCTGACGTTTGGGCTTGGGGTCTGACGTTTGGGCTTGGGGTCTGAGGTTTGGGCTTGGGGTCTGAGGTTTGGGCTTGGGGTCTGAGGTTTGGGCTTGGGGTCTGAGGTTTGGGCTTGGGGTCTGAGGTTTGGGCTTGGGGTCTGAGGTTTGGGCTTGGGGTCTGAGGTTTGGGCTTGGGGTCTGAGGTTTGGGCTTGGGGTCTGAGGTTTGGGCTTGGGGTCTGAGGTTTGGGCTTGAGGTCTGAGTTTTGGGCTTGAGGTCTGAGTTTTGGGCTTGAGGTCTGAGTTTTGGGCTTGAGGTCTGAGTTTTGGGCTTGAGGTCTGAGTTTTGGGCTTGAGGTCTGAGTTTTGGGCTTGAGGTCTGAGTTTTGGGCTTGAGGTCTGAGTTTTGGGCTTGAGGTCTGAGTTTTGGGCTTGAGGTCTGAGTTTTGGGCTTGAGGTCTGAGTTTTGGGCTTGAGGTCTGAGTTTTGGGCTTGAGGTCTGAGTTTTGGGCTTGAGGTCTGAGTTTTGGGCTTGAGGTCTGAGTTTTGGGCTTGAGGTCTGAGTTTTGGGCTTGAGGTCTGAGTTTTGGGCTTGAGGTCTGAGTTTTGGGCTTGAGGTCTGAGTTTTGGGCTTGAGGTCTGAGTTTTGGGCTTGAGGTCTGAGTTTTGGGCTTGAGGTCTGAGTTTTGGGCTTGAGGTCTGAGTTTTGGGCTTGAGGTCTGAGTTTTGGGCTTGAGGTCTGAGTTTTGGGCTTGAGGTCTGAGTTTTGGGCTTGAGGTCTGAGTTTTGGGCTTGAGGTCTGAGTTTTGGGCTTGAGGTCTGAGTTTTGGGCTTGAGGTCTGAGTTTTGGGCTTGAGGTCTGAGTTTTGGGCTTGAGGTCTGAGTTTTGGGCTTGAGGTCTGAGTTTTGGGCTTGAGGTCTGAGTTTTGGGCTTGAGGTCTGAGTTTTGGGCTTGAGGTCTGAGTTTTGGGCTTGAGGTCTGAGTTTTGGGCTTGAGGTCTGAGTTTTGGGCTTGAGGTCTGAGTTTTGGGCTTGAGGTCTGAGTTTTGGGCTTGAGGTCTGAGTTTTGGGCTTGAGGTCTGAGTTTTGGGCTTGAGGTCTGAGTTTTGGGCTTGAGGTCTGAGTTTTGGGCTTGAGGTCTGAGTTTTGGGCTTGAGGTCTGAGTTTTGGGCTTGAGGTCTGAGTTTTGGGCTTGAGGTCTGAGTTTTGGGCTTGAGGTCTGAGTTTTGGGCTTGAGGTCTGAGTTTTGGGCTTGAGGTCTGAGTTTTGGGCTTGGGTTTTTGGTTTTGGGCCTGGATTTTATGTTTTGGGCCTGGGTTTTAAGTTTTGGGCTTGGGTTTTAGGTTTTGGGCTTGGGGTCTGAGTTTTGGGCTTGAGGTCTGAGTTTTGGGCTTGAGGTCTGAGTTTTGGGCTTGGGGTCTGAGTTTTGGGCTTGGGGTCTGAGTTTTGGGCTTGGGGTCTGAGTTTTGGGCTTGAGGTCTGAGTTTTGGGCTTGAGGTCTGAGTTTTGGGCTTGAGGTCTGAGTTTTGGGCTTGAGGTCTGAGTTTTGGGCTTGAGGTCTGAGTTTTGGGCTTGAGGTCTGAGTTTTGGGCTTGGGTTTTTGGTTTTGGGCCTGGATTTTATGTTTTGGGCCTGGGTTTTAAGTTTTGGGCTTGGGTTTTAGGTTTTGGGCTTGGGGTCTGAGTTTTGGGCTTGAGGTCTGAGTTTTGGGCTTGAGGTCTGAGTTTTGGGCTTGGGGTCTGAGTTTTGGGCTTGGGGTCTGAGTTTTGGGCTTGGGGTCTGAGTTTTGGGCTTGAGGTCTGAGTTTTGGGCTTGGGGTCTGAGTTTTGGGCTTGGGGTCTGAGTTTTGGGCTTGGGTTTTAAGTTTTGGGCTTGGGTTTTAGGTTTTGGGCTTGGGGTCTGAGTTTTGGGCTTGAGGTCTGAGTTTTGGGCTTGAGGTCTGAGTTTTGGGCTTGAGGTCTGAGTTTTGGGCTTGAGGTCTGAGTTTTGGGCTTGAGGTCTGAGTTTTGGGCTTGAGGTCTGAGTTTTGGGCTTGAGGTCTGAGTTTTGGGCTTGAGGTCTGAGTTTTGGGCTTGAGGTCTGAGTTTTGGGCTTGAGGTCTGAGTTTTGGGCTTGAGGTCTGAGTTTTGGGCTTGAGTTCTGAGTTTTGGGCTTGAGGTCTGAGTTTTGGGCTTGGGGTCTGAGTTTTGGGCTTGGGGTCTGAGTTTTGGGCTTGGGGTCTGAGTTTTGGGCTTGAGGTCTGAGTTTTGGGCTTGAGGTCTGAGTTTTGGGCTTGAGGTCTGAGTTTTGGGCTTGAGGTCTGAGTTTTGGGCTTGAGGTCTGAGTTTTGGGCTTGGGGTCTGAGTTTTGGGCTTGGGGTCTGAGTTTTGGGCTTGGGGTCTGAGTTTTGGGCTTGGGGTCTGAGTTTTGGGCTTGGGGTCTGAGTTTTGGGCTTGGGGTCTGAGTTTTGGGCTTGGGGTCTGAGTTTTGGGCTTGGGGTCTGAGTTTTGGGCTTGGGGTCTGAGTTTTGGGCTTGGGGTCTGAGTTTTGGGCTTGGGGTCTGAGTTTTGGGCTTGGGTTTTAAGTTTTGGGCTTGGGTTTTAGGTTTTGGGCTTGAGGTCTGAGTTTTGGGCTTGAGGTCTGAGTTTTGGGCTTGAGGTCTGAGTTTTGGGCTTGAGGTCTGAGTTTTGGGCTTGAGGTCTGAGTTTTGGGCTTGAGGTCTGAGTTTTGGGCTTGAGGTCTGAGTTTTGGGCTTGAGGTCTGAGTTTTGGGCTTGAGGTCTGAGTTTTGGGCTTGAGGTCTGAGTTTTGGGCTTGAGGTCTGAGTTTTGGGCTTGAGGTCTGAGTTTTGGGCTTGAGGTCTGAGTTTTGGGCTTGAGGTCTGAGGTTTGGGCTTGAGGTCTGAGGTTTGGGCTTGAGGTCTGAGGTTTGGGCTTGAGGTCTGAGGTTTGGGCTTGAGGTCTGAGGTTTGGGCTTGAGGTCTGAGGTTTGGGCTTGAGGTCTGAGGTTTGGGCTTGAGGTCTGAGGTTTGGGCTTGAGGTCAGAGGTTTGGGCTTGGGGTCAGAGGTTTGGGCTTGGGGTCAGAGGTTTGGGCTTGGGGTCTGAGGTTTGGGCTTGGGGTCTGAGGTTTGGGCTTGGGGTCTGAGGTTTGGGCTTGGGGTCTGAGGTTTGGGCTTGGGGTCTGAGGTTTGGGCTTGGGGTCTGAGGTTTGGGCTTGGGGTCTGAGGTTTGGGCTTGGGGTCTGAGGTTTGGGCTTGGGGTCTGAGGTTTGGGCTTGGGGTCTGAGGTTTGGGCTTGGGGTCTGAGGTTTGGGCTTGGGGTCTGAGTTTTGGGCTTGAGGTCTGAGTTTTGGGCTTGAGGTCTGAGTTTTGGGCTTGAGGTCTGAGTTTTGGGCTTGAGGTCTGAGTTTTGGGCTTGAGGTCTGAGTTTTGGGCTTGAGGTCTGAGTTTTGGGCTTGAGGTCTGAGTTTTGGGCTTGAGGTCTGAGTTTTGGGCTTGAGGTCTGAGTTTTGGGCTTGAGGTCTGAGTTTTGGGCTTGAGGTCTGAGTTTTGGGCTTGAGGTCTGAGTTTTGGGCTTGAGGTCTGAGTTTTGGGCTTGAGGTCTGAGTTTTGGGCTTGGGTTTTAAGTTTTGGGCTTGGGTTCTAGGTTTTGGGCTTGGGGTCTGAGTTTTGGGCTTGGGGTCTGAGTTTTGGGCTTGAGGTCTGAGGTTTGGGCTTGAGGTCTGAGGTTTGGGCTTGAGGTCTGAGGTTTGGGCTTGAGGTCTGAGGTTTGGGCTTGAGGTCTGAGGTTTGGGCTTGAGGTCTGAGGTTTGGGCTTGAGGTCTGAGGTTTGGGCTTGGGGTCTGAGGTTTGGGCTTGGGGTCTGAGGTTTGGGCTTGGGGTCTGAGGTTTGGGCTTGGGGTCTGAGGTTTGGGCTTGGGGTCTGACGTTTGGGCTTGGGGTCTGACGTTTGGGCTTGGGGTCTGAGGTTTGGGCTTGGGGTCTGAGGTTTGGGCTTGGGGTCTGAGGTTTGGGCTTGGGGTCTGAGGTTTGGGCTTGGGGTCTGAGGTTTGGGCTTGGGGTCTGAGGTTTGGGCTTGGGGTCTGAGGTTTGGGCTTGGGGTCTGAGGTTTGGGCTTGGGGTCTGAGGTTTGGGCTTGGGGTCTGAGGTTTGGGCTTGGGGTCTGAGGTTTGGGCTTGAGGTCTGAGTTTTGGGCTTGAGGTCTGAGTTTTGGGCTTGAGGTCTGAGTTTTGGGCTTGAGGTCTGAGTTTTGGGCTTGAGGTCTGAGTTTTGGGCTTGAGGTCTGAGTTTTGGGCTTGAGGTCTGAGTTTTGGGCTTGAGGTCTGAGTTTTGGGCTTGAGGTCTGAGTTTTGGGCTTGAGGTCTGAGTTTTGGGCTTGAGGTCTGAGTTTTGGGCTTGAGGTCTGAGTTTTGGGCTTGAGGTCTGAGTTTTGGGCTTGAGGTCTGAGTTTTGGGCTTGAGGTCTGAGTTTTGGGCTTGAGGTCTGAGTTTTGGGCTTGAGGTCTGAGTTTTGGGCTTGAGGTCTGAGTTTTGGGCTTGAGGTCTGAGTTTTGGGCTTGAGGTCTGAGTTTTGGGCTTGAGGTCTGAGTTTTGGGCTTGAGGTCTGAGTTTTGGGCTTGAGGTCTGAGTTTTGGGCTTGAGGTCTGAGTTTTGGGCTTGAGGTCTGAGTTTTGGGCTTGAGGTCTGAGTTTTGGGCTTGAGGTCTGAGTTTTGGGCTTGAGGTCTGAGTTTTGGGCTTGAGGTCTGAGTTTTGGGCTTGAGGTCTGAGTTTTGGGCTTGAGGTCTGAGTTTTGGGCTTGAGGTCTGAGTTTTGGGCTTGAGGTCTGAGTTTTGGGCTTGAGGTCTGAGTTTTGGGCTTGAGGTCTGAGTTTTGGGCTTGAGGTCTGAGTTTTGGGCTTGAGGTCTGAGTTTTGGGCTTGAGGTCTGAGTTTTGGGCTTGAGGTCTGAGTTTTGGGCTTGAGGTCTGAGTTTTGGGCTTGAGGTCTGAGTTTTGGGCTTGAGGTCTGAGTTTTGGGCTTGAGGTCTGAGTTTTGGGCTTGAGGTCTGAGTTTTGGGCTTGAGGTCTGAGTTTTGGGCTTGAGGTCTGAGTTTTGGGCTTGAGGTCTGAGTTTTGGGCTTGAGGTCTGAGTTTTGGGCTTGAGGTCTGAGTTTTGGGCTTGAGGTCTGAGTTTTGGGCTTGGGTTTTTGGTTTTGGGCCTGGATTTTATGTTTTGGGCCTGGGTTTTAAGTTTTGGGCTTGGGTTTTAGGTTTTGGGCTTGGGGTCTGAGTTTTGGGCTTGAGGTCTGAGTTTTGGGCTTGAGGTCTGAGTTTTGGGCTTGGGGTCTGAGTTTTGGGCTTGGGGTCTGAGTTTTGGGCTTGGGGTCTGAGTTTTGGGCTTGAGGTCTGAGTTTTGGGCTTGAGGTCTGAGTTTTGGGCTTGAGGTCTGAGTTTTGGGCTTGAGGTCTGAGTTTTGGGCTTGAGGTCTGAGTTTTGGGCTTGAGGTCTGAGTTTTGGGCTTGAGGTCTGAGTTTTGGGCTTGGGTTTTTGGTTTTGGGCCTGGATTTTATGTTTTGGGCCTGGGTTTTAAGTTTTGGGCTTGGGTTTTAGGTTTTGGGCTTGGGGTCTGAGTTTTGGGCTTGAGGTCTGAGTTTTGGGCTTGAGGTCTGAGTTTTGGGCTTGGGGTCTGAGTTTTGGGCTTGGGGTCTGAGTTTTGGGCTTGGGGTCTGAGTTTTGGGCTTGAGGTCTGAGTTTTGGGCTTGGGGTCTGAGTTTTGGGCTTGGGGTCTGAGTTTTGGGCTTGGGTTTTAAGTTTTGGGCTTGGGTTTTAGGTTTTGGGCTTGGGGTCTGAGTTTTGGGCTTGAGGTCTGAGTTTTGGGCTTGAGGTCTGAGTTTTGGGCTTGAGGTCTGAGTTTTGGGCTTGAGGTCTGAGTTTTGGGCTTGAGGTCTGAGTTTTGGGCTTGAGGTCTGAGTTTTGGGCTTGAGGTCTGAGTTTTGGGCTTGAGGTCTGAGTTTTGGGCTTGAGGTCTGAGTTTTGGGCTTGAGGTCTGAGTTTTGGGCTTGAGGTCTGAGTTTTGGGCTTGAGGTCTGAGTTTTGGGCTTGAGGTCTGAGTTTTGGGCTTGGGGTCTGAGTTTTGGGCTTGGGGTCTGAGTTTTGGGCTTGGGGTCTGAGTTTTGGGCTTGAGGTCTGAGTTTTGGGCTTGAGGTCTGAGTTTTGGGCTTGAGGTCTGAGTTTTGGGCTTGAGGTCTGAGTTTTGGGCTTGAGGTCTGAGTTTTGGGCTTGGGGTCTGAGTTTTGGGCTTGGGGTCTGAGTTTTGGGCTTGGGGTCTGAGTTTTGGGCTTGGGGTCTGAGTTTTGGGCTTGGGGTCTGAGTTTTGGGCTTGGGGTCTGAGTTTTGGGCTTGGGGTCTGAGTTTTGGGCTTGGGGTCTGAGTTTTGGGCTTGGGGTCTGAGTTTTGGGCTTGGGGTCTGAGTTTTGGGCTTGGGGTCTGAGTTTTGGGCTTGGGTTTTAAGTTTTGGGCTTGGGTTTTAGGTTTTGGGCTTGAGGTCTGAGTTTTGGGCTTGAGGTCTGAGTTTTGGGCTTGAGGTCTGAGTTTTGGGCTTGAGGTCTGAGTTTTGGGCTTGAGGTCTGAGTTTTGGGCTTGAGGTCTGAGTTTTGGGCTTGAGGTCTGAGTTTTGGGCTTGAGGTCTGAGTTTTGGGCTTGAGGTCTGAGTTTTGGGCTTGAGGTCTGAGTTTTGGGCTTGAGGTCTGAGTTTTGGGCTTGAGGTCTGAGTTTTGGGCTTGAGGTCTGAGGTTTGGGCTTGAGGTCTGAGGTTTGGGCTTGAGGTCTGAGGTTTGGGCTTGAGGTCTGAGGTTTGGGCTTGAGGTCTGAGGTTTGGGCTTGAGGTCTGAGGTTTGGGCTTGAGGTCTGAGGTTTGGGCTTGAGGTCTGAGGTTTGGGCTTGAGGTCAGAGGTTTGGGCTTGGGGTCAGAGGTTTGGGCTTGGGGTCAGAGGTTTGGGCTTGGGGTCTGAGGTTTGGGCTTGGGGTCTGAGGTTTGGGCTTGGGGTCTGAGGTTTGGGCTTGGGGTCTGAGGTTTGGGCTTGGGGTCTGAGGTTTGGGCTTGGGGTCTGAGGTTTGGGCTTGGGGTCTGAGGTTTGGGCTTGGGGTCTGAGGTTTGGGCTTGGGGTCTGAGGTTTGGGCTTGGGGTCTGAGGTTTGGGCTTGGGGTCTGAGGTTTGGGCTTGGGGTCTGAGTTTTGGGCTTGAGGTCTGAGTTTTGGGCTTGAGGTCTGAGTTTTGGGCTTGAGGTCTGAGTTTTGGGCTTGAGGTCTGAGTTTTGGGCTTGAGGTCTGAGTTTTGGGCTTGAGGTCTGAGTTTTGGGCTTGAGGTCTGAGTTTTGGGCTTGAGGTCTGAGTTTTGGGCTTGAGGTCTGAGTTTTGGGCTTGAGGTCTGAGTTTTGGGCTTGAGGTCTGAGTTTTGGGCTTGAGGTCTGAGTTTTGGGCTTGAGGTCTGAGTTTTGGGCTTGAGGTCTGAGTTTTGGGCTTGAGGTGTGAGTTTTGGGCTTGAGGTGTGAGTTTTGGGCTTGAGGTCTGAGTTTTGGGCTTGGGTTTTTGGTTTTGGGCCTGGATTTTATGTTTTGGGCCTGAGGACTGAGTTTTGGGCTTGGGTTTTAAGTTTTGGGCTTGGGTTTTAGGTTTTGGGCTTGGGGTCTGAGTTTTGGGCTTGAGGTCTGAGTTTTGGGCTTGAGGTCTGAGTTTTGGGCTTGAGGTCTGAGTTTTGGGCTTGAGGTCTGAGTTTTGGGCTTGAGGTCTGAGTTTTGGGCTTGGGGTCTGAGTTTTGGGCTTGAGGTCTGAGTTTTGGGCTTGAGGTCTGAGTTTTGGGCTTGAGGTCTGAGTTTTGGGCTTGAGGTCTGAGTTTTGGGCTTGAGGTCTGAGTTTTGGGCTTGAGGTCTGAGTTTTGGGCTTGAGGTCTGAGTTTTGGGCTTGAGGTCTGAGTTTTGGGCTTGAGGTCTGAGTTTTGGGCTTGAGGTCTGAGTTTTGGGCTTGAGGTCTGAGTTTTGGGCTTGAGGTCTGAGTTTTGGGCTTGAGGTCTGAGTTTTGGGCTTGAGGTCTGAGTTTTGGGCTTGAGGTCTGAGTTTTGGGCTTGAGGTCTGAGTTTTGGGCTTGAGGTCTGAGTTTTGGGCTTGAGGTCTGAGTTTTGGGCTTGAGGTCTGAGTTTTGGGCTTGAGGTCTGAGTTTTGGGCTTGAGGTCTGAGTTTTGGGCTTGAGGTCTGAGTTTTGGGCTTGAGGTCTGAGTTTTGGGCTTGAGGTCTGAGTTTTGGGCTTGAGGTCTGAGTTTTGGGCTTGAGGTCTGAGTTTTGGGCTTGAGGTCTGAGTTTTGGGCTTGAGGTCTGAGTTTTGGGCTTGAGGTCTGAGTTTTGGGCTTGAGGTCTGAGTTTTGGGCTTGAGGTCTGAGTTTTGGGCTTGAGGTCTGAGTTTTGGGCTTGAGGTCTGAGTTTTGGGCTTGAGGTCTGAGTTTTGGGCTTGAGGTCTGAGTTTTGGGCTTGAGGTCTGAGTTTTGGGCTTGAGGTCTGAGTTTTGGGCTTGAGGTCTGAGTTTTGGGCTTGAGGTCTGAGTTTTGGGCTTGAGGTCTGAGTTTTGGGCTTGAGGTCTGAGTTTTGGGCTTGAGGTCTGAGTTTTGGGCTTGAGGTCTGAGTTTTGGGCTTGAGGTCTGAGTTTTGGGCTTGAGGTCTGAGTTTTGGGCTTGAGGTCTGAGTTTTGGGCTTGAGGTCTGAGTTTTGGGCTTGAGGTCTGAGTTTTGGGCTTGAGGTCTGAGTTTTGGGCTTGAGGTCTGAGTTTTGGGCTTGAGGTCTGAGTTTTGGGCTTGAGGTCTGAGGTTTGGGCTTGAGGTCTGAGGTTTGGGCTTGAGGTCTGAGGTTTGGGCTTGAGGTCTGAGGTTTGGGCTTGAGGTCTGAGGTTTGGGCTTGAGGTCTGAGTTTTGGGCTTGAGGTCTGAGTTTTGGGCTTGAGGTCTGAGTTTTGGGCTTGAGGTCTGAGTTTTGGGCTTGAGGTCTGAGTTTTGGGCTTGAGGTCTGAGTTTTGGGCTTGAGGTCTGAGTTTTGGGCTTGGGGTCTGAGTTTTGGGCTTGGGGTCTGAGTTTTGGGCTTGGGGTCTGAGTTTGGGCTTGGGGTCTGAGGTTTGGGCTTGAGGTCTGAGGTTTGGGCTTGAGGTCTGAGGTTTGGGCTTGAGGTCTGAGTTTTGGGCTTGAGGTCTGAGGTTTGGGCTTGGGGTCTGAGGTTTGGGCTTGGGGTCTGAGGTTTGGGCTTGGGGTCTGAGGTTTGGGCTTGGGGTCTGAGGTTTGGGCTTGGGGTCTGAGGTTTGGGCTTGGGGTCTGAGGTTTGGGCTTGGGGTCTGAGGTTTGGGCTTGGGGTCTGAGGTTTGGGCTTGGGGTCTGAGGTTTGGGCTTGGGGTCTGAGGTTTGGGCTTGGGGTCTGAGGTTTGGGCTTGGGGTCTGAGGTTTGGGCTTGGGGTCTGAGGTTTGGGCTTGGGGTCTGAGGTTTGGGCTTGGGGTCTGAGGTTTGGGCTTGGGGTCTGAGGTTTGGGCTTGGGGTCTGAGGTTTGGGCTTGGGGTCTGAGGTTTGGGCTTGGGGTCTGAGGTTTGGGCTTGGGGTTTAGGTTTTGGGCCTGAGGACTGAGTTTTGGGCTTGGGTTTTAGGTTTTGGGCTTGGGGTCTGAGTTTTGGGCTTGAGGTCTGAGTTTTGGGCTTGAGGTCTGAGTTTTGGGCTTGAGGTCTGAGTTTTGGGCTTGAGGTCTGAGTTTTGGGCTTGAGCTCTGAGTTTTGGGCTTGAGGTCTGAGTTTTGGGCTTGAGGTCTGAGTTTTGGGCTTGAGGTCTGAGTTTTGGGCTTGAGGTCTGAGTTTTGGGCTTGAGGTCTGAGTTTTGGGCTTGAGGTCTGAGTTTTGGGCTTGAGGTCTGAGTTTTGGGCTTGGGGTCTGAGTTTTGGGCTTGAGCTCTGAGTTTTGGGCTTGAGGTCTGAGTTTTGGGCTTGAGGTCTGAGTTTTGGGCTTGAGGTCTGAGTTTTGGGCTTGAGGTCTGAGTTTTGGGCTTGAGGTCTGAGTTTTGGGCTTGAGGTCTGAGTTTTGGGCTTGGGGTCTGAGTTTTGGGCTTGAGGTCTGAGTTTTGGGCTTGAGGTCTGAGTTTTGGGCTTGAGGTCTGAGTTTTGGGCTTGAGGTCTGAGTTTTGGGCTTGAGGTCTGAGTTTTGGGCTTGAGGTCTGAGTTTTGGGCTTGGGTTTTTGGTTTTGGGCCTGGATTTTATGTTTTGGGCCTGAGGACTGAGTTTTGGGCTTGGGTTTTAGGTTTTGGGCTTGGGGTCTGAGTTTTGGGCTTGAGGTCTGAGTTTTGGGCTTGAGGTCCTGAGTTTTGGGCTTGAGGTCTGAGTTTTGGGCTTGAGGTCTGAGTTTTGGGCTTGAGGTCTGAGTTTTTGGGCTTGAGGTCTGAGTTTTGGGCTTGGGGTCTGAGTTTTGGGCTTGGGTTTTTGGTTTTGGGCCTGGATTTTATGTTTTGGGCCTGAGGACTGAGTTTTGGGCTTGGGTTTTAAGTTTTGGGCTTGGGTTTTAGGTTTTGGGCTTGGGGTCTGAGTTTTGGGCTTGAGGTCTGAGTTTTGGGCTTGAGGTCTGAGTTTTGGGCTTGAGGTCTGAGTTTTGGGCTTGAGGTCTGAGTTTTGGGCTTGAGGTCTGAGTTTTGGGCTTGAGGTCTGAGTTTTGGGCTTGAGGTCTGAGTTTTGGGCTTGAGGTCTGAGTTTTGGGCTTGAGGTCTGAGTTTTGGGCTTGAGGTCTGAGTTTTGGGCTTGAGGTCTGAGTTTTGGGCTTGAGGTCTGAGTTTTGGGCTTGAGGTCTGAGTTTTGGGCTTGAGGTCTGAGTTTTGGGCTTGAGGTCTGAGTTTTGGGCTTGAGGTCTGAGTTTTGGGCTTGAGGTCTGAGTTTTGGGCTTGAGGTCTGAGTTTTGGGCTTGAGGTCTGAGTTTTGGGCTTGAGGTCTGAGTTTTGGGCTTGAGGTCTGAGTTTTGGGCTTGAGGTCTGAGTTTTGGGCTTGAGGTCTGAGTTTTGGGCTTGAGGTCTGAGTTTTGGGCTTGGGTTTTTGGTTTTGGGCCTGGATTTTATGTTTTGGGCCTGAGGACTGAGTTTTGGGCTTGGGTTTTAAGTTTTGGGCTTGGGTTTTAGGTTTTGGGCTTGGGGTCTGAGTTTTGGGCTTGAGGTCTGAGTTTTGGGCTTGAGGTCTGAGTTTTGGGCTTGAGGTCTGAGTTTTGGGCTTGAGGTCTGAGTTTTGGGCTTGAGGTCTGAGTTTTGGGCTTGAGGTCTGAGTTTTGGGCTTGGGGTCTGAGTTTTGGGCTTGGGGTCTGAGTTTTGGGCTTGGGGTCTGAGTTTTGGGCTTGAGGTCTGAGTTATGGGCTTGGGGTCTGAGGTTTGGGCTTGGGGTCTGAGTTATGGGCTTGGGGTCTGAGGTTTGGGCTTGGGGTCTGAGGTTTGGGCTTGGGGTCTGAGGTTTGGGCTTGGGGTCTGAGGTTTGGGCTTGGGGTCTGAGGTTTGGGCTTGAGGTCTGAGTTTTTGGGCTTGAGGTCTGAGTTTTGGGCTTGAGGTCTGAGTTTTGGGCTTGAGGTCTGAGTTTTGGGCTTGAGGTCTGAGTTTTGGGCTTGAGGTCTGAGTTTTGGGCTTGAGGTCTGAGTTTTGGGCTTGAGGTCTGAGTTTTGGGCTTGAGGTCTGAGTTTTGGGCTTGAGGTCTGAGTTTTGGGCTTGAGGTCTGAGTTTTGGGCTTGAGGTCTGAGTTTTGGGCTTGAGGTCTGAGTTTTGGGCTTGAGGTCTGAGTTTTGGGCTTGAGGTCTGAGTTTTGGGCTTGAGGTCTGAGTTTTGGGCTTGAGGTCTGAGTTTTGGGCTTGAGGTCTGAGTTTTGGGCTTGAGGTCTGAGTTTTGGGCTTGAGGTCTGAGTTTTGGGCTTGAGGTCTGAGTTTTGGGCTTGAGGTCTGAGTTTTGGGCTTGAGGTCTGAGTTTTGGGCTTGAGGTCTGAGTTTTGGGCTTGAGGTCTGAGTTTTGGGCTTGAGGTCTGAGTTTTGGGCTTGAGGTCTGAGTTTTGGGCTTGAGGTCTGAGTTTTGGGCTTGAGGTCTGAGTTTTGGGCTTGAGGTCTGAGTTTTGGGCTTGAGGTCTGAGTTTTGGGCTTGAGGTCTGAGTTTTGGGCTTGAGGTCTGAGTTTTGGGCTTGAGGTCTGAGTTTTGGGCTTGAGGTCTGAGTTTTGGGCTTGAGGTCTGAGTTTTGGGCTTGAGGTCTGAGTTTTGGGCTTGAGGTCTGAGTTTTGGGCTTGAGGTCTGAGTTTTGGGCTTGAGGTCTGAGTTTTGGGCTTGAGGTCTGAGTTTTGGGCTTGAGGTCTGAGTTTTGGGCTTGAGGTCTGAGTTTTGGGCTTGAGGTCTGAGTTTTGGGCTTGAGGTCTGAGTTTTGGGCTTGGGGTCTGAGTTTTGGGCTTGGGGTCTGAGTTTTGGGCTTGAGGTCTGAGTTTTGGGCTTGAGGTCTGAGTTTTGGGCTTGAGGTCTGAGTTTTGGGCTTGAGGTCTGAGTTTTGGGCTTGAGGTCTGAGTTTTGGGCTTGGGTTTTAGGTTTTGGGCTTGGGTTTTATGTTTTGGGCTTGAGGTCTGAGTTTTGGGCTTGAGGTCTGAGTTTTGGGCTTGAGGTCTGAGTTTTGGGCTTGAGGTCTGAGTTTTGGGCTTGAGGTCTGAGTTTTGGGCTTGAGGTCTGAGTTTTGGCCTTGAGGTCTGAGTTTTGGGCTTGAGGTCTGAGTTTTGGGCTTGGGGTCTGAGTTTTGGGCTTGGGGTCTGAGTTTTGGGCTTGAGGTCTGAGTTTTGGGCTTGAGGTCTGAGTTTTGGGCTTGAGGTCTGAGTTTTGGGCTTGAGGTCTGAGTTTTGGGCTTGAGGTCTGAGTTTTGGGCTTGAGGTCTGAGTTTTGGGCTTGGGGTCTGAGTTTTGGGCTTGGGGTCTGAGTTTTGGGCTTGGGGTCTGAGTTTTGGGCTTGAGGTCTGAGTTTTGGGCTTGAGGTCTGAGTTTTGGGCTTGAGGTCTGAGTTTTGGGCTTGAGGTCTGAGTTTTGGGCTTGGGGTCTGAGTTTTGGGCTTGGGGTCTGAGTTTTGGGCTTGGGGTCTGAGTTTTGGGCTTGAGGTCTGAGTTTTGGGCTTGGGGTCTGAGTTTTGGGCTTGAGGTCTGAGTTTTGGGCTTGAGGTCTGAGGTTTGGGCTTGAGGTCTGAGGTTTGGGCTTGAGGTCTGAGGTTTGGGCTTGAGGTCTGAGGTTTGGGCTTGAGGTCTGAGGTTTGGGCTTGAGGTCTGAGGTTTGGGCTTGAGGTCTGAGGTTTGGGCTTGAGGTCTGAGGTTTGGGCTTGAGGTCTGAGGTTTGGGCTTGAGGTCTGAGGTTTGGGCTTGAGGTCTGAGTTTTGGGCTTGAGGTCTGAGTTTTGGGCTTGAGGTCTGAGTTTTGGGCTTGAGGTCTGAGTTTTGGGCTTGAGGTCTGAGTTTTGGGCTTGAGGTCTGAGTTTTGGGCTTGGGGTCTGAGTTTTGGGCTTGGGGTCTGAGTTTTGGGCTTGGGGTCTGAGTTTTGGGCTTGAGGTCTGAGTTTTGGGCTTGAGGTCTGAGTTTTGGGCTTGAGGTCTGAGTTTTGGGCTTGAGGTCTGAGTTTTGGGCTTGAGGTCTGAGTTTTGGGCTTGAGGTCTGAGTTTTGGGCTTGAGGTCTGAGTTTTGGGCTTGAGGTCTGAGTTTTGGGCTTGAGGTCTGAGTTTTGGGCTTGAGGTCTGAGTTTTGGGCTTGAGGTCTGAGTTTTGGGCTTGAGGTCTGAGTTTTGGGCTTGAGGTCTGAGTTTTGGGCTTGAGGTCTGAGTTTTGGGCTTGAGGTCTGAGTTTTGGGCTTGAGGTCTGAGTTTTGGGCTTGAGGTCTGAGTTTTGGGCTTGAGGTCTGAGTTTTGGGCTTGGGTTTTTGGTTTTGGGCCTGGATTTTATGTTTTGGGCCTGAGGACTGAGTTTTGGGCTTGGGTTTTAAGTTTTGGGCTTGGGTTTTAGGTTTTGGGCTTGGGTTTTATGTTTTGGGCTTGAGGTCTGAGTTTTGGGCTTGAGGTCTGAGTTTTGGGCTTGAGGTCTGAGTTTTGGGCTTGAGGTCTGAGTTTTGGGTTTGAGGTCTGAGTTTTGGGTTTGAGGTCTGAGTTTTGGGCTTGAGGTCTGAGTTTTGGGCTTGAGGTCTGAGTTTTGGGCTTGAGGTCTGAGTTTTGGGCTTGAGGTCTGAGTTTTGGGCTTGAGGTCTGAGTTTTGGGCTTGAGGTCTGAGTTTTGGGCTTGAGGTCTGAGTTTTGGGCTTGAGGTCTGAGTTTTGGGCTTGAGGTCTGAGTTTTGGGCTTGAGGTCTGAGTTTTGGGCTTGAGGTCTGAGTTTTGGGCTTGAGGTCTGAGTTTTGGGCTTGAGGTCTGAGTTTTGGGCTTGAGGTCTGAGTTTTGGGCTTGAGGTCTGAGTTTTGGGCTTGAGGTCTGAGTTTTGGGCTTGAGGTCTGAGTTTTGGGCTTGAGGTCTGAGTTTTGGGCTTGAGGTCTGAGTTTTGGGCTTGAGGTCTGAGTTTTGGGCTTGAGGTCTGAGTTTTGGGCTTGAGGTCTGAGTTTTGGGCTTGGTTTTTAGTTTTGGGCTTGGGTTCTAGGTTTTGGGCTTGAGGTCTGAGTTTTGGGCTTGGTTTTTAGTTTTGGGCTTGGGTTCTAGGTTTTGGGCTTGGGGTCTGAGTTTTGGGCTTGAGGTCTGAGTTTTGGGCTTGAGGTCTGAGTTTTGGGCTTGAGGTCTGAGTTTTGGGCTTGAGGTCTGAGTTTTGGGCTTGAGGTCTGAGTTTTGGGCTTGAGGTCTGAGTTTTGGGCTTGAGGTCTGAGTTTTGGGCTTGAGGTCTGAGTTTTGGGCTTGAGGTCTGAGTTTTGGGCTTGAGGTCTGAGTTTTGGGCTTGAGGTCTGAGTTTTGGGCTTGAGGTCTGAGTTTTGGGCTTGAGGTCTGAGTTTTGGGCTTGGGTTTTTGGTTTTGGGCCTGAGGACTGAGTTTTGGGCTTGGGTTTTAAGTTTTGGGCTTGGGTTTTAAGTTTTGGGCTTGGGTTTTAGGTTTTGGGCTTGAGGTCTGAGTTTTGGGCTTGAGGTCTGAGTTTTGGGCTTGAGGTCTGAGTTTTGGGCTTGAGGTCTGAGTTTTGGGCTTGAGGTCTGAGTTTTGGGCTTGAGGTCTGAGTTTTGGGCTTGAGGTCTGAGTTTTGGGCTTGAGGTCTGAGTTTTGGGCTTGAGGTCTGAGTTTTGGGCTTGAGGTCTGAGTTTTGGGCTTGAGGTCTGAGTTTTGGGCTTGAGGTCTGAGTTTTGGGCTTGAGGTCTGAGTTTTGGGCTTGAGGTCTGAGTTTTGGGCTTGAGGTCTGAGTTTTGGGCTTGAGGTCTGAGTTTTGGGCTTGGGTTTTTGGTTTTGGGCCTGAGGACTGAGTTTTGGGCTTGGGTTTTAAGTTTTGGGCTTGGGTTTTAGGTTTTGGGCCTGGATTTTATGTTTTGGGCCTGAGGACTGAGTTTTGGGCTTGGGTTTTAAGTTTTGGGCTTGGGTTTTAGGTTTTGGGCTTGAGGTCTGAGTTTTGGGCTTGAGGTCTGAGTTTTGGGCTTGAGGTCTGAGTTTTGGGCTTGAGGTCTGAGTTTTGGGCTTGAGGTCTGAGTTTTGGGCTTGAGGTCTGAGTTTTGGGCTTGAGGTCTGAGTTTTGGGCTTGAGGTCTGAGTTTTGGGCTTGAGGTCTGAGTTTTGGGCTTGAGGTCTGAGTTTTGGGCTTGAGGTCTGAGTTTTGGGCTTGAGGTCTGAGTTTTGGGCTTGGGTTTTTGGTTTTGGGCCTGAGGACTGAGTTTTGGGCTTGGGTTTTAGGTTTTGGGCTTGAGGTCTGAGTTTTGGGCTTGAGGTCTGAGTTTTGGGCTTGAGGTCTGAGTTTTGGGCTTGAGGTCTGAGTTTTGGGCTTGAGGTCTGAGTTTTGGGCTTGAGGTCTGAGTTTTGGGCTTGAGGTCTGAGTTTTGGGCTTGAGGTCTGAGTTTTGGGCTTGAGGTCTGAGTTTTGGGCTTGAGGTCTGAGTTTTGGGCTTGAGGTCTGAGTTTTGGGCTTGAGGTCTGAGTTTTGGGCTTGAGGTCTGAGTTTTGGGCTTGAGGTCTGAGTTTTGGGCTTGAGGTCTGAGTTTTGGGCTTGAGGTCTGAGTTTTGGGCTTGAGGTCTGAGTTTTGGGCTTGAGGTCTGAGTTTTGGGCTTGAGGTCTGAGGTTTGGGCTTGAGGTCTGAGGTTTGGGCTTGAGGTCTGAGTTTTGGGCTTGGGTTTTAAGTTTTGGGCTTGGGTTTTAGGTTTTGGGCTTGAGGTCTGAGTTTTGGGCTTGAGGTCTGAGTTTTGGGCTTGAGGTCTGAGTTTTGGGCTTGAGGTCTGAGTTTTGGGCTTGAGGTCTGAGTTTTGGGCTTGAGGTCTGAGTTTTGGGCTTGAGGTCTGAGTTTTGGGCTTGAGGTCTGAGTTTTGGGCTTGAGGTCTGAGTTTTGGGCTTGAGGTCTGAGTTTTGGGCTTGAGGTCTGAGTTTTGGGCTTGAGGTCTGAGTTTTGGGCTTGAGGTCTGAGTTTTGGGCTTGAGGTCTGAGTTTTGGGCTTGAGGTCTGAGTTTTGGGCTTGAGGTCTGAGTTTTGGGCTTGAGGTCTGAGTTTTGGGCTTGAGGTCTGAGTTTTGGGCTTGAGGTCTGAGTTTTGGGCTTGAGGTCTGAGTTTTGGGCTTGAGGTCTGAGTTTTGGGCTTGAGGTCTGAGTTTTGGGCTTGAGGTCTGAGTTTTGGGCTTGAGGTCTGAGTTTTGGGCTTGAGGTCTGAGGTTTGGGCTTGAGGTCTGAGGTTTGGGCTTGAGGTCTGAGGTTTGGGCTTGAGGTCTGAGTTTTGGGCTTGAGGTCTGAGGTTTGGGCTTGAGGTCTGAGGTTTGGGCTTGAGGTCTGAGTTTTGGGCTTGGGTTTTAAGTTTTGGGCTTGGGTTTTAGGTTTTGGGCTTGAGGTCTGAGTTTTGGGCTTGAGGTCTGAGTTTTGGGCTTGAGGTCTGAGTTTTGGGCTTGAGGTCTGAGTTTTGGGCTTGAGGTCTGAGTTTTGGGCTTGAGGTCTGAGTTTTGGGCTTGAGGTCTGAGTTTTGGGCTTGAGGTCTGAGTTTTGGGCTTGAGGTCTGAGTTTTGGGCTTGAGGTCTGAGTTTTGGGCTTGAGGTCTGAGTTTTGGGCTTGAGGTCTGAGTTTTGGGCTTGAGGTCTGAGTTTTGGGCTTGAGGTCTGAGTTTTGGGCTTGAGGTCTGAGTTTTGGGCTTGAGGTCTGAGTTTTGGGCTTGAGGTCTGAGTTTTGGGCTTGAGGTCTGAGTTTTGGGCTTGAGGTCTGAGTTTTGGGCTTGAGGTCTGAGTTTTGGGCTTGAGGTCTGAGTTTTGGGCTTGAGGTCTGAGTTTTGGGCTTGAGGACTGAGTTTTGGGCTTGAGGACTGAGTTTTGGGCTTGAGGACTGAGTTTTGGGCTTGAGGACTGAGTTTTGGGCTTGAGGACTGAGTTTTGGGCTTGAGGACTGAGTTTTGGGCTTGAGGACTGAGTTTTGGGCTTGAGGACTGAGTTTTGGGCTTGAGGACTGAGTTTTGGGCTTGAGGACTGAGTTTTGGGCTTGAGGACTGAGTTTTGGGCTTGAGGACTGAGTTTTGGGCTTGAGGACTGAGTTTTGGGCTTGAGGACTGAGTTTTGGGCTTGAGGACTGAGTTTTGGGCTTGAGGACTGAGTTTTGGGCTTGAGGACTGAGTTTTGGGCTTGAGGACTGAGTTTTGGGCTTGAGGTCTGAGTTTTGGGCTTGAGGTCTGAGTTTTGGGCTTGAGGTCTGAGTTTTGGGCTTGAGGTCTGAGTTTTGGGCTTGAGGTCTGAGTTTTGGGCTTGGGTTTTTGGTTTTGGGCCTGAGGACTGAGTTTTGGGCTTGGGTTTTAAGTTTTGGGCTTGGGTTTTAGGTTTTGGGCCTGGATTTTATGTTTTGGGCCTTAGGACTGAGTTTTGGGCTTGGGTTTTAAGTTTTGGGCTTGGGTTTTAGGTTTTGGGCTTGAGGTCTGAGTTTTGGGCTTGAGGTCTGAGTTTTGGGCTTGAGGTCTGAGTTTTGGGCTTGAGGTCTGAGTTTTGGGCTTGAGGTCTGAGTTTTGGGCTTGAGGTCTGAGTTTTGGGCTTGAGGTCTGAGTTTTGGGCTTGAGGTCTGAGTTTTGGGCTTGAGGTCTGAGTTTTGGGCTTGAGGTCTGAGTTTTGGGCTTGAGGTCTGAGTTTTGGGCTTGAGGTCTGAGTTTTGGGCTTGAGGTCTGAGTTTTGGGCTTGGGTTTTTGGTTTTGGGCCTGAGGACTGAGTTTTGGGCTTGGGTTTTAGGTTTTGGGCTTGAGGTCTGAGTTTTGGGCTTGAGGTCTGAGTTTTGGGCTTGAGGTCTGAGTTTTGGGCTTGAGGTCTGAGTTTTGGGCTTGAGGTCTGAGTTTTGGGCTTGAGGTCTGAGTTTTGGGCTTGAGGTCTGAGTTTTGGGCTTGAGGTCTGAGTTTTGGGCTTGAGGTCTGAGTTTTGGGCTTGAGGTCTGAGTTTTGGGCTTGAGGTCTGAGTTTTGGGCTTGAGGTCTGAGTTTTGGGCTTGAGGTCTGAGTTTTGGGCTTGAGGTCTGAGTTTTGGGCTTGGGTTTTTGGTTTTGGGCCTGAGGACTGAGTTTTGGGCTTGGGTTTTTGGTTTTGGGCTTGAGGTCTGAGTTTTGGGCTTGAGGTCTGAGTTTTGGGCTTGAGGTCTGAGTTTTGGGCTTGAGGTCTGAGTTTTGGGCTTGAGGTCTGAGTTTTGGGCTTGAGGTCTGAGTTTTGGGCTTGAGGTCTGAGTTTTGGGCTTGAGGTCTGAGTTTTGGGCTTGAGGTCTGAGTTTTGGGCTTGAGGTCTGAGTTTTGGGCTTGAGGTCTGAGTTTTGGGCTTGAGGTCTGAGTTTTGGGCTTGAGGTCTGAGTTTTGGGCTTGAGGTCTGAGTTTTGGGCTTGAGGTCTGAGTTTTGGGCTTGAGGTCTGAGTTTTGGGCTTGGGTTTTTGGTTTTGGGCCTGGATTTTATGTTTTGGGCCTGAGGACTGAGTTTTGGGCTTGGGTTTTAAGTTTTGGGCTTGGGTTTTAGGTTTTGGGCCTGGGGTCTGAGTTTTGGGCCTGGGGTCTGAGTTTTGGGCTTGGGGTCTGAGTTTTGGGCTTGAGGTCTGAGTTTTGGGCTTGAGGTCTGAGTTTTGGGCTTGAGGTCTGAGTTTTGGGCTTGAGGTCTGAGTTTTGGGCTTGAGGTCTGAGTTTTGGGCTTGAGGTCTGAGTTTTGGGCTTGAGGTCTGAGTTTTGGGCTTGAGGTCTGAGTTTTGGGCTTGAGGTCTGAGTTTTGGGCTTGAGGTCTGAGTTTTGGGCTTGAGGTCTGAGTTTTGGGCTTGAGGTCTGAGTTTTGGGCTTGAGGTCTGAGTTTTGGGCTTGAGGTCTGAGTTTTGGGCTTGAGGTCTGAGTTTTGGGCTTGAGGTCTGAGTTTTGGGCTTGAGGTCTGAGTTTTGGGCTTGAGGTCTGAGTTTTGGGCTTGGGGTCTGAGTTTTGGGCTTGGGGTCTGAGTTTTGGGCTTGGGGTCTGAGTTTTGGGCTTGGGGTCTGAGTTTTGGGCTTGGGGTCTGAGTTTTGGGCTTGGGGTCTGAGTTTTGGGCTTGGGGTCTGAGTTTTGGTCTTGGGGTCTGAGTTTTGGGCTTGAGGTCTGAGTTTTGGCGTTGGGGTTTAGGTTTTGGGCTTGGGGTTTAGGTTTTGGGCTTGGGGTTTAGGTTTTGGGCTTGGGGTTTAGGTTTTGGGCCTGAGGACTGAGTTTTGGGCTTTGGTTTTAGGTTTTGGGCTTTGGTTTTAGGTTTTGGGCTTGGGTTTTAGGTTTTGGGCCTGAGTACTGAATTTTGGGCTTGGGTTTTAGGTTTTGGGCCTGGGTTTTATGTTTTGGGCTTGGGTTTTAAGTTTTGGGCTTGGGTTTTAAGTTTTGGGCTTGGGTTTTAAGTTTTGGGCTTGGGTTTTAAGTTTTGGGCTTGGGTTTATTTTTTGGGCTTGGGTTTTAGGTTTTGGGCTTGGGTTTTTGGTTTTGGGCCTGAGGACTGAGTTTTGGGCTTGAGGTCTGAGTTTTGGGCTTGAGGTCTGAGTTTTGGTCTTGAGGTCTGAGTTTTGGGCTTGAGGTCTGAGTTTTGGGCTTGGGGTCTGAGTTTTGGTCTTGGGGTCTGAGTTTTGGGCTTGGGGTCTGAGTTTTGGGCTTGGGGTCTGAGTTTTGGGCTTGAGGTCTGAGTTTTGGGCTTGGGGTCTGAGTTTTGGGCTTGAGGTCTGAGTTTTGGGCTTGAGGTCTGAGTTTTGGGCTTGAGGTCTGAGTTTTGGGATTGAGGTCTGAGTTTTGGGCTTGAGGTCTGAGTTTTGGGCTTGGGTTTTTGGTTTTGGGCCTGAGGACTGAGTTTTGGGCTTGGGTTTTTGGTTTTGGGCTTGAGGTCTGAGTTTTGGGCTTGAGGTCTGAGTTTTGGGCTTGAGGTCTGAGTTTTGGGCTTGAGGTCTGAGTTTTGGGCTTGAGGTCTGAGTTTTGGGCTTGAGGTCTGAGTTTTGGGCTTGAGGTCTGAGTTTTGGGCTTGAGGTCTGAGTTTTGGGCTTGAGGTCTGAGTTTTGGGCTTGAGGTCTGAGTTTTGGGCTTGAGGTCTGAGTTTTGGGCTTGAGGTCTGAGTTTTGGGCTTGAGGTCTGAGTTTTGGGCTTGAGGTCTGAGTTTTGGGCTTGAGGTCTGAGTTTTGGGCTTGGGTTTTTGGTTTTGGGCCTGGATTTTATGTTTTGGGCCTGAGGACTGAGTTTTGGGCTTGGGTTTTAAGTTTTGGGCTTGGGTTTTAGGTTTTGGGCTTGGGGTCTGAGTTTTGGGCCTGGGGTCTGAGTTTTGGGCTTGGGGTCTGAGTTTTGGGCTTGAGGTCTGAGTTTTGGGCTTGAGGTCTGAGTTTTGGGCTTGAGGTCTGAGTTTTGGGCTTGAGGTCTGAGTTTTGGGCTTGAGGTCTGAGTTTTGGGCTTGAGGTCTGAGTTTTGGGCTTGAGGTCTGAGTTTTGGGCTTGAGGTCTGAGTTTTGGGCTTGAGGTCTGAGTTTTGGGCTTGAGGTCTGAGTTTTGGGCTTGAGGTCTGAGTTTTGGGCTTGAGGTCTGAGTTTTGGGCTTGAGGTCTGAGTTTTGGGCTTGAGGTCTGAGTTTTGGGCTTGAGGTCTGAGTTTTGGGCTTGAGGTCTGAGTTTTGGGCTTGAGGTCTGAGTTTTGGGCTTGAGGTCTGAGTTTTGGGCTTGAGGTCTGAGTTTTGGGCTTGAGGTCTGAGTTTTGGGCTTGGGGTCTGAGTTTTGGGCTTGGGGTCTGAGTTTTGGGCTTGGGGTCTGAGTTTTGGGCTTGGGGTCTGAGTTTTGGGCTTGGGGTCTGAGTTTTGGGCTTGGGGTCTGAGTTTTGGGCTTGGGGTCTGAGTTTTGGGCTTGGGGTCTGAGTTTTGGGCTTGGGGTCTGAGTTTTGGGCTTGGGGTCTGAGTTTTGGGCTTGGGGTCTGAGTTTTGGGCTTGGGGTCTGAGTTTTGGGCTTGGGGTCTGAGTTTTGGTCTTGAGGTCTGAGTTTTGGGCTTGAGGTCTGAGTTTTGGGCTTGGGGTCTGAGTTTTGGTCTTGGGGTCTGAGTTTTGGGCTTGGGGTCTGAGTTTTGGGCTTGGGGTCTGAGTTTTGGTCTTGGGGTCTGAGTTTTGGGCTTGAGGTCTGAGTTTTGGCGTTGGGGTTTAGGTTTTGGGCTTGGGGTTTAGGTTTTGGGCTTGGGGTTTAGGTTTTGGGCTTGGGGTTTAGGTTTTGGGCCTGAGGACTGAGTTTTGGGCTTTGGTTTTAGGTTTTGGGCTTTGGTTTTAGGTTTTGGGCTTGGGTTTTAGGTTTTGGGCCTGAGTACTGAATTTTGGGCTTGGGTTTTAGGTTTTGGGCCTGGGTTTTATGTTTTGGGCTTGGGTTTTAAGTTTTGGGCTTGGGTTTTAAGTTTTGGGCTTGGGTTTTAAGTTTTGGGCTTGGGTTTTAAGTTTTGGGCTTGGGTTTATTTTTTGGGCTTGGGTTTTAGGTTTTGGGCTTGGGTTTTTGGTTTTGGGCCTGAGGACTGAGTTTTGGGCTTGAGGTCTGAGTTTTGGGCTTGAGGTCTGAGTTTTGGTCTTGAGGTCTGAGTTTTGGGCTTGAGGTCTGAGTTTTGGGCTTGGGGTCTGAGTTTTGGTCTTGGGGTCTGAGTTTTGGGCTTGGGGTCTGAGTTTTGGGCTTGGGGTCTGAGTTTTGGGCTTGAGGTCTGAGTTTTGGGCTTGGGGTCTGAGTTTTGGTCTTGGGGTCTGAGTTTTGGGCTTGAGGTCTGAGTTTTGGCGTTGGGGTTTAGGTTTTGGGCTTGGGGTTTAGGTTTTGGGCTTGGGGTTTAGGTTTTGGGCTTGGGGTTTAGGTTTTGGGCCTGAGGACTGAGTTTTGGGCTTTGGTTTTAGGTTTTGGGCTTTGGTTTTAGGTTTTGGGCTTGGGTTTTAGGTTTTGGGCCTGAGTACTGAATTTTGGGCTTGGGTTTTAGGTTTTGGGCCTGGGTTTTATGTTTTGGGCTTGGGTTTTAAGTTTTGGGCTTGGGTTTTAAGTTTTGGGCTTGGGTTTTAAGTTTTGGGCTTGGGTTTTAAGTTTTGGGCTTGGGTTTATTTTTTGGGCTTGGGTTTTAGGTTTTGGGCTTGGGTTTTTGGTTTTGGGCCTGAGGACTGAGTTTTGGGCTTGAGGTCTGAGTTTTGGGCTTGAGGTCTGAGTTTTGGTCTTGAGGTCTGAGTTTTGGGCTTGAGGTCTGAGTTTTGGGCTTGGGGTCTGAGTTTTGGTCTTGGGGTCTGAGTTTTGGGCTTGGGGTCTGAGTTTTGGGCTTGGGGTCTGAGTTTTGGGCTTGAGGTCTGAGTTTTGGGCTTGGGGTCTGAGTTTTGGGCTTGGGGTCTGAGTTTTGGTCTTGGGGTCTGAGTTTTGGGCTTGAGGTCTGAGTTTTGGGCTTGGGGTTTAGGTTTTGGGCTTGGGGTTTAGGTTTTGGGCTTGGGGTTTAGGTTTTGGGCTTGGGGTTTAGGTTTTGGGCTTGGGGTTTAGGTTTTGGGCCTGAGGACTGAGTTTTGGGCTTTGGTTTTAGGTTTTGGGCTTGGGTTTTAGTTTTTGGGCTTGGGTTTTAGGTTTTGGGCCTGAGTACTGAATTTTGGGCTTGGGTTTTAGGTTTTGGGCCTGGGTTTTATGTTTTGGGCTTGGGTTTTAAGTTTTGGGCTTGGGTTTTAAGTTTTGGGATTGGGTTTTAAGTTTTGGGCTTGGGTTTTAAGTTTTGGGCTTGGGTTTTAAGTTTTGGGCTTGGGTTTTAAGTTTTGGGCTTGGGTTTTAAGTTTTGGGCTTGGGTTTTAAGTTTTGGGCTTGGGTTTTAAGTTTTGGGCTTGGGTTTTAGGTTTTGGGCTTGGGTTTTAGGTTTTGGGCTTGGGGTCTGAGTTTTGGGCTTGGGGTCTGAGTTTTGGGCTTGGGGTCTGAGTTTTGGGCTTGGGGTCTGAGTTTTGGGCTTGGGGTCTGAGTTTTGGGCTTGGGGTCTGAGTTTTGGGCTTGGGGTCTGAGTTTTGGGCTTGGGGTCTGAGTTTTGGGCTTGGGGTCTGAGTTTTGGGCTTGGGGTCTGAGTTTTGGGCTTGGGGTCTGAGTTTTGGGCTTGGGGTCTGAGTTTTGGGCTTGGGGTCTGAGTTTTGGGCTTGAGGTCTGAGTTTTGGGCTTGAGGTCTGAGTTTTGGGCTTGAGGTCTGAGTTTTGGGCTTGAGGTCTGAGTTTTGGGCTTGAGGTCTGAGTTTTGGGCTTGAGGTCTGAGTTTTGGGCTTGAGGTCTGAGTTTTGGGCTTGAGGTCTGAGTTTTGGGCTTGAGGTCTGAGTTTTGGGCTTGAGGTCTGAGTTTTGGGCTTGAGGTCTGAGTTTTGGGCTTGAGGTCTGAGTTTTGGGCTTGAGGTCTGAGTTTTGGGCTTGAGGTCTGAGTTTTGGGCTTGGGTTTTTGGTTTTGGCCTGAGGACTGAGTTTTGGGCTTGGGTTTTAGGTTTTGGGCTTGAGGTCTGAGTTTTGGGCTTGAGGTCTGAGTTTTGGGCTTGAGGTCTGAGTTTTGGGCTTGAGGTCTGAGTTTTGGGCTTGAGGACTGAGTTTTGGGCTTGAGGACTGAGTTTTGGGCTTGAGGACTGAGTTTTGGGCTTGAGGACTGAGTTTTGGGCTTGAGGACTGAGTTTTGGGCTTGAGGACTGAGTTTTGGGCTTGAGGTCTGAGTTTTGGGCTTGAGGTCTGAGTTTTGGGCTTGAGGACTGAGTTTTGGGCTTGAGGACTGAGTTTTGGGCTTGAGGTCTGAGTTTTGGGCTTGAGGTCTGAGTTTTGGGCTTGGGTTTTTGGTTTTGGGCCTGAGGACTGAGTTTTGGGCTTGGGTTTTAAGTTTTGGGCTTGGGTTTTAGGTTTTGGGCCTGGATTTTATGTTTTGGGCCTTAGGACTGAGTTTTGGGCTTGGGTTTTAAGTTTTGGGCTTGGGTTTTAGGTTTTGGGCTTGAGGTCTGAGTTTTGGGCTTGAGGTCTGAGTTTTGGGCTTGAGGTCTGAGTTTTGGGCTTGAGGTCTGAGTTTTGGGCTTGAGGTCTGAGTTTTGGGCTTGAGGTCTGAGTTTTGGGCTTGAGGTCTGAGTTTTGGGCTTGAGGTCTGAGTTTTGGGCTTGAGGTCTGAGTTTTGGGCTTGAGGTCTGAGTTTTGGGCTTGAGGTCTGAGTTTTGGGCTTGAGGTCTGAGTTTTGGGCTTGAGGTCTGAGTTTTGGGCTTGAGGTCTGAGTTTTGGGCTTGGGTTTTTGGTTTTGGGCCTGAGGACTGAGTTTTGGGCTTGGGTTTTAGGTTTTGGGCTTGAGGTCTGAGTTTTGGGCTTGAGGTCTGAGTTTTGGGCTTGAGGTCTGAGTTTTGGGCTTGAGGTCTGAGTTTTGGGCTTGAGGTCTGAGTTTTGGGCTTGAGGTCTGAGTTTTGGGCTTGAGGTCTGAGTTTTGGGCTTGAGGTCTGAGTTTTGGGCTTGAGGTCTGAGTTTTGGGCTTGAGGTCTGAGTTTTGGGCTTGAGGTCTGAGTTTTGGGCTTGAGGTCTGAGTTTTGGGCTTGAGGTCTGAGTTTTGGGCTTGAGGTCTGAGTTTTGGGCTTGGGTTTTTGGTTTTGGGCCTGAGGACTGAGTTTTGGGCTTGGGTTTTTGGTTTTGGGCTTGAGGTCTGAGTTTTGGGCTTGAGGTCTGAGTTTTGGGCTTGAGGTCTGAGTTTTGGGCTTGAGGTCTGAGTTTTGGGCTTGAGGTCTGAGTTTTGGGCTTGAGGTCTGAGTTTTGGGCTTGAGGTCTGAGTTTTGGGCTTGAGGTCTGAGTTTTGGGCTTGAGGTCTGAGTTTTGGGCTTGAGGTCTGAGTTTTGGGCTTGAGGTCTGAGTTTTGGGCTTGAGGTCTGAGTTTTGGGCTTGAGGTCTGAGTTTTGGGCTTGAGGTCTGAGTTTTGGGCTTGAGGTCTGAGTTTTGGGCTTGAGGTCTGAGTTTTGGGCTTGGGTTTTTGGTTTTGGGCCTGGATTTTATGTTTTGGGCCTGAGGACTGAGTTTTGGGCTTGGGTTTTAAGTTTTGGGCTTGGGTTTTAGGTTTTGGGCCTGGGGTCTGAGTTTTGGGCCTGGGGTCTGAGTTTTGGGCTTGGGGTCTGAGTTTTGGGCTTGAGGTCTGAGTTTTGGGCTTGAGGTCTGAGTTTTGGGCTTGAGGTCTGAGTTTTGGGCTTGAGGTCTGAGTTTTGGGCTTGAGGTCTGAGTTTTGGGCTTGAGGTCTGAGTTTTGGGCTTGAGGTCTGAGTTTTGGGCTTGAGGTCTGAGTTTTGGGCTTGAGGTCTGAGTTTTGGGCTTGAGGTCTGAGTTTTGGGCTTGAGGTCTGAGTTTTGGGCTTGAGGTCTGAGTTTTGGGCTTGAGGTCTGAGTTTTGGGCTTGAGGTCTGAGTTTTGGGCTTGAGGTCTGAGTTTTGGGCTTGAGGTCTGAGTTTTGGGCTTGAGGTCTGAGTTTTGGGCTTGAGGTCTGAGTTTTGGGCTTGGGGTCTGAGTTTTGGGCTTGGGGTCTGAGTTTTGGGCTTGGGGTCTGAGTTTTGGGCTTGGGGTCTGAGTTTTGGGCTTGGGGTCTGAGTTTTGGGCTTGGGGTCTGAGTTTTGGGCTTGGGGTCTGAGTTTTGGTCTTGGGGTCTGAGTTTTGGGCTTGAGGTCTGAGTTTTGGCGTTGGGGTTTAGGTTTTGGGCTTGGGGTTTAGGTTTTGGGCTTGGGGTTTAGGTTTTGGGCTTGGGGTTTAGGTTTTGGGCCTGAGGACTGAGTTTTGGGCTTTGGTTTTAGGTTTTGGGCTTTGGTTTTAGGTTTTGGGCTTGGGTTTTAGGTTTTGGGCCTGAGTACTGAATTTTGGGCTTGGGTTTTAGGTTTTGGGCCTGGGTTTTATGTTTTGGGCTTGGGTTTTAAGTTTTGGGCTTGGGTTTTAAGTTTTGGGCTTGGGTTTTAAGTTTTGGGCTTGGGTTTTAAGTTTTGGGCTTGGGTTTATTTTTTGGGCTTGGGTTTTAGGTTTTGGGCTTGGGTTTTTGGTTTTGGGCCTGAGGACTGAGTTTTGGGCTTGAGGTCTGAGTTTTGGGCTTGAGGTCTGAGTTTTGGTCTTGAGGTCTGAGTTTTGGGCTTGAGGTCTGAGTTTTGGGCTTGGGGTCTGAGTTTTGGTCTTGGGGTCTGAGTTTTGGGCTTGGGGTCTGAGTTTTGGGCTTGGGGTCTGAGTTTTGGGCTTGAGGTCTGAGTTTTGGGCTTGGGGTCTGAGTTTTGGGCTTGAGGTCTGAGTTTTGGGCTTGAGGTCTGAGTTTTGGGCTTGAGGTCTGAGTTTTGGGATTGAGGTCTGAGTTTTGGGCTTGAGGTCTGAGTTTTGGGCTTGGGTTTTTGGTTTTGGGCCTGAGGACTGAGTTTTGGGCTTGGGTTTTTGGTTTTGGGCTTGAGGTCTGAGTTTTGGGCTTGAGGTCTGAGTTTTGGGCTTGAGGTCTGAGTTTTGGGCTTGAGGTCTGAGTTTTGGGCTTGAGGTCTGAGTTTTGGGCTTGAGGTCTGAGTTTTGGGCTTGAGGTCTGAGTTTTGGGCTTGAGGTCTGAGTTTTGGGCTTGAGGTCTGAGTTTTGGGCTTGAGGTCTGAGTTTTGGGCTTGAGGTCTGAGTTTTGGGCTTGAGGTCTGAGTTTTGGGCTTGAGGTCTGAGTTTTGGGCTTGAGGTCTGAGTTTTGGGCTTGAGGTCTGAGTTTTGGGCTTGGGTTTTTGGTTTTGGGCCTGGATTTTATGTTTTGGGCCTGAGGACTGAGTTTTGGGCTTGGGTTTTAAGTTTTGGGCTTGGGTTTTAGGTTTTGGGCTTGGGGTCTGAGTTTTGGGCCTGGGGTCTGAGTTTTGGGCTTGGGGTCTGAGTTTTGGGCTTGAGGTCTGAGTTTTGGGCTTGAGGTCTGAGTTTTGGGCTTGAGGTCTGAGTTTTGGGCTTGAGGTCTGAGTTTTGGGCTTGAGGTCTGAGTTTTGGGCTTGAGGTCTGAGTTTTGGGCTTGAGGTCTGAGTTTTGGGCTTGAGGTCTGAGTTTTGGGCTTGAGGTCTGAGTTTTGGGCTTGAGGTCTGAGTTTTGGGCTTGAGGTCTGAGTTTTGGGCTTGAGGTCTGAGTTTTGGGCTTGAGGTCTGAGTTTTGGGCTTGAGGTCTGAGTTTTGGGCTTGAGGTCTGAGTTTTGGGCTTGAGGTCTGAGTTTTGGGCTTGAGGTCTGAGTTTTGGGCTTGAGGTCTGAGTTTTGGGCTTGAGGTCTGAGTTTTGGGCTTGAGGTCTGAGTTTTGGGCTTGAGGTCTGAGTTTTGGGCTTGGGGTCTGAGTTTTGGGCTTGGGGTCTGAGTTTTGGGCTTGGGGTCTGAGTTTTGGGCTTGGGGTCTGAGTTTTGGGCTTGGGGTCTGAGTTTTGGGCTTGGGGTCTGAGTTTTGGGCTTGGGGTCTGAGTTTTGGGCTTGGGGTCTGAGTTTTGGGCTTGGGGTCTGAGTTTTGGGCTTGGGGTCTGAGTTTTGGGCTTGGGGTCTGAGTTTTGGGCTTGGGGTCTGAGTTTTGGTCTTGAGGTCTGAGTTTTGGGCTTGAGGTCTGAGTTTTGGGCTTGGGGTCTGAGTTTTGGTCTTGGGGTCTGAGTTTTGGGCTTGGGGTCTGAGTTTTGGGCTTGGGGTCTGAGTTTTGGTCTTGGGGTCTGAGTTTTGGGCTTGAGGTCTGAGTTTTGGCGTTGGGGTTTAGGTTTTGGGCTTGGGGTTTAGGTTTTGGGCTTGGGGTTTAGGTTTTGGGCTTGGGGTTTAGGTTTTGGGCCTGAGGACTGAGTTTTGGGCTTTGGTTTTAGGTTTTGGGCTTTGGTTTTAGGTTTTGGGCTTGGGTTTTAGGTTTTGGGCCTGAGTACTGAATTTTGGGCTTGGGTTTTAGGTTTTGGGCCTGGGTTTTATGTTTTGGGCTTGGGTTTTAAGTTTTGGGCTTGGGTTTTAAGTTTTGGGCTTGGGTTTTAAGTTTTGGGCTTGGGTTTTAAGTTTTGGGCTTGGGTTTATTTTTTGGGCTTGGGTTTTAGGTTTTGGGCTTGGGTTTTTGGTTTTGGGCCTGAGGACTGAGTTTTGGGCTTGAGGTCTGAGTTTTGGGCTTGAGGTCTGAGTTTTGGTCTTGAGGTCTGAGTTTTGGGCTTGAGGTCTGAGTTTTGGGCTTGGGGTCTGAGTTTTGGTCTTGGGGTCTGAGTTTTGGGCTTGGGGTCTGAGTTTTGGGCTTGGGGTCTGAGTTTTGGGCTTGAGGTCTGAGTTTTGGGCTTGGGGTCTGAGTTTTGGTCTTGGGGTCTGAGTTTTGGGCTTGAGGTCTGAGTTTTGGCGTTGGGGTTTAGGTTTTGGGCTTGGGGTTTAGGTTTTGGGCTTGGGGTTTAGGTTTTGGGCTTGGGGTTTAGGTTTTGGGCCTGAGGACTGAGTTTTGGGCTTTGGTTTTAGGTTTTGGGCTTTGGTTTTAGGTTTTGGGCTTGGGTTTTAGGTTTTGGGCCTGAGTACTGAATTTTGGGCTTGGGTTTTAGGTTTTGGGCCTGGGTTTTATGTTTTGGGCTTGGGTTTTAAGTTTTGGGCTTGGGTTTTAAGTTTTGGGCTTGGGTTTTAAGTTTTGGGCTTGGGTTTTAAGTTTTGGGCTTGGGTTTATTTTTTGGGCTTGGGTTTTAGGTTTTGGGCTTGGGTTTTTGGTTTTGGGCCTGAGGACTGAGTTTTGGGCTTGAGGTCTGAGTTTTGGGCTTGAGGTCTGAGTTTTGGTCTTGAGGTCTGAGTTTTGGGCTTGAGGTCTGAGTTTTGGGCTTGGGGTCTGAGTTTTGGTCTTGGGGTCTGAGTTTTGGGCTTGGGGTCTGAGTTTTGGGCTTGGGGTCTGAGTTTTGGTCTTGGGGTCTGAGTTTTGGGCTTGAGGTCTGAGTTTTGGTCTTGGGGTCTGAGTTTTGGGCTTGAGGTCTGAGTTTTGGGCTTGGGGTTTAGGTTTTGGGCTTGGGGTTTAGGTTTTGGGCTTGGGGTTTAGGTTTTGGGCTTGGGGTTTAGGTTTTGGGCTTGGGGTTTAGGTTTTGGGCCTGAGGACTGAGTTTTGGGCTTTGGTTTTAGGTTTTGGGCTTGGGTTTTAGTTTTTGGGCTTGGGTTTTAGGTTTTGGGCCTGAGTACTGAATTTTGGGCTTGGGTTTTAGGTTTTGGGCCTGGGTTTTATGTTTTGGGCTTGGGTTTTAAGTTTTGGGCTTGGGTTTTAAATTTTGGGATTGGGTTTTAAGTTTTGGGCTTGGGTTTTAAGTTTTGGGCTTGGGTTTTAAGTTTTGGGCTTGGGTTTTAAGTTTTGGGCTTGGGTTTTAAGTTTTGGGCTTGGGTTTTAAGTTTTGGGCTTGGGTTTTAAGTTTTGGGCTTGGGTTTTAAGTTTTGGGCTTGGGTTTTAGGTTTTGGGCTTGGGTTTTAGGTTTTGGGCTTGGGGTCTGAGTTTTGGGCTTGGGGTCTGAGTTTTGGGCTTGGGGTCTGAGTTTTGGGCTTGGGGTCTGAGTTTTGGGCTTGGGGTCTGAGTTTTGGGCTTGGGGTCTGAGTTTTGGGCTTGGGGTCTGAGTTTTGGGCTTGGGGTCTGAGTTTTGGGCTTGGGGTCTGAGTTTTGGGCTTGGGGTCTGAGTTTTGGGCTTGGGGTCTGAGTTTTGGGCTTGGGGTCTGAGTTTTGGGCTTGGGGTCTGAGTTTTGGGCTTGAGGTCTGAGTTTTGGGCTTGAGGTCTGAGTTTTGGGCTTGAGGTCTGAGTTTTGGGCTTGAGGTCTGAGTTTTGGGCTTGAGGTCTGAGTTTTGGGCTTGAGGTCTGAGTTTTGGGCTTGAGGTCTGAGTTTTGGGCTTGAGGTCTGAGTTTTGGGCTTGAGGTCTGAGTTTTGGGCTTGAGGTCTGAGTTTTGGGCTTGAGGTCTGAGTTTTGGGCTTGAGGTCTGAGTTTTGGGCTTGGGTTTTTGGTTTTGGCCTGAGGACTGAGTTTTGGGCTTGGGTTTTAGGTTTTGGGCTTGAGGTCTGAGTTTTGGGCTTGAGGTCTGAGTTTTGGGCTTGAGGTCTGAGTTTTGGGCTTGAGGTCTGAGTTTTGGGCTTGAGGTCTGAGTTTTGGGCTTGAGGTCTGAGTTTTGGGCTTGAGGTCTGAGTTTTGGGCTTGAGGTCTGAGTTTTGGGCTTGAGGTCTGAGTTTTGGGCTTGAGGTCTGAGTTTTGGGCTTGAGGTCTGAGTTTTGGGCTTGAGGTCTGAGTTTTGGGCTTGAGGTCTGAGTTTTGGGCTTGAGGTCTGAGTTTTGGGCTTGAGGTCTGAGTTTTGGGCTTGAGGTCTGAGTTTTGGGCTTGGGTTTTTGGTTTTGGGCCTGGATTTTATGTTTTGGGCCTGAGGACTGAGTTTTGGGCTTGGGTTTTAAGTTTTGGGCTTGGGTTTTAGGTTTTGGGCTTGGGGTCTGAGTTTTGGGCCTGGGGTCTGAGTTTTGGGCTTGAGGTCTGAGTTTTGGGCTTGAGGTCTGAGTTTTGGGCTTGAGGTCTGAGTTTTGGGCTTGAGGTCTGAGTTTTGGGCTTGGGGTCTGAGTTTTGGGCTTGAGGTCTGAGTTTTGGGCTTGAGGTCTGAGTTTTGGGCTTGAGGTCTGAGTTTTGGGCTTGAGGTCTGAGTTTTGGGCTTGAGGTCTGAGTTTTGGGCTTGAGGTCTGAGTTTTGGGCTTGAGGTCTGAGTTTTGGGCTTGAGGTCTGAGTTTTGGGCTTGAGGTCTGAGTTTTGGGCTTGAGGTCTGAGTTTTGGGCTTGAGGTCTGAGTTTTGGGCTTGAGGTCTGAGTTTTGGGCTTGAGGTCTGAGTTTTGGGCTTGAGGTCTGAGTTTTGGGCTTGAGGTCTGAGTTTTGGGCTTGGGGTCTGAGTTTTGGGCTTGGGGTCTGAGTTTTGGGCTTGGGGTCTGAGTTTTGGGCTTGGGGTCTGAGTTTTGGGCTTGGGGTCTGAGTTTTGGGCTTGAGGTCTGAGTTTTGGCGTTGGGGTTTAGGTTTTGGGCTTGGGGTTTAGGTTTTGGGCTTGGGGTTTAGGTTTTGGGCCTGAGGACTGAGTTTTGGGCTTTGGTTTTAGGTTTTGGGCTTTGGTTTTAGGTTTTGGGCCTGGGTTTTATGTTTTGGGCTTGGGTTTTAAGTTTTGGGCTTGGGTTTTAAGTTTTGGGCTTGGGTTTTAAGTTTTGGGCTTGGGTTTATTTTTTGGGCTTGGGTTTTAGGTTTTGGGCTTGGGTTTTTGGTTTTGGGCCTGAGGACTGAGTTTTGGGCTTGGGTTTTAAGTTTTGGTCTTGGGTTTTAGGTTTTGGGCTTGAGGTCTGAGTTTTGGGCTTGAGGTCTGAGTTTTGGGCTTGAGGTGTGAGTTTTGGGCTTGAGGTCTGAGTTTTGGGCTTGGGTTTTTGGTTTTGGGCCTGAGGACTGAGTTTTGGGCTTGGGTTTTAAGTTTTGGGCTTGGGTTTTAGGTTTTGGGCTTGAGGTCTGAGTTTTGGGCTTGAGGTCTGAGTTTTGGGCTTGAGGTCTGAGTTTTGGGCTTGAGGTCTGAGTTTTGGGCTTGAGGTCTGAGTTTTGGGCTTGAGGTCTGAGTTTTGGGCTTGAGGTCTGAGTTTTGGGCTTGAGGTCTGAGTTTTGGGCTTGAGGTCTGAGTTTTGGGCTTGAGGTCTGAGTTTTGGGCTTGAGGTCTGAGTTTTGGGCTTGAGGTCTGAGTTTTGGGCTGGGGGTCTGAGTTTTGGGCTTGAGGTCTGAGTTTTGGGCTTGAGGTCTGAGTTTTGGGCTTGGGTTTTTGGTTTTGGGCCTGGATTTTATTTTTTGGGCCTGAGGACTGAGTTTTGGGCTTGGGTTTTAAGTTTTGGGCTTGGGTTTTAGGTTTTGGGCCTGAGGACTGAGTTTTGGGCTTGGGTTTTAAGTTTTGGGCTTGGGTTTTTTAGGTTTTGGGCTTGGGGTCTGAGTTTTGGGCTTGGGGTCTGAGTTTTGGGCTTGAGGTCTGAGTTTTGGGCTTGAGGTCTGAGTTTTGGGCTTGAGGTCTGAGTTTTGGGCTTGAGGTCTGAGTTTTGGGCTTGAGGTCTGAGTTTTGGGCTTGAGGTCTGAGTTTTGGGCTTGAGGTCTGAGTTTTGGGCTTGAGGTCTGAGTTTTGGGCTTGAGGTCTGAGTTTTGGGCTTGAGGTCTGAGTTTTGGGCTTGAGGTCTGAGTTTTGGGCTTGAGGTCTGAGTTTTGGGCTTGAGGTCTGAGTTTTGGGCTTGAGGTCTGAGTTTTGGGCTTGAGGTCTGAGTTTTGGGCTTGAGGTCTGAGTTTTGGGCTTGAGGTCTGAGTTTTGGGCTTGGGGTCTGAGTTTTGGGCTTGGGGTCTGAGTTTTGGGCTTGGGGTCTGAGTTTTGGTCTTGGGGTCTGAGTTTTGGTCTTGGGGTCTGAGTTTTGGGCTTGAGGTCTGAGTTTTGGGCTTGGGGTTTAGGTTTTGGGCTTGGGGTTTAGGTTTTGGGCTTGGGGTTTAGGTTTTGGGCTTGGGGTTTAGGTTTTGGGCCTGAGGACTGAGTTTTGGGCTTTGGTTTTAGGTTTTGGGCTTGGGTTTTAGTTTTTGGGCTTGGGTTTTAGGTTTTGGGCCTGAGTACTGAATTTTGGGCTTGGGTTTTAGGTTTTGGGCCTGGGTTTTATGTTTTGGGCTTGGGTTTTAAGTTTTGGGCTTGGGTTTTAAGTTTTGGGATTGGGTTTTAAGTTTTGGGCTTGGGTTTTAAGTTTTGGGCTTGGGTTTTAAGTTTTGGGCTTGGGTTTTAAGTTTTGGGCTTGGGTTTTAAGTTTTGGGCTTGGGTTTTAAGTTTTGGGCTTGGGTTTTAGGTTTTGGGCTTGGGTTTTAGGTTTTGGGCTTGGGGTCTGAGTTTTGGGCTTGGGGTCTGAGTTTTGGGCTTGGGGTCTGAGTTTTGGGCTTGGGGTCTGAGTTTTGGGCTTGGGGTCTGAGTTTTGGGCTTGGGGTCTGAGTTTTGGGCTTGGGGTCTGAGTTTTGGGCTTGGGGTCTGAGTTTTGGGCTTGGGGTCTGAGTTTTGGGCTTGGGGTCTGAGTTTTGGGCTTGGGGTCTGAGTTTTGGGCTTGGGGTCTGAGTTTTGGGCTTGAGGTCTGAGTTTTGGGCTTGAGGTCTGAGTTTTGGGCTTGAGGTCTGAGTTTTGGGCTTGGGGTCTGAGTTTTGGGCTTGGGGTCTGAGTTTTGGGCTTGGGGTTTGAGTTTTGGGCTTGGGGTTTGAGTTTTGGGCTTGGGTTTAGGTTTTGGGCTTGGGGTTTAGGTTTTGGGCTTGGGGTTTAGGTTTTGGGCTTGGGGTTTAGGTTTTGGGCTTGGGGTTTAGGTTTTGGGCTTGGGGTTTAGGTTTTGGGCTTGGGGTTTAGGTTTTGGGCTTGGGGTTTAGGTTTTGGGCTTGGGCTTTAGGTTTTGGGCTTGGGCTTTAGGTTTTGGGCTTGGGGTTTAGGTTTTGGGCTTGGGGTTTAGGTTTTGGGCTAGGGTTTTACGTTTTGGGCTTGGGTTTTAGGTTTTGGGCTTGGGTTTTAGGTTTTGGGCTTGGGTTTTAGGTTTTGGGCTTGGGGTCTGAGTTTTGGGCTTGGGGTCTGAGTTTTGGGCTTGGGGTCTGAGTTTTGGGCTTGGGGTCTGAGTTTTGGGCTTGGGGTCTGAGTTTTGGGCTTGGGGTCTGAGTTTTGGGCTTGGGGTCTGAGTTTTGGGCTTGGGGTTTAGGTTTTGGGCTTGGGGTTTAGGTTTTGGGCTTGGGGTTTAGGTTTTGGGCTTGGGGTTTACGTTTTGGGCTTGGGGTTTAGGTTTTGGGCTTGGGGTTTAGGTTTTGGGCTTGGGGTTTCGGTTTTGGGCTTGGGGTTTCGGTTTTGGGCTTGGGGTTTAGGTTTTGGGCTTGAGGTCTGAGTTTTGGGCTTGGGTTTTAGGTTTTGGGCTTGGGTTTTAAGTTTTTGGCTTGGGTTTTAGGTTTTTGGCTTGGGTTTTAGGTTTTTGGCTTGGGTTTTAGGTTTTGGGCTTGGGTTTTAGGTTTTTGGCTTGGGTTTTAGTTTTTTGGCTTGGGTTTTAGGTTTTGGGCTTGGGTTTTAGGTTTTGGGCTAGGGTTTTAATTTTTGGGCTTGGGTTTTAGGTTTTGGGCTTGGGGTTTAGGTTTTGGGCTTGGGTTTTTGGTTTTGGGCTTGGGTTTTAGGTTTTGGGCTAGGGTTTTAGGTTTTGGGCTTGGGTTTTAGGTTTTGGGCTTGGGTTTTAGGTTTTGGGCTTGGGTTTTAGGTTTTGGGCTTGGGTTTTAGGTTTTGGGCTTGGGTTTTAGGTTTTGGGCTTGGGTTTTAGGTTTTGGGCTTGGGTTTTAGGTTTTGGGCTTGGGTTTTAGGTTTTGGGCTTGGGTTTTAGGTTTTGGGCTTGGGTTTTAGGTTTTGGGCTTGGGTTTTAGGTTTTGGGCTTGGGTTTTAGGTTTTGGGCTTGGGTTTTAGGTTTTGGGCTTGGGTTTTAGGTTTTGGGCTTGGGTTTTAGGTTTTGGGCTTGGGTTTTAGGTTTTGGGCTTGGGTTCTAAGTTTTGGGCTTGGGTTCTAAGTTTTGGGCTTGGGATCTAAGTTTTGGGCTTGGGTTCTACGTTTTGATCTTGGGTTTTAGGTTTTGATCTTGGGTTCTACGTTTTGGGCTTGGGGTTCTAAGTTTTGGGCTTGGGTTCTAAGTTTTGGGCTTGGGTTTTAAGTTTTGAGCTTGGGTTTTAAGTTTTGGGCTTGGGTTTTAAGTTTTGGGCTTGGGTTTTAAGTTTTGGGCTTGGGTTTTAAGTTTTGGGCTTGGGTTTTAAGTTTTGGGCTTGGGTTTTAAGTTTTGGGCTTGGGGTCTGAGTTTTGGGCTTGGGGTCTGAGTTTTGGACTTGGGTTTGAAGTTTTGGGCTTGGGTTCTAAGTTTTGGGCTTGGGTTCTAAGTTTTGGGCTTGGGTTCTAAGTTTTGGGCTTGAGGTCTGAGTTTTGGGCTTGGGGTCTGAGTTTTGGGCTTGGGGTCTGAGTTTTGGGCTTGGGGTCTGAATTTTGGGCTTGGGGTCTGAGTTTTGGGCTTGGGGTCTGAGTTTTGGGCTTGAGGTCTGAGTTTTGGGCTTGAGGTCTGAGTTTTGGGCTTGAGGTCTGAGTTTTGGGCTTGAGGTCTGAGTTTTGGGCTTGAGGTCTGAGTTTTGGGCTTGAGGTCTGAGGTTTGGGCTTGAGGTCTGAGGTTTGGGCTTGGGGTCTGAGGTTTGGGCTTGGGGTCTGAGGTTTGGGCTTGGGTTCTAAGTTTTGGGCTTGGGTTCTAAGTTTTGGGCTTGGGTTTTAGTTTTGGGCTTGGGTTTTAGGTTTTGGGCTTGGGTTTTAAGTTTTGGGCTTGGGTTTTAGGTTTTGGGCTTGGGTTTTAGGTTTTGGGCTTGGGTTTTAGGTTTTGGGCTTGGGTTTTAGGTTTTGGGCTTGGGTTTTAGGTTTTGGGCTTGGGTTTTAGGTTTTGGGCTTGGGTTTTAGGTTTTGGGCTTGGGTTTTAGGTTTTGGGCTTGGGTTTTAGGTTTTGGGCTTGGGGTCTGGGTTTTGGGCTTGGGGTCTGAGTTTTGGGCTTGGAGTCTGAGTTTTGGGCTTGGGGTCTGAGTTTTGGGCTTGGGGTCTGAGTTTTGGGCTTGAGGTCTGAGTTTTGGGCTTGAGGTCTGAGTTTTGGGCTTGAGGTCTGAGTTTTGGGCTTGGGGTCTGAGTTTTGGGCTTGGGGTCTGAGTTTTGGGCTTGGGGTCTGAGTTTTGGGCTTGGGGTCTGAGTTTTGGGCTTGGGGTCTGAGTTTTGGGCTTGGGGTCTGAGTTTTGGGCTTGGGGTCTGAGTTTTGGGCTTGGGGTCTGAGTTTTGGGCTTGGGGTCTGAGTTTTGGGCTTGGGGTCTGAGTTTTGGGCTTGGGGTTTAGGTTTTGGGCTTGGGGTTTAGGTTTTGGGCTTGGGGTTTAGGTTTTGGGCTTGGGGTTTAGGTTTTGGGCTTGGGGTTTAGGTTTTGGGCTTGGGGTTTCGGTTTTGGGCTTGGGGTTTCGGTTTTGGGCTTGGGGTTTAGGTTTTGGGCTTGAGGTCTGAGTTTTGGGCTTGGGTTTTAGGTTTTGGGCTTGGGTTTTAAGTTTTTGGCTTGGGTTTTAGGTTTTGGGCTTGGGTTTTAGGTTTTTGGCTTGGGTTTTAGGTTTTGGGCTTGGGGTTTAGGTTTTTGGCTTGGGTTTTAGGTTTTGGGCTTGGGTTTTAGGTTTTGGGCTTGGGTTTTAGGTTTTGGGCTTGGGTTTTAGGTTTTGGGCTTGGGTTTTAGGTTTTGGGCTTGGGTTCTAAGTTTTGGGCTTGGGTTCTAAGTTTTGGGCTTGGGATCTAAGTTTTGGGCTTGGGTTCTACGTTTTGATCTTGGGTTTTAGGGTTTGATCTTGGGTTCTACGTTTTGAGCTTGGGTTCTAAGTTTTGGGCTTGGGGTTCTAAGTTTTGGGCTTGGGTTCTACGTTTTGGGCTTGGGTTCTAAGTTTTGGGCTTGGGTTTTAAGTTTTGAGCTTGGGTTTTAAGTTTTGGGCTTGGGTTTTAAGTTTTGGGCTTGGGTTTTAAGTTTTGGGCTTGGGTTTTAAGTTTTGGTCTTGGGTTTTAGGTTTTGGGCTTGGGTTTTAAGTTTTGGGCTTGGGTTTTAAGTTTTGGGCTTGGGTTTTAAGTTTTGGGCTTGGGTTTTAAGTTTTGGGCTTGGGGTCTGAGTTTTGGGCTTGGGGTCTGAGTTTTGGACTTGGGTTTGAAGTTTTGGGCTTGGGTTCTAAGTTTTGGGCTTGGGTTCTAAGTTTTGGGCTTGGGTTCTAAGTTTTGGGCTTGAAGGTCTGAGTTTTGGCCTTGGGGTCTGAGTTTTGGGCTTGGGGTCTGAGTTTTGGGCTTGGGGTCTGAATTTTGGGCTTGGGGTCTGAGTTTTGGGCTTGAGGTCTGAGTTTTGGGCTTGAGGTCTGAGTTTTGGGCTTGGGGTCTGAGGTTTGGGCTTGGGGTCTGAGGTTTGGGCTTGGGGTCTGAGGTTTGGGCTTGGGGTCTGAGGTTTGGGCTTGGGTTCTAAGTTTTGGGCTTGGGTTCTAAGTTTTGGGCTTGGGTTTTAGGTTTTGGGCTTGGGTTTTAAGTTTTGGGCTTGGGTTTTAGGTTTTGGGCTTGGGTTTTAGGTTTTGGGCTTGGGTTTTAGGTTTTGGGCTTGGGTTTTAGGTTTTGGGCTTGGGTTTTAGGTTTTGGGCTTGGGTTTTAGGTTTTGGGCTTGGGTTTTAGGTTTTGGGCTTGGGTTTTAGGTTTTGGGCTTGGGTTTTAGGTTTTGGGCTTGGGGTCTGAGTTTTGGGCTTGGGGTCTGAGTTTTGGGCTTGGGGTCTGAGTTTTGGGCTTGGGGTCTGAGTTTTGGGCTTGGGGTCTGAGTTTTGGGCTTGGGGTCTGAGTTTTGGGCTTGGGGTCTGAGTTTTGGGCTTGGGGTCTGAATTTTGGGCTTGGGGTCTGAGTTTTGGGCTTGAGGTCTGAGTTTTGGGCTTGAGGTCTGAGTTTTGGGCTTGGGGTCTGAGGTTTGGGCTTGGGGTCTGAGGTTTGGGCTTGGGGTCTGAGGTTTGGGCTTGGGTTCTAAGTTTTGGGCTTGGGTTCTAAGTTTTGGGCTTGGGTTTTAGGTTTTGGGCTTGGGTTTTAAGTTTTGGGCTTGGGTTTTAGGTTTTGGGCTTGGGTTTTAGGTTTTGGGCTTGGGTTTTAGGTTTTGGGCTTGGGTTTTAGGTTTTGGGCTTGGGTTTTAGGTTTTGGGCTTGGGTTTTAGGTTTTGGGCTTGGGTTTTAGGTTTTGGGCTTGGGTTTTAGGTTTTGGGCTTGGGTTTTAGGTTTTGGGCTTGGGGTCTGAGTTTTGGGCTTGGGGTCTGAGTTTTGGGCTTGGGGTCTGAGTTTTGGGCTTGGGGTCTGAGTTTTGGGCTTGGGGTCTGAGTTTTGGGCTTGGGGTCTGAGTTTTGGGCTTGGGGTCTGAGTTTTGGGCTTGGGGTCTGAGTTTTGGGCTTGGGGTTTAGGTTTTGGGCTTGGGGTTTAGGTTTTGGGCTTGGGGTTTAGGTTTTGGGCTTGGGGTTTAGGTTTTGGGCTTGGGGTTTAGGTTTTGGTTTTGGGGTTTAGGTTTTGGGCTTGGGGTTTCGGTTTTGGGCTTGGGGTTTCGGTTTTGGGCTTGGGGTTTAGGTTTTGGGCTTGAGGTCTGAGTTTTGGGCTTGGGTTTTAGGTTTTGGGCTTGGGTTTTAAGTTTTTGGCTTGGGTTTTAGGTTTTGGGCTTGGGTTTTAGGTTTTTGGCTTGGGTTTTAGGTTTTGGGCTTGGGTTTTAGGTTTTTGGCTTGGGTTTTAGGTTTTTGGCTTGGGTTTTAGGTTTTGGGCTTGGGTTTTAGGTTTTGGGCTTGGGTTTTAGGTTTTGGGCTTGGGTTTTAGGTTTTGGGCTAGGGTTTTAATTTTTGGGCTTGGGTTTTAGGTTTTGGGCTTGGGTTTTAAGTTTTGGGCTTGGGGTTTAGGTTTTGGGCTTGGGTTTTAGGTTTTGGGCTTGGGTTTTAGGTTTTGGGCTTGGGTTTTAGGTTTTGGGCTAGGTTTTTAGGTTTTGGGCTTGGGTTTTAGGTTTTGGGGTTGGGTTTTAGGTTTTGGGCTTGGGTTTTAGGTTTTGGGCTTGGGTTTTAGGTTTTGGGCTTGGGTTTTAGGTTTTGGGCTTGGGTTTTAGGTTTTGGGCTTGGGTTTTAGGTTTTGGGCTTGGGTTTTAGGTTTTGGGCCTGAGGACTGAGTTTTGGGCTTGGGTTTTAGGTTTTGGGCCTGAGGACTGAGTTTTGGGCTTGGGTTTTAGGTTTTGGGCCTGAGGACTGAGTTTTGGGCTTGGGTTTTAGGTTTTGGGCCTGAGGACTGAGTTTTGGGCTTGGGTTTTAGGTTTTGGGCTTGGGTTTTAGGTTTTGGGCTTGGGTTTTAGGTTTTGAGCTTGGGTTCTAAGTTTTGGGCTTGGGGTTCTAAGTTTTGGGCTTGGGTTTTAAGTTTTGAGCTTGGGTTTTAAGTTTTGGGCTTGAGTTTTAAGTTTTGGGCTTGGGTTTTAAGTTTTGGGCTTGGGTTTTAAGTTTTGGGCTTGGGTTTTAAGTTTTGGGCTTGGGTTTTAAGTTTTGGGCTTGGGTTTTAAGTTTTGGGCTTGGGTTTTAAGTTTTGGGCTTGGGGTCTGAGTTTTGGGCTTGGGGTCTGAGTTTTGGACTTGGGTTTGAAGTTTTGGGCTTGGGTTCTAAGTTTTGGGCTTGGGTTCTAAGTTTTGGGCTTGGGGTTCTACGTTTTGGGCTTGGGTTTGAAGTTTTGGGCTTGGGTTTTAAGTTTTGGGCTTGGGGTCTGAGTTTTGGACTTGGGTTTGAAGTTTTGGGCTTGGGTTCTAAGTTTTGGGCTTGGGTTCTAAGTTTTGGGCTTGGGTTCTAAGTTTTGGGCTTGGGTTTTAAGTTTTGGGCTTGGGTTTTAAGTTTTGGGCTTGGGTTTTAAGTTTTGGGCTTGGGGTCTGAGTTTTGGGCTTGGGGTCTGAGGTTTGGGCTTGAGGTCTGAGGTTTGGGCTTGGGGTCTGAGGTTTGGGCTTGGGGTCTGAGGTTTGGGCTTGGGGTCTGAGGTTTGGGCTTGGGGTCTGAGGTTTGGGCTTGGGGTCTGAGGTTTGATCTTGGGGTCTGAGTTTTGGGCTTGGGGTCTGAGGTTTGGGCTTGGGTTCTACGTTTTGATCTTGGGTTCTACGTTTTGATCTTGGGTTCTAAGTTTTGGGCTTGGGGTTCTACGTTTTGGGCTTGGGTTCTAAGTTTTGAGCTTGGGTTCTAAGTTTTGGGCTTGGGTTTTAAGTTTTGAGCTTGGGTTTTAAGTTTTGGGCTTGGGTTTTAAGTTTTGGGCTTGGGTTTTAAGTTTTGGGCTTGGGTTTTAAGTTTTGGGCTTGGGTTTTAAGTTTTGGGCTTGGGTTTTAAGTTTTGCGCTTGGGGTCTGAGTTTTGGGCTTGAGGTCTGAGTTTTGGGCTTGGGTTTTAAGTTTTGGGCTTGGGTTTTAAGTTTTGGGCTTGGGTTTTAAGTTTTGGGCTTGGGGTCTGAGTTTTGGGCTTGGGGTCTGAGTTTTGGGCTTGGGGTCTGAGTTTTGGGCTTGGGTCTGAGTTTTGAGCTTGGGGTCTGAGTTTTGGGCTTGGGGTCTGAGTTTTGGGCTTGGGGTCTGAGGTTTGGGCTTGGGGTCTGAGGTTTGGGCTTGGGGTCTGAGTTTTGGGCTTGGGGTCTGAGTTTTGGGCTTGGGGTCTGAGTTTTGGGCTTGGGGTCTGAGTTTTGGGCTTGGGGTCTGAGTTTTGGGCTTGGGGTCTGAGTTTTGGGCTTGGGGTCTGAGTTTTGGGCTTGGGTTTTACGTTTTGGGCTTGGGTTTTACGTTTTGGGCTTGGGTTTTAAGTTTTGGGCTTGGGTTTTTAGTTCTGCGCTTGGGGTCTGAATTTTGGGCTTGGGTTTTAAGTTTTGGGCTTGGGTTTTAAGTTTTGGGCTTGGGTTTTAAGTTTTGGGCTTGGGTTTTAAGTTTTGGGCTTGGGTTTTAGGTTTTGGGCTTGGGTTTTAAGTTTTGGGCTTGGGTTTTAAGTTTTGGGCTTGGGTTTTAAGTTTTGGGCTTGGGTTTTAAGTTTTGGGCTTGGGTTTTAAGTTTTGGGCTTGGGTTTTAAGTTTTGGGCTTGGGTTTTATGTTCTAGGCTTGGGTTTTTAGTTCTGCGCTTGGGGTCTGAATTTTGGGCTTGGGTTTTAAGTTTTGGGCTTGGGTTTTAGGTTTTGGGCTTGGGTTTTAAGTTTTGGGCTTGGGTTTTAAGTTTTGGGCTTGGGTTCTAAGTTTTGGGCTTGGGTTTTAAGTTTTGGGCTTGGGTTTTAAGTTTTGGGCTTGGGGTCTGAGTTTTGGGCTTGGGGTCTGAGTTTTGGGCTTGGGGTCTGAGGTTTGGGCTTGGGGTCTGAGGTTTGGGCTTGGGGTCTGAGGTTTGGGCTTGGGGTCTGAGGTTTGGGCTTGGGGTCTGAGGTTTGGGCTTGGGGTCTGAGGTTTGGGCTTGGGGTCTGAGGTTTGGGCTTGGGGTCTGAGGTTTGGGCTTGGGTTTGAAGTTTTGGGCTTGGGTTTTAAGGTTTGGGCTTGGATTTTAAGGTTTGGGCTTGGGTTTTATGTTTTGGGCCTGAGGACTGAGTTTTGGGCTTGGGGTCTGAGGTTTGGGCTTGGGGTCTGAGGTTTGGGCTTGGGGTCTGAGGTTTGGGCTTGGGGTCTGAGGTTTGGGCTTGGGGTCTGAGGTTTGGGCTTGGGGTCTGAGGTTTGGGCTTGGGTTTTAAGTTTTGGGCTTGGGTGTTTATTTTTGGGCTTGGGTTTTAAGTTTTGGGCTTGGGTTTTAAGTTTTGGGCTTGGGTTTTAAGTTTTGGGCTTGGGTTTAAGGTTTTGGGCTTGGGTTTAAGGTTTTGGGCTTGGGTTTAAGGTTTGGGCTTGGGTTTAATTTTGGGCTTGGGTTTTAAGTTTTGGGCTTGGGTTTTAAGGTTTGGGCTTGGGTTTTAAGTTTTGGGCTTGGGTTTTAGGTTTTGGGCTTGGGTTTAATTTTGGGCTTGGGTTTTAAGTTTTGGGCTTGGGTTTTAAGTTTTGGGCTTGGGTTTTAGGTTTTGAGCTTGGGTTTTAAGTTTTGGGCTTGGGTTTAATTTTGGGCTTGGGTTTTAAGTTTTGGGCTTGGGGTCTGAGGTTTGGGCTTGGGGTCTGACGTTTGGGCTTGGGGTCTGAGGTTTGGGCTTGGGGTCTGAGGTTTGGGCTTGGGTTTGAAGGTTTGGCTTGGGTTTGAAGGTTTGGGCTTGGGTTTGAAGGTTTGGGCTTGGGGTCTGAGTTTTGGGCTTGGGTTTTAAGTTTTGGGCTTGGGTTTTAAGTTTTGGGCTTGGGTTTTAAGTTTTGGGCTTGGGTTTTAAGTTTTGGGCTTGGGTTTTAAGTTTTGGGCTTGGGTTTTAGGTTTTGGGCTTGGGTTTTAAGTTTTGGGCTTGGGTTTTAAGTTTTGGGCTTGGGTTTTAAGTTTTGGGCTTGGGTTTTAAGTTTTGCGCTTGGGGTCTGAGTTTTGGGCTTGGGGTCTGAGTTTTGGGCTTGGGGTCTGAGTTTTGGGCTTGGGGTCTGAGTTTTGGGCTTGGGGTCTGAGGTTTGGGCTTGGGGTCTGAGTTTTGGGCTTGGGGTCTGAGTTTTGGGCTTGGGGTCTGAGTTTTGGGCTTGGGGTCTGAGTTTTGGGCTTGGGGTCTGAGTTTTGGGCTTGGGGTCTGAGGTTTGGGCTTGGGGTCTGAGGTTTGGGCTTGGGGTCTGAGGTTTGGGCTTGGGGTCTGAGGTTTGGGCTTGGGGTCTGAGGTTTGGGCTTGGGGTCTGAGGTTTGGGCTTGGGGTCTGAGGTTTGGGCTTGGGGTCTGAGGTTTGGGCTTGGGGTCTGAGTTTTGCGCTTGGGTTTGATGTTTTGGGCTTGGGTTTGAAGTTTTGGGCTTGGGTTTGAAGTTTTGGGCTTGGGTTTGAAGTTTTGGGCTTGGGTTTGAAGTTTTGGGCTTGGGTTTAAATTTTGGGCTTGTGTTTTAAGGTTTGGGCTTGGGTTTTAAGGTTTGGGCTTGGGTTTTATGTTTTGGCCTTGGGGTCTGAGGTTTGGCCTTGGGGTCTGAGGTTTGGGCTTGGGGTCTGAGGTTTGGGCTTGGGGTCTGAGGTTTGGGCTTGGGGTCTGAGGTTTGGGCTTGGGTTTTATGTTTTGGGCTTGGGGTCTGAGGTTTGGGCTTGGGGTCTGAGGTTTGGGCTTGGGGTCTGAGGTTTGGGCTTGGGGTCTGAGGTTTGGGCTTGAGGTCTGAGGTTTGGGCTTGGGGTCTGAGGTTTGGGCTTGGGGTCTGAGGTTTGGGCTTGGGGTCTGAGGTTTGGACTTGGGGTCTGAGTTTTGGGCTTGGGGTCTGAGGTTTGGGCTTGGGGTCTGAGGTTTGGGCTTGGGGTCTGAGGTTTGGGCTTGGGGTCTGAGGTTTGGGCTTGGGTTTGAAGGTTTGGGCTTGGGTTTGAAGGTTTGGGCTTGGGGTCTGAGGTTTGGGCTTGGGGTCTGAGGTTTGGGCTTGGGGTCTGAGGTTTGGGCTTGGGGTCTGAGGTTTGGGCTTGGGGTCTGAGGTTTGGGCTTGGGGTCTGAGGTTTGGGCTTGGGGTCTGAGGTTTGGGCTTGGGTTTGAAGGTTTGGGCTTGGGTTTGAAGGTTTGGGCTTGGGTTTGAAGGTTTGGGCTTGAGGTCTGAGTTTTGGGCTTGGGGTCTGAGTTTTGGGCTTGGGGTCTGAGTTTTGGTCTTGGGCTCTGAGTTTTGGGTTGGAGATTTGAGTTTTGGGCTTGTGGTCTGAGTTTTGGGCTTGGGGTCTGAGTTTTGGGTTTGGGTTTTAAGTGTTGGGCTTGCGTTTTAAGTTTTGGGCTTGGGTTTTAAGTTTTGGGCTTGGGTTTTAAGTTTTGGGCTTGGGGTCTGAGTTTTGGGCTTGGGGTCTGAGTTTTGGGCTTGGGGTCTGAGTTTTGGGCTTGGGGTCTGAGTTTTGGGCTTGGGGTCTGAGTTTTGGGCTGGCATTTTAAATTTTGGCCTTGGGTGTTTAGTTTTGGGCTTGGGTTTTTAGTTGTGGGCTTGGTGTCTAAGTTGTGGACTTGGTGTCTAAGTTGTGGACTTGGTGTCTAAGTTGTGGCCTTGGTGTCTAAGTTGTGGCGTTGGTGTCTACGTTGTGACTTAGACATTAATTTATGACCTCAGTGTCTTGTTGGAGGCCTTGATGTATAAGTTGTTACTTTAGTATCTTATTCGAGGTCTTGGTGTCTAACTTGCGGACTTGGTGTCTACGTTTTGGAATTTGAGCCTTATTTATGACTTTAGTGTCTGCTTGTTGGGCTTGGTTTCTCAGTTGTCTAGTAGGTGTCTAAGTTGTGTACTAGGTGTCTAAGTTGTGGGCTTGGTGTCTAAGTTGTGGACCTGGTGTCTACGTTGTGGAATTTGAGGCTTATTTATGACCTTAGTGTCTGCTTCGAGGTTTTGGTGTCTAAGTTGTGGGCTTGGTGTCTAAGTTGTGGGCTTAGAGGTTAATATATGACCTTAGTGTCTGCTTGGAACACTTGGTGTCTAAATTCTGACCTTGGTGTCTAACTTGTGGGCTTCGTGTCTAACTAGTGGGCTTGGTGTTTAAGGTGTGGGCTTAGAGGCAAAGTTAGCATATTAATGTCTGTTTGGAGGACTTGGTGTCTATGTTGTGGCCTCGGTGTCTAAATTGTGTCCTTGGTGTCTAAATTGTGACCTTAGTGTCTCCTTGGAGGAATTTCCGTCTAAGTTGTGGACTAGGTTTCTCAGTTGTGGACTAGATGTCTACTTGGAGTACCTGGTGTCTAAGTTGTGGCCTTGTCGTCTAAGTTGTGGCCTTGTCGTCTAAGTTGTGGACTTGTCGTCTCAGTTGTGGACTTGTCGTCTCAGTTGTGGACTTGTCGTCTCAGTTGTGGACTTGTCGTCTAAGATGTGGTGGTTCAGGCTGATTTATGACCTTAGTGTCTCCTTGGAAGACTTAGTGTCTAATTTGTGGACTAGGTGTTTAAGTTGTGAAATAGGGTTATAAGTTGTGGACTAGGTGTCTAAGTTGTGGACTTTCTGGCTAATTTAGGACCTTAGTGTCTGCTTGGAGGTCTTGATGTCGAGGTTGTTAGTTTGGTGTCTTCTTGGAGAACTTTCTGTCTAAGTTGTGGACTAGGTGTCTAAGTTGTGGACTAGGTGTCTCCTTGGAGAACTTGTTGTCTAAGTTTTGGACTTGGTGTGTAAGTTGTGGACTTAGAGTCTAATTTATGATCTTAGTGTGTGCTTGTAGGTCTTGGTGTCTATGTTGTGGACTTGGTGTCTAAGTGGTGGACTTAGAGGCTATCTTATGACCTTAGTGTGTGCCTGGAGGACTTGGTGTCTAACTTGTGTTCTTGGTGTCTTACTGGTGGTCTTGGTGTCTTAATTGTGGCCTTTGTGTTCAAGTTGTGCACATAAGGGGCAATTAATGACCCTAGTGTCTGCTTGGAAGACTTGGCGTCTAAGTTGCAGACTTGCCTCTAATTTGTGAGCTTGGTGTCTCATTTGTGTTCTTAGGGTCTGCTTGGAGGACTTAGGGTATAAGTTGTGATCTTAGTTTCTCCTTGGAGGCCTTAGGGTCTAAGTTTGATCTTAAGGTCTGCTTGCAGGTCTCATTTGAGATCTTAAGGTGTGCTTGGAGGACTGAGGGTCTAATTTGTGTTCTCAGGATCTAATTTGGGATCTTTGGGTCCGCTTGGCGCGCTTGGTGTCCGCTTGGCGTGCTTGGTGAGGGTGCAGCTTTGAGCCCTCTCTGAGCGTGTATCTGTTTCTTTTTCAGGTAGCGCAGGCAAGCCTGGAGAGGTGATGGCACAAACTGCGGAGAGCTGAGAGGAGGTAAGGGGTTTGTGTGTGTGCGTGTGTGTGTGTGTTGGGTGGGCGTTGAGGAGAATGTGGCAAAGGGGCTCAGTATTTGTGTTTGGGATTGCAGTGCGAGGGTGTAGTGTGTGAGCTTAGGGTCTGCTTGGAGGACTTAGGGTGAAATTTGTGACATTAGGTTCTCATTTGTGAGTTTAGGGTCTACTTGGAGGTCTTAGTGTCCAATTTGTGATCTCAGGGTCTGCTTGGAGGAATTAGGGTCTCATTTGTGACCTTAGGGTCTAATTTGTGACCTGGAGTTTAAGGTATGATCTCAGGGTCTGCTTGGAGGACTTAGGGTCTAATGTGTGAGCTCAGGGTCTGCTTGGAGGACTTAGTGTATGATTTCTGAGGTTAGGGTCTGTTTGGAGGTCTAAGGGTCCAGTATGTGAGCTTAGGGTCCAATATGTGAGCTTAGGGTTTAATTTGTGATCTTGGGGTCTGCTTGGTGGACTGAGTGTCTAATTTGTGAGCTTAGGACCAGCTTGGAGGTCTTAGTGTCTACTTTGTGTTGTTAGGGTCTAATTTGTTATCGTAGGGTCTAATTTGTCATCTTAGGGTCTAATTTGTCATCTTAGTGTCTGCTTGGAGGACATAGTGTCTAACTTGTGGTCTCGGTGTCTAACTTGTGATCTTAGGGTCTGCTTGGAGGACTTAGTGTCCAGTTGGTGATCTTAGTGTCTTCATGGTGGATTTAGTGTCTATTTTGTGATCTTCACGTCTAATTTGTGATCTTAGTGTCTGTTTGGAGCATGTAGTGTCTAAGTTATGATCTTAGGGTCTAAGTTGTGACCTTAGTGCCTATTTGGAGGGTGTAGTGTCTAAGTTGTGATCTTAGGGTTTAAGTTGTGATCGTAGGTTCTAAGTTGTGATCTTGATGTCTGCTTGGAGGACTTAGTGTCTAATTTGTGATCTTAGGGTCTGCCTGGAGGACTTATTGTTCAGTTGGTGATCTTAGTGTCTTCATGGTGGATTTAGTGTCTATTTTGTGATCTTCACATCTCATTTGTGTTCTTAGTGTCTGTTTGGAGCATGTAGTGTCTAAGTGTTGATCTTAGGGTCTAAGTTGTGACCTTAGTGTCTGTTTGGAGGGTGTAGTGTCTAAGTTGTAATCTTAGGATCTAAGTTGTGATCTTAGGGTTTAAGTTGTGATCGTAGGTTCTAAGTTGTGATCTTGATGTCTGCTTGGAGGACTTAGTGTCTAACTTGTGATCTTAGGGTCTGCTTGGAGGACTTATTGTTCAGTTGGTGATCTTAGTGTCTACTTGGATGACTTAGTTTCTAATTTGTGTGCTAAGTGTCTAATTTTTGAGCTTAAGTTCTACTTTGTGATCTTGGTGTCTCATTTGTGTTCTTAGGGTCTGCTTGGAGGAGTTAGGGTCTAAGTTGTGATCTTAGGGTCTCCTTGGAGGACTCAGATTCTAAGTTGTGATCTTAGGGTCTGCTTGCAGGTCTTAGTATCTCATTTGAAATCTTAAGGTGTGCTTGGAGGACTTAGGGTCTAATTTGTGTTCTCAGGGTCTAATTTGGGATCTTCGGGTCCGCTTGGCGTGCTTGGTGTCTGCTTGGCGTGCTTGGTGAGGGTGCAGCTTTGAGCCCTCTCTGAGCGTGTATCTGTTTCTTTTTCAGGTGGCGCAGGCAAGCCTGGAGAGGTGATGGCGCAAACTGTGGAGAGCTGAGAGGAGGTAAGGGGTTTGTGTGTGGGGGTTGTGTGTGTGTGTGTTGGGTGGGCGTTGAGGAGAACGTGGTAAAGGGGCTCAGTATTTGTGTTTGTTATTGCAGTGCGAGGGTCTAGTGTGTGAGCTTAGTGTCTGCTTGGAGGACTTGGTATCTAAGTTGTGGCCTTGGTGTCTAAGTTGTGGTTTTGGTGTCTAAGTTTTGTCTTTGGTGTCTAAATTGTGACCTCAGTATCTGCTTGGAGGACTTGGTGTCTAAGTTGTGGCCGTGGTGTCTAAATTATGGACTTGGGGTCTATGTTTTGGACTTAGTTTCTAAATTGTGGACTAGGTGTATAAGTTGTGGACTTAGAGGCTAATTTATGACCTTAGTGTCTGGTTGGAGGACTAGGTTTCTAAGGTGTGGACTTGATGTGTAAGTTGTGAACTAGGTTTCTAAGTTGTTGAGTTGTTGTTGAAGTTGTGGTCTTAGAGGCTAATTAATGATCTTAGTGTGTGCTTGGAGGACTTGGTGTCTCCGTTGTGGACTTGGTAGTTAATATATGACCTTAGTGTCTAGTTGGAGGACTTGGTGTTTAAGTTGTGACCTTAGTATCTTCTTGGAGGACTTGGTGTCTAAGTTGTGGACTTGGTGTCTATGTTGTGGACCTGGTGTCTAGAGTTGTGGAATTTGAGGCTTATTTATGACCTTAGTGTCTGTTTGGAGGAGTTGGTGTCTCAGTTGTGGTCTAGATGTCTCAATTGTTTATTAGGTGTCTCAGTTGTGGACTAGGTGTCTCAGTTGTGACCTTGGTGTCACCTTGGAGGACTTGATGTCTAAGTTGCAGACTTCGTGTCTCATTTGTGGAATTGGTGTCTATGTTTTGGACTGAGATGCTCATTTATAACCTTAGTGTCTGCTTGGAGGACTTGATGTCTAATGTGTGGACCTGCTGTCTAAGTTGTGGATTTAGGGGCTAATTTATGACCTTGGTGTCTAAGTTGTGGACTTGGTGTCTTATGTTTGGGCTTGGTGTCTAAGTTGTGGGCTTGGTGTCTAAGTTGTGGACTGAGATGCTCATTTATAACATTAGTGTCTGCTTGGAGGACTTGGTGTCTAAGTTGTGGGCTTGGTGTCTAAGTTGTGGGCTTGGGGTCTAAGTTGTGGGCTTGGGGTCTAAGTTGTGGGCTTGGGGTCTAAGTTGTGGGCTTGGGGTCTAAGTTGTGGGCTTGGGGTCTAAGTTGTGGGCTTGGGGTCTAAGTTGTGGGCTTGGGGTCTAAGTTGTGGGCTTGGGGTCTAAGTTGTGGGCTTGGGGTCTAAGTTGTGGGCTTGGGGTCTAAGTTGTGGGCTTGGGGTCTAAGTTGTGGGCTTGGGGTCTAAGTTGTGGGCTTGGGGTCTAAGTTGTGGGCTTTGTGTCTATGTTGTGGACTGAGATGCTCATTTATAACCTTAGTGTCTGCTTGGAGGACTTGGTGTCTAATGTGTGGACTTGGTGTCTAAGTTGTGGAATTAGGGGTTAATTTATGACCTTGGTGTCTAAGTTGTGGTCTTGGTGTCTTAAGTTGTTGGCTGGGTGTCTAAGTTGTGGGCTTGGTGTCTAACTTGTGGACTGAGATGCTCATTTATAACATTAGTGTCTGCTTGGATTACTTGGTGTCTAATGTGTGGACTTGGTGTCTAAGTTGTGGAATTAGGGGCTAATTTATGACCTTGGTGTCTAAGTTGCGGTCTTGGAGTCTTAAGTTGTGGGCTTGGTGTCTAAGTTGTGGGCTTGGTGTGTAAATTGTGGGTTTGGTGTCTAAGTTGTGAGCTTGGTGTCTAAGTTGTGGACTTGTTGTCTTAAGTTGTGGCCTTGGTGTCTAAGTTGTGGCCTTGGTGTCTAAATTGTGGGCTGGGTGTCTAAGTTGTGGACTTGGTTGTTAATATATGACCTTAGTGTCTGCTTGTTGGAGGACTTGGTGTTTAAGTTGTGACCTTAGTATCTTCTTGGAGGACTTAGTGTCTAAGTTGTGGACTTGGTGTCTATGTTGTGGACCTGGTGTCTAGAGTTGTGGAATTTGAGGCTTATTTATGACCTTAGTGTCTGCTTGGAGGAGTTGATGTCTAATGTGTGGACCTGCTGTCTAAGTTGTGGAATTAGGGGCTAATTTATGACCTTGGTGTCTAAGTTGTGGACTTGGTGTCTTATGTTTGGGCTGGGTGTCTAAGTTGTGGGCTGGGTGTCTAAGTTGTGGGCTGGGTGTCTAAGTTGTGGGCTTGGTGGCAGTTGTGGGCTTGGTGTCTAAGTTGTGGACTTGGTGTCTAAGTTGTGGGCTGGGTGTCCAAGTTGTGGACTTGGTGTCTATGTTGTGAACCTGGTGTCTAGAGTTGTGGAATTTGAGGCTTATTTATGACCTTAGTGTCTGCTTGGAGGAGTTGGTGTCTCATTTGTGGACTAGGTGTCTCAGTTGTGGACTAGGTGTCTCAGTTGTGGACTAGGTGTAAGTTGTTGACTAGGTGTCTCAGTTGTGACCTTGGTGTCTCAGTTGTGACCTTGGTGTTACCGTGGAGGACTTGATGTCTAATTTGTGGGCTTGGTGTCTAAGTTGTGGGCTTGGTGTCTAAGTTGTGGGCTTGGTGTCTAAGTTGTGGGCTGGGTGTCTAAGTTGTGGGCTGGGTGTCTAAGTTGTGGGCTGGGTGTCTAAGTTGTGGACTGGGTTTCTAAGTTGTGGGCTTGGTGTCTAAGTTGTGGACTTGATGTCTAATTGTGGACTTGGTGTCTAAGTTGTGGACTAGGTGTCTACGTTGTGGATTTTCTGGCTAATTTAGGACCTTAGTGTCTTCTTGGAGGTCTTGATGTCGAGGTTGTTAGTTTGGTGTCTTCTTGGAGAGCTTTCTGTCTAAGTTGTGGACTAGGTGTCTAAGTTGTGGACTAGGTGTCTCCTTGGAGAACTTGTTGTCTAAGTTTTGGACTTGGTGTCTATGTTGTGGACTTGGTGTCTAAGTGGTGGACTTAGAGGCTATCTTATGACCTTAGTGTGTGCCTGGAGGACTTGGTGTCTAACTTGTGTTCTTGGTGTCTTACTGGTGGTCTTGGTGTCTTAATTGTGGCCTTTGTGTCCAAGTTGTGCACATAAGGGGCAATTAATGACCCTAGTGTCTGCTTGGAAGACTTGGCGTCTAAGTTGCGGACTTGGCGTCTAAGTTGTGGACTTGGCTCTAATTTGTGAGCTTGGTGTCTCATTTGTGTTCTTAGGGTGTGCTTGGAGGACTGAGGGTCTAAGTTGTGATCTTATGGTCTCCTTGGAGGACTCAGGGTCTAAGTTGTGATCTTAGGGTCTGCTTGCAGGTCTTAGTGTCTCATTTGAGATCTTAAAGTGTGCTTGGAGGACTTAGGGTCTAATTTGTGTTCTCAGGGTCTAATTTGGGATCTTCGGGTCCGCTTGGCGCGCTTGGTGTCCGCTTGGCGTGCTTGGTGAGGGTGCAGCTTTGAGCCCTCTCTGAGCGTGTATCTGTTTCTTTTTCAGGTGGCGCAGGCAAGCCTGGAGAGGTGATGGCGCAAACTGCGGAGAGCTGAGAGGAGGTAAGGGGTTGGTGTGTGTGTGTGCGTGTGTGTGTGTGGTGGGTGGGTGTTGAGGAGAAGGTGGCAAAGGGGTCAGTGTTTGTGTTTGGGATTGCAGGGCCTGCCCTCTACCTTTGGAGTCGGATGAGCGCTGGAGGTGAGTCAGGGAGGTAAGGAGAAGGACGGTGGAGTCGGTCCCTTTTTGCAAACACCCTGGTCATTTCTCTCTGCTGTCCTCCTAGGGCGCGGAGGGCAGGGGAGGCCCGGCGTCACACTCTGGCACCGATTTGGGACAAACAAGGCGAGCACAATGTCGAGGAGCTTTGGAGGAGGCAGACGGTTTTCCCGGGACAGGCCGGTGTGGTTCAGGTGGAGTGATGGTGATGGCGGCCAGCATGGCGTGTTCCAGTTTGTTTGCTTGTTTGTTTGTTCTGTGGCAGATGATGAAGAGGAACTTGGCAACGGCCGCAACATGGCTGGAGTCTGCTGCAGGAGTTGTGAGCAGTGAGGCTGCCTGGCGAGCCATGGCACTCTGCAGGCTAAGTAGAGGGACTCCTTTACGGGGCAGGGGGTGGGGGAGAATGTCAGAATGGCGGGAAGGGGTTTGAAATGTAGCGTTGGGACGTAGCATCTGAGCCGGAATGTCAGAAGGTCGGAGAACGCGCTCGGAGGTGCCTAGGAAGGGCAGGGTCAGCTCTAGTGAAGGTAGGGACTCGGAGTGAAATGCCAGGATGAAAAGGTGACGTTTGTGGGGCTTCAGTCCGGGGTGTTGCGTGAGGGACGATTGGTGACGGTCCGTGGCGAAACACACAAAGGTGGGAGAGTACTGTTGGTCCCCTTTGGCTCCTCCCCGGAGCGTTCTGCTTTGTCTGCTTCCCGAGAAGTCGAGCTTTGGTTCCTACCCAGAAAGTTGTGCTTTAGAAGTGCCTGGGAAAGTCCCGACCCTTGGAGACCTCCGTAGCTCTCGGTGGCCGCTCCTTCCCACGTGGGCTGGCCCCCTGCGTGGCAATGAGCGTGCATTTTTGTGAGTCTGGAAGCCCGAGCCTCATGCTGTGCGAGGGAGGCAGAAGCTCATCCCACCCAGGCGAAGGTTGCCTGCGCGGGGACGCCCGCTGAGGTTGAGCCTGCCGCCTCGCACTGCCGTGATGATGATTCTCGGAGCTGGTTTGCTGATGGTCTTCCCGGGGTCCTTGGGGTTGGGAAGAGAAGCAAACATGATGAGAAGTAGCCTTTACTATCTCTGTAGTTTCCGATATGAGTAAAGTAGTTGAGAGTTGTATGTTTGTCTCTGGTTTTCTCTCCCCTGGAATTCTTGAACTCTGGAACATATGTGGTGGGGTTTTATCATCGCAGTGTAGCTCTCTGCTCTTGAAGATGTGTGTGAATGGCCAGAAGAGCTGTGGGAAGAAGCTTGGAATGAATGAGTCAGGGCCCGAGAGTCTGCTTGGGAGTGTATTTCGAGTTAGTATCTGAGGCAGGGCGTCGGAGCGTCTGTGTTCAGAGTGTCTGAATGTCAGTCTGCGTCTGGTTGTCAGCCGAAATCTGAGAGGGAGTCTGGCCTGAGACTTAGAGGCAGAAGCAGCTTTTGTTTGGGGTTGCTGTGAATCATGGCAGGTTGTTGTTGCAGATGGGGAGATGGTTAGCAAGGTGTCAGAGGCTGCTGTAGGAGGCTTGAGAGGAGCGATGGTACCAGGTGGGTGAACTTGTTGTGTCAGAAGGAAGGTATGCCTTATTCTCCTGGCTGGCTTATGACTGGCTGTATGTTTTTAATTTGGAGGTGGGGAGGGAGGAGCAAAGGGAGGTCTCTGCCCCCGAGGTGACTTGGGCCAGGTGAGCTATGCTGCGCAGAGTGAAGCAGCAAGTGATGGAGTGTCTTGTAGTTTTTGTGGAATTTGAAACATGCCTTGCGTTGTGTTCTGTAGGCGATACACGGTCTGAAAGCAGAGAACCGAAGATGTGCAAAGGCCAGCGGACGAGCAGTAAGGTGACGAGAGAGGGAGATGGCACGTGGTGAGGGAAGGGTGCAGCTTTGAGCCCTCTCTGAGCGTGTATCTGTTTCTGTTTCAGGTAGCGCAGCCGAGCCTGGAGAGGTGATGGCACAAACTGCGGAGAGCTGTGAGGAGGTAAGGGGTTTGTGTGCATGTGTGTGTGTGTTGAGTGGGCGTTGAGGAGAACGTGGCAAAGGGGCTCAGTGTTTGTGTTTGGGATTGCAGGGCGAGGGTGTAGTGTGTGAGCTTAGGGTCTGCTTGGAGGGCTTGGTGTCTAATGTATAAGCTCAGGGTCTGCTCGGAGGACTTAGGGTGAAATTTGTGACATTAGGGTCTCATTTGTGAGTTTAGGGTCTGCTTGGAGGTCTTATTGTCCAATTTGTGATGTCAGGGTCTGCTTGGAGGAATTAGGGTCTCATTTGTGACCTTAGGGTCTAATTTGTGACCTGGGGTTTAAGGTATGATCTCAGGGTCTGCTTGGAGGACTTAGTGTATGATTTCTGAGGTTAGGGTCTGTTTGGAGGTCTAAGGGTCCAATATGTGAGCTTAGGGTTTAATTTGTGATCTCGGGGTCTGCTTGGTGGACTGAGTGTCTAATTTGTGAGCTTAGGATATCCTTGGAGGACTTAGTTTCTAATTTGTGATCTTAGGACCAGCTTGGAGGTCTTAGTGTGTACTTTGTGTTGTTAGGGTCTAATTTGTTATCGTAGGGTCTAATTTGTCATCTTAGGGTCTAATTTGTCCTCTTAGGGTCTGCTTGGAGGACATAGTGTCTAACTTATGGTCTCGGTGTCTAACTTGTGATCTTAGGGTCTGCTTGGAGGACTTAGTGTCCAGTTGGTGATCTTAGTGTCTTCATGGTGGATTTAGTGTCTATTTTGTGATCTTCACGTCTAATTTGTGATCTTAGTGTCTGTTTGGAGCATGTAGTGTCTAAGTTGTGATCTTAGGATCTAAGTTGTGATTTTAGTGTCTGTTTGGAGGGTGTAGTGTCTAAGTTGTGATCTTAGGATCTAAGTTGTGATCTTAGGGTTTAAGTTGTGATCGTAGGTTCGAAGTTGTGATCTTGATGTCTGCTTGGAGGACTTAGTGTCTAATTTGTGTTCTTGGTGTCTGCCTGGAGGACTTAGTGTCTAATTTGTGATCTTAGTGTCTACTTGGATGACTTAGTTTCTAATTTGTGTGCTTAGTGTCTAATTTTTGAGCTTAAGTTCTACTTTGTGATCTTGGTGTCTCATTTGTGTTCTTAGGGTCTGCTTGGAGGACTTAGGGTATAAGTTGTGGTCTTAGTGTCTCCTTGGAGGACTTAGGGTCTAAGTTGTGATCTTAGGGTCTGCTTGCAGGTCTTAGTGTCTCATTTGAGATCTTTAGGTGTGCTTGGAGGACTTAGGGTCTAATTTGTGTTCTCAGGGTCTAATTTGGAACTTCGGGTCCGCTTGGCGCGCTTGGTGTCCGCTTGGCGTGCTTGGTGAGGGTGCAGCTTTGAGCCCTCTCTGAGCGTGTATCTGTTTCTTTTTCAGGTGGTGCAGGCAAGCCTGGAGAGGTGATGGCACAAACTGTGGAGAGCTGAGAGGAGGTAAGGGGTTTGTGTTGGGGGGGTTGTGTGTGTGTGTGTGTGTGTGTGTGTTGGGTGGGCATTGATGAGAACATGGTAAAGGGGCTCAGTATTTGTGTTTGTGATTGCAGTGCGAGGGTCTAGTGTGTGAGCTTAGTGTCTGCTTGGAGGACTTGGTGTCTAAGTTGTGGCCTTGGTGTCTAAGTTGTGTCTTTGGTGTTTAAATTGTGACCTTAGTGTCTGCTTGGAGGACTTGGTGTCTAAGTTGTGGCCGTGGTGTCTAAGTTATGGACTTGGGGTCTATGTTTTGGGCTTAGTTTCTAAGTTGCGGACTAGGTCTATAAGTTGTGGACTTAGAGGCTAATTTATGACCTTAGTGTCTGGTTGGAGGACTAGGTTTCTAAGGTGTGGACTTGATGTGTAAGTTGTGAACTAGGTTTCTAAGTTGTTGAGTTGTTGTTGAAGTTGTGGACTTATAGGCTAATTAATGATCTTAGTGTGTGCTTGGAGGACTTGGTGTCTAAGTTGTGGTCTTAGAGGCTTATTTATTACCCGAGTGTTTGCTTGGAGGACTTGGTGTCTAAGTTGTGGACTTGGTGTCTAATTGTGGACTTGGAGTCCAGGTTGTGGACTTAAAGGCTAATTTATGACCTTAGTGTCTGCTTGGTTGACTTGGTGTGTAAATTGTGGACTTGGTGTCTTAAGTTGTGACATTAGTGTCTGCTTGGAGGAGTAGGTGTCTAAGTTGTAGACTTGGTGTCTAAGTTGTGAGTTAGGTGTCTAAGTTTTGAACAAACAGGAACACACAGTGGGAGCCACCATCATCACCAGCACCCCGCTCCCCAGTGCTGGCCTAATCTGTGACAACCCTCTTCCTGCTGCAAAGCTCCTCCACATTCTGCTCGCCTGTTCCAATCCGGTAATAGGCTCTGACACTGGGCCTCTCCTTCCCTCCAGGTCCTACGAGGACATTAAAGACAAATAACCAGGGTGTTTGCAAAAAGGGGCCAACCCCAGGATCCTTCTCCTGATCCGGTTGTGATCCTGACTCACCTCCATCGCTCATCCGACTCCAAAGGTAGAGGGCCGGCCCTGCAATCTCAACCACAAATACTGAGCCCCTTGGCCACGTTCTCCTCAGCACCCAGCCACCACACACACACACAAACCCCTTACCTCCTCACAGCCCTCCTCAGTTTGCACCTTCACCTCTCCAGAGTTACCTGCAGCACCCAACAGGAATGCAAACATGCACACACTGAGAGACAGGTGGAAGCTGCACCCTTCCTTCAGAAAGTCCCATCTCCTGCTCCCAGAGCTTTGCTGCTCATCCACTGGCCTTCAGAGGTTTTCCATCCTTTTATTCTAACCCAGACACACCTGGAAGACACTAACAAGAAAAGATGACTGTAGTTGTATGAAAATGACAGGACCCTGAAATAAGTTGCTACTTGGGTGTTGTAAGCATAGGTCACCTGGGCTGAGTCATCTGAATACCTTTCTTTAGTTAACACGTGAGAGTGAGCCTGAGCCAGGGAGTCTGTGTTAGTCTCAATGTGAGATTCGTGCGGATGTGGGAGCCAGACCAAGGCAGATGGAGCCTCAGTGAGCAAGAGCCTGAGCTAGAGTGTCCATGCAGTTGAAATGTTTGAGTGTGAGCCAGGCTGTGAGGAAGTAACCCTGTGTGAGCCTGAGCCCCGGGAGCTCAGACAGAGAATCCCTGCATGGTCTGAAACCAAATATAATTCTGAGCCTAATTCTGTAGAACTGTGTTGTCTGTGAGTTTTGAATGTGAATCTAAGCCAGAAAAATAAAACCAAAAACCTAAAGACCAAAAGCAGCCAAAAGGCCAAACCCAAATAAAATCAGACCCAGCTGTACCTTGTCAGGGTGCTTCTGTCCCAGCTGGTGGTTTGCCCCAGCCCTGAGCCAGGGCATTGTGGGAGGGGTGGTGGGTAGGGCCTGGGGTATATAAGGCCCAGCTTTCCTGCAGGCAGTTCCTATAGGGTTTGGCTCTCTTCAAGGTAAGGTGTTTGGGGAGGTTTTGGTTTTTTTGGGGGGAGGTTTTTTTCAGAGCTCTGTGTTTTAAGCTACTCTAGTTTTTATGTGTGCGATAATTACTCAGCTTTTTTGTGCTGTGGTTTTCTCTAGGGTTTTGTTTTTATTTTTGGTGTTGAGTGATGGATGTTTTTGTGGTCCTTCTCAGGTACAGAAACCACGGCAACTGTTGATTTTGGTCAATGTCTTCATTACTTTTGTATTGTTTCTGTTCCATTTTGTGTATAACAATGATGCTGGTGTCTGCTGAGGAAACACTCCACTTATGGGGCTAGGACTGTTTCTTGAGGATGCTGTTAGCTTTTTACTTTTGTAAAAGCTAAGTTGAGTGTTTGGGTTTAAAGAAGAGCAAACCATAATTTTCAAGTTGTTTTGTGATGTAGAGTTTCTTAAAAATCTTATGTTTTGGGGCAGGGAAAGGTAAAAGAATACTTCTTAGCTTACATATTTCCACTTTCAAAGTTCAAAGTGGAGAGGGGTTTGTTCCTTACAGTCTGCATGAAATTAGTATTTCAGGGCTGTAGTTTTTGTAGCTCTGTTCTGTAAGGTTTTGTTTTCCCAGGGGTGGCTGTCTAATTGTGTTCCTGGTTTATGTGAACACTGACCATGTGTCTATAATGATTAGTCAATGGCAGCTGGCTCTCAATACAGTAAGTTATTTTCTGTTGCTGTTTATAAAGTGACTTAGAAGCTGTATGTCCAATACGTGGTGGACATAAATATTGGAGACGTGGTTCAGGAGCAGGCAATGTGATTAAGCAGCAGATAGGCAATTCGCAGCAAAACTAGTTGCTTGTAGCCTAGTCTTAGCGTGCATGTGTTTTAATTTTTTTGGTGAAGAGTCACATCCAGGGAGTGAGAATTGAACTTCCGCAGGGAGGAGGGCTGTAAGAAGTTAAGGGTATTTAGTGTGAGGCTGCAGACTAAAAGGTAAGTGTAACATGGTGGGGGGGGTTAGCTTATATGTTCCTTCTGTGTATTGTGCAGTTGCTTGTAGAGTTAGCTGGCCATTTCCAGTGAGCAGGGGAGTTAAGGACAAGGATTGGGGGTTAATTTCTTGTCACCCGAACAATGATCAATTGCGTGTAGGTTTTTAAGTGTAGCAGGGTAGGAGAACCTCGGTGTACCGTGCAGGAATTACGTAGGACCAGATGAGCATGTGTCTGCAGAGTTACAGCTGAGGCAGTAAGGTCTTACAGAAAAAGATGAGCATTGACTGGTATGCTGATGGTGAGAATGACAGCCAGAACAGTGACTTCTCTGTGTTTGTCTGTCTATAGACTGGGGTGTGGCTCGGTTTTGGTTCTTGTTGTTTTTTTTCTTTCTTAGTCCTGTTATTGCAGGTGATGAAGATGAATTGGGTGGATGCAGCAAACTGCCAGGTGTTTAGTATGAAAGTTCTGAGCAATAAGTTTGGCTTGAGACCTATGGCACTATAGAGATAAAGCAGAAAGACTAATTTTTGGCAGCAGGGGAGTGGGGGACAGCATCAGGATAGGAGGCACAGGTTTGCAATGTACCATGGGGATGAGGATAAATAATTGCGACTTTTTATAGCATCATCTTACAGTGGGCAGGGCGGTAGAGCTTGCCTGTGTTATTGAGCGCCTGCGCTTGTTTTCTGCATTGGCGCTTCCACATTGCTGCTTGAGCTGAAGATGCTCAGCCTGGTCCTTGGACCTTGTTCTTCGTATCCTGACTGCTCACGTCGGTTGCTTAACGAAGGGTCAGGCATTTCTTGTCATGATATAAAAGTACAAAGCAGAGTAAGGCTTTTGTCTTCAGTCACCTCATCAGTAGCTTTCTGGAGCATTGCTTCAGGCTGCATGTGAAGCTGTGAAGAGCTAAGAAGTTTGTGTGTGTGTGTGTGTGTGTGTGTGTGTGTGTGGCGGCTGGGCGTTGAGGAGAAGGTGGCAAAAAGATTCAGTGTTTGTGTTTGGGATTGCAGGGCCTGCCCTCTACCCTTAGGAGTCGGATGAGCGCTGGAGGTGAGTCAGGGAGGTAAGGAGAATGGTTGTGGGGTCGGTCAGTGTTGTAAGAACTGGGGTCATTTGTCCCTGTTGCAGTCCTTGGTCGCGGAGGGCAAGGGAGGCCCGGCGTTGGACTGCGGAATCTCTTTGGGGCAGGTGAGCGCAGTGTTAAGGAGCTTTGGGGGAGGCCGAGGGTTGGTATGGAAGAGGCCGTGCTGGAGGGCTGGAGTGATGGTGATGGCGGCCAGCAGAGCGTGCTCCCCCTTCTTTGTTTGTTTCTGGCAGATGATCAAGAGGAACTTGGCAACGGCTGCAACATGGCTGGAGTCTGCTGCGGGAGTTGTGGGCAGCGAGGCTGCTTTGAGACCCATGGCACTCTGCATGAGGAGAGGTTTCCAGGCTGGGTAATTTTGAAGCTTCAGGGAGTTCAGTTCCTCGTGATTCCTGAAGCCTGCCTGGGGGGATGTTGCTGTGCGTTAGGAAAGAAAATGGGAGAGTTGGTGTGGCAGCCCTGAAGTTGCTGTCTCATCTATGGGTGTAGGTAGTTGGTAAGTATGTTTAGGTCTAGTGAGTGTTGTCTCTTGGGTGCAATTTGTTAGCTTTGCAGACATGGAAAAAAATGGAAGGGAGGGGAGGATGTTTAGAGGTCATATTGTAAGGGTATCAATAGGAATGGTTTTTTGTCTGCAGGTTAGTATGCACAGAAGCTGTGGAGTCGAGAGGAGCTCCGTCTGCTTCTGGACAGCAATACCCGGGACGTAGAAGATTTCAGTCAGGCGCGTGAAAGCGGTGCGTGTCACGTGGAAGGCGGCGTTGCCGTACGTAAAGGACGTCTGATGACGGGGACGTGACCGAGCGTGCGACCTGTCGAGCGTCTTGTGTAAGTAGTGAAGTGTTATTGGATTTGTAAGAATGAATTGTAAATGGTGAAGAATGTCATTTCTGTAAATGCATTTAAAAGAAATGTATGATGTTAGTAATTTCCAAAGTTTATGTGAGGTAAACGTTAGTGGTATTGGTCTTAGAATGCTGCTGGTGGTCTTAGAATGTCGGTGTTAGGCTTGGAATGCTGGTGTTGGCCTTAAAATCCATGTCAGCCTTAGAATGCTGGTATTAGTCTTAAAAAGAATATGTTAGTTTTAGAAGGCGTGGCTCAGTGTTAGAATGCTGCTCTCAGCTTCAGAATGGAGGTGTTAGTTTTAGAATACATGTCCAAGTTAGCGTGTGGGCGGTTGCAGGCTTAGGTCTTGTCTGTATGAGTGGGACGTGGCTTGTGGATGTAAAACGTGTTTAGGTTTTAGATATTTCCAGAACTTACATGTTTTTAGAAATTAGGGGCTGCGTGGGGGAGTCAGGGGCTACTTGAAGGACTGGGTGTCTAAAGTGGGAGCTCAGAGTCTGCTTGGAGGATTTAGGATCTAATGCGTGAGCTTAGGTTCAGCTTGGAGGATTTCTGTCCAATATGTATCCCTAGGGTCCAATTTGTGACCTTAGGGTCTGCTTGGAGGACTTGGTGTCTAAGTTGTGTAAGTAGAGGCTAAATGATGGCCTGAGTGTCTGATTGGAGGAAATGGAATTGAAGTTGTGTAGTAGGTGCTTGAGTTGTGGAATTAGATGCTAATTTATGGGCTTGGGGTCAAAGTTTTGGGCTTGGGTTTTTAGTTTTGGGCTTGGGGTCTGAGTTTTGGGCTTGGGGTCTGAGATTTGGGCTTGGGGTCTGAGTTTTGGCCTTGGAGTCTAAGATTTGGGCTTGGGGTCTAAGTTTTGGCCTTGGGGTCTAAGTTTTGGCCTTGGGGTCTGAGTTTTGGCCTTGGGGTCTAAGTTTTGGCCTTTGGTTTTTAGTTTTGGGCTTGGGGTCTGAGTTTTGGGCTTGGCTTTTAAGTTTTGGGCTTGGGTTTTAAGTTCTGGGCTTGGGGTCTGAGTTTTGGGCTTGGGGTCTGAGTTTTGGGCTTGGGGTCTGAGTTTTGGGCTTGGGGTCTGAGTTTTTGAGCTATGCTGTGCAGAGTGAAGCAGCAAGTGATGGAGTGTCTTGTAGTTTTTGTGGAATTTGAAACATGCCTTGCGTTGTGTTCTGTAGGTGATACACGGTCTGAAAGCAGAGAAACGAAGATGTGCAAAGGCCAGCAGACGAGCAGTAAGGTGACGAGAGAGGGAGATGGCACGTGGTGAGGGAAGGGTGCAGCTTTGAGCCCTCTCTGAGCGTGTATCTGCTTCTGTTTCAGGTAGCGCAGCCGAGCCTGGAGAGGTGATGGCACAAACTGCGGAGAGCTGTGAGGAGGTAAGGGGTTTGTGTGTGTGTGTGTCTTGTGTGGGCGTTGAGGAGAACGTGGTAAAGGGGCTCAGTATTTGTGTTTGGGATTGCAGGGCGAGGGTGTAGTTTGTGAGCTTAGGGTCTGCTTGGAGGGCTTGGTGTCTAATGTATAAGCTCAGGGTCTGCTTGGAGGACTTAGGGTGAAATTTGTGACATTAGGTTCTCATTTGTGAGTTTAGGGTCTACTTGGAGGTCTTAGTGTCCAATTTGTGATGTCAGGGTCTGCTTGGAGGAATTAGGGTCTCATTTGTGACCTTAGGGTCTAATTTGTGACCTGGGGTTTAAGGTATGATCTCAGGGTCTGCTTGGAGGACTTAGGGTCTAATGTGTGAGCTCAGGGTCTGCTTGGAGGACTTAGTGTATGATTTCTGAGGTTAGGGTCTGTTTGGAGGTCTAAGGGTCCAGTATGTGAGCTTAGGGTCCAATATGTGAGCTTAGGGTTTAATTTGTGATCTTGGGGTCTGCTTGGTGGACTGAGTGTCTAATTTGTGAGCTTAGGATATCCTTGGAGGGCTTAGTTTCTAATTTGTGATCTTAGGACCAGCTTGGAGGTCTTAGTGTCTACTTTGTGTTGTTAGGGTCTAATTTGTTATCGTAGGGTCTAATTTGTCATCTTAGGGTCTAATTTGTCATCTTAGTGTCTGCTTGGAGGACATTGTGTGTAACTTGTGATCTTAGGGTCTGCTTGGAGGACTTAGTGTCCAGTTGGTGATCTTAGTGTCTTCATGGTGGATTTAGTGTCTATTTTGTGATCTTCACGTCTAATTTGTGATCTTAGTATCTGTTTGGAGCATGTAGTGTCTAAGTTGCGATCTTAGGGTTCTAAGTTGTGACCTTAGTGTCTGTTTGAAGGGTGTAGTGTCTAAGTTGTAATCTTAGGATCTAAGTTGTGATCTTAGGGTTTAAGTTGTGATCGTATGTTCTAAGTTGTGATCTTGATGTCTGCTTGGAGGACTTATTGTTCAGTTGGTGTTCTTAGTGTCTACTTGGATGACTTAGTTTCTAATTTGTGTGCTAAGTGTCTAATTTTTGAGCTTAAGTTCTACTTTGTGAGCTTGGTGTCTCATTTGTGTTCTTAGGGTCTCCATGGAGGACTCAGGGTCTAAGTTGTGATCTTAGGGTCTGCTTGCAGGTCTTAGTGTCTCATTTGAGATCTTAAGGTGTGCTTGGAGGACTTAGGGTCTAATTTGTGTTCTCAGGGTCTAATTTGGGATCTTCGGGTCCGCTTGGCGTGCTTGGTGTCTGCTTGGTGTGCTTGGTGAGGGTGCAGCTTTGAGCCCTCTCTGAGCGTGTATCTGTTTCTTTTTCAGGTGGCGCAGGCAAGCCTGGAGAGGTGATGGCGCAAACTGCGGAGAGCTGAGAGGAGGTAAGGGGTTTGTGTGTGTGTGTGTGTGTGTGTGTGTTGGGTGGGCGTTGAGGAGAACATGGTAAAGGGGCTCAGTATTTGTGTTTGTTATTGCAGTGCGAGGGTCTAGTGTGTGAGCTTAGTGTCTGCTTGGAGGACTTGGTATCTAAGTTGTGGCCTTGGTGTCTAAGTTGTGGTTTTGGTGTCTAAGTTTTGTCTTTGGTGTCTAAATTGTGACCTTAGTATCTGCTTGGAGGACTTGGTGTCTAAGTTGTGGCCATGGTGTCTAAATTATGGACTTGGGGTCTATGTTTTGGACTTAGTTTCTAAATTGTGGACTACGTGTATAAGTTGTGGACTTAGAGGCTAATTTATGACCTTAGTGTCTGGTTGGAGGACTAGGTTTCTAAGGTGTGGACTTGATGTGTAAGTTGTGAACTAGGTTTCTAAGTTGTTGAGTTGTTGTTGAAGTTGTGGTCTTAGAGGCTAATTAATGATCTTAGTGTGTCCTTGGAGGACTTGGTGTCTACGTTGTGGACTTGGTAGTTAATATCTGACCTTAGTGTCTAGTTGGAGGACTTGGTGTTTAAGTTGTGACCTTAGTATCTTCTTGGAGGACTTGGTGTCTAAGTTGTGGACTTGGTGTCTATGTTGTGGACCTGGTGTCTAGAGTTGTGGAATTTGAGACTTATTTATGACCTTAGTGTCTGTTTGGAGGAGTTGGTGTCTCAGTTGTGGTCTAGATGTCTCAATTGTTTATTAGGTGTCTCAGTTGTGGACTAGGTGTCTCAGTTGTGACCTTGGTGTCACCTTGGAGGACTTGATGTCTAAGTTGCAGACTTCGTGTCTCATTTGTGGAATTGGTGTCTATGTTTTGGACTGAGATGCTCATTTATAACCTTAGTGTCTGCTTGGAGGACTTGATTTCTAATGTGTGGACCTGCTGTCTAAGTTGTGGATTTAGGGGCTAATTTATGACCTTGGTGTCTAAGTTGTGGACTTGGTGTCTTATGTTTGGGCTGGGTGTCTAAGTTGTGGGCTGGGTGTCTAAGTTGTGGGCTGGGTGTCTATGTTGTGGACTTGGTGTCTAAGTTGTGGACTTGTTGTCTTAAGTTGTGGCCTTGGTGTCTAAGTTGTGGCCTTGGTGTCTAAATTGTGGGCTGGATGTCTAAGTTGTGGGCTGGATGTTTAAGTTGTGGGCTTGGAGTATAAGTTGTGGCCTTGGTGTCTAAGTTGTGGGCTGGGTGTCTAAGTTGTGGGCTGGGTGTCTAAGTTGTGGGCTGGGTGTCTAAGTTGTGGGCTGGGTGTCTACGTTGTGGCCTTGGTGTCTAAGTTGTGGCCTGGGTGTCTAAGTTGTGGCCTGGGTGTCTAAGTTGTGGCCTGGGTGTCTAAGTTGTGGGCTTGGTGTCTAAGTTGTGGGCTTGGTGTCTAATTTTTGGACTGGGTGTCTACGTTGTGGACTGAGATGCTCATTTATAACCTTAGTGTCTGCTTGGAGGACTTGGTGTCTAATGTGTGGACTTGGTGTCTAAGTTGTGGAATTAGAGGCTAATTTATGACCTTGGTGTCTAAGTTGCGGTCTTGGAGTCTTAAGTTGTGGGCTTGGTGTCTAAGTTGTGGGCTGGGTGTGTAAATTGTGGGCTTGGTGTCTAAGTTGTGAGCTTGGTCTGTAAGTTGTGGACTTGGTCTCTAAGTTGTGGACTTGGTGTCTACGTTGTGGACTTGGTGTCTACGTTGTGGACTTGGTGTCTACGTTGTGGACTTGGTGTCTACGTTGTGGACTTGGTGTCTACGTTGTGGACTTGGTGTCTACGTTGTGGACTTGGTAGTTAATATATGACCTTAGTGTCTAGTTGGAGGACTTGGTGTTTAAGTTGTGACCTTAGTATCTTCTTGGAGGACTTAGTTTCTATGTTGTGGGCTTGGTGTCTATGTTGTGGACCTGGTGTCTAGAGTTGTGGAATTTGAGGCTTATTTATGACCTTAGTGTCTGTTTGGAGGAGTTGGTGTCTCAGTTGTGGTCTAGATGTCTCAATTGTTTATTAGGTGTCTCAGTTGTGGACTAGGTGTCTCAGTTGTGACCTTGGTGTCACCATGGAGGACTTGATGTCTAAGTTGCAGACTTCGTGTCTCATTTGTGGAATTGGTGTCTATGTTTTGGACTGAGATGCTCATTTATAACCTTAGTGTCTGCTTGGAGGACTTCATGTCTAATGTGTGGACCTGCTGTCTAAGTTGTGGATTTAGGGGCTAATTTATGACCTTGGTGTCTAAGTTGTGGACTTGGTGTCTTATGTTTGGGCTTGGTGTCTAAGTTGTGGGCTTGGTGTCTAAGTTGTGGACTGAGATGCTCATTTATAACATTAGTGTCTGCTTGGAGGACTTGGGGTCTAAGTTGTGGGCTTGGGGTCTAAGTTGTGGGCTTGGGGTCTAAGTTGTGGGCTTGGGGTCTAAGTTGTGGGCTTGGGGTCTAAGTTGTGGGCTTGGGGTCTAAGTTGTGGGCTTGGGGTCTAAGCTGTGGGCTTGGGGTCTAAGTTGTGGACTTTGTGTCTATGTTGTGGACTGAGATGCTCATTTATAACCTTAGTGTCTGCTTGGAGGACTTGGTGTCTAATGTGTGGACTTGGTTTCTAAGTTGTGGAATTAGGGGTTAATTTATGACCTTGGTGTCTAAGTTGTGGTCTTGGTGTCTTAAGTTGTTGGCTGGTTGTCTAAGTTGTGGGCTTGGTGTCTAACTTGTGGACTGAGATGCTCATTTATAACATTAGTGTCTGCTTGGATTACTTGGTGTCTAATGTGTGGACTTGGTTTCTAAGTTGTGGAATTAGGGGTTAATTTATGACCTTGGTGTCTAAGTTGTGGTCTTGGTGTCTTAAGTTGTGGGCTGGTTGTCTAAGTTGTGGGCTTGGTGTCTAACTTGTGGACTGAGATGCTCATTTATAACATTAGTGTCTGCTTGGATTACTTGGTGTCTAATGTGTGGACTTGGTGTCTAAGTTGTGGAATTAGGGGCTAATTTATGACCTTGGTGTCTAAGTTGCGGTCTTGGAGTCTTAAGTTGTGGGCTTGGTGTGTAAATTGTGGGTTTGGTGTCTAAGTTGTGAGCTTGGTGTCTAAGTTGTGGACTTGTTGTCTTAAGTTGTGGCCTTGGTGTCTAAGTTGTGGGCTGGGTGTCTAAGTTGTGGGCTGGGTGTCTAAGTTGTGGACTTGGTAGTTAATATATGACCTTAGTGTCTCGTTGGAGGACTTGGTGTTTAAGTTGTGACCTTAGTATCTTCTTGGAGGACTTAGTGTCTAAGTTGTGGACTTGGTGTCTATGTTGTGGACCTGGTGTCTAGAGTTGTGGAATTTGAGGCTTATTTATGACCTTAGTGTCTGCTTGGAGGAGTTGATGTCTAATGTGTGGACCTGCTGTCTAAGTTGTGGAATTAGGGGCTAATTTATGACATTGGCGTCTAAGTTGTGGACTTGGTGTCTTATGTTTGGGCTGGGTGTCTAAGTTGTGGGCTGGGTGTCTAAGTTGTGGGCTGGGTGTCTAAGTTGTGGGCTTGGTGTCTAAGTTGTGGACTGAGATGCTCAGTTATAACCTTAGTGTCTGCTTGGAGGACTTGGTGTCTAATGTGTGGACTTGGTGTCTAAGTTGTGGAATTAGGGGCTAATTTATGACCTTGGTATCTAAGTTGTGGACTTGGTGTCTTAAGTTGTGGGCTGGGTGTCTAAGTTGTGGGCTGGGTGTCTAAGTTGTGGGCTTTGTGTCTAAGTTGTGTGCTGGGTGTCTAAGTTGAGGACTTGGTGGCAGTTGTGGGCTTGGTGTCTAAGTTGTGGGCTTGGTGTCTAAGTTGTGGGTTGGGTGTCTAAGTTGTGGGCTGGGTGTCTAAGTTGTGGACTTGGTGTCTATGTTGTGGACCTGGAGTCTAGAGTTGTGGAATTTGAGGCTTATTTATGACCTTAGTGTCTGCTTGGAGGAGTTGGTGTCTCAGTTGTGGTCTAGGTGTATCAGTTGTGGACTAGGTGTCTCAGTTGTGGACTAGGTGTCTCAGTTGTGGACTAGGTGTCTCAGTTGTGACCTTGGTGTCTCAGTTGTGACCTTGGTGTCACCTTGGAGGACTTGATGTCTAAGTTGTAGACTTCCTGTCTAATTTGTGGACTTGGTGTCTATGTTGTGGACTGAGATGCTCATTTATAACCTTAGTGTCTGCTTGGAGGGCTTCGTGTCTAATGTGTGGACTTGGTGTCTAAGTTGTGGAATTAGGGGCTAATTTATGACCTTGGTGTCTAAGTTGTGGGCTTGGTGTCTAAGTTGTGGGCTGGGTGTCTAACTTGTGGGCTGGGTGTCTAAGTTTTGGGCTAGGTGTCTAAGTTGTGGGCTAGGTGTCTAAGTTGTGGGGTAGGTGTCTAAGTTGTGGTCTAGGTGTATCACTTGTGGACTAGATGTCTAAGTTGTGGGCTTGGTGTCTAAGTTGTGGGCTTGGTGTCTAAGTTGTGGGCTTGGTGTCTATGTTGTGGACTGAGATGCTCATTTATAACCTTAGTGTCTGCTTGGAGGACTTGGTGTCTAATATGTGGACTTGGTGTCTAAGTTGTGGAATTAGAGGCTAATTTATGACCTTTGTGTCTAAGTTGTGGGCTGGGTGTCTAAGTTGTGGGCTTGGTGTCTGAAGTTGTGGGCTGGGTGTCTACGTTGTGGGCTGGGTGTCTACGTTGTGGACTTGGTGTCTACGTTGTGGACTTGGTGTCTACGTTGTGGACTTGGTGTCTACGTTGTGGACTTGGTGTCTACGTTGTGGACTTGGTGTCTACGTTATGGACTTGGTAGTTAATATAGGACCTTAGTGTCTAGTTGGAGGACTTGGTGTTTAAGTTGTGACCTTAGTATCTTCTTGGAGGACTTAGTGTCTACGTTGTGGACTTGGTGTCTACGTTGTGGACTGAGATGCTCATTTATAACCTTAGTGTCTGCTTGGAGGACTTGGTGTCTAATGTGCGGACTTGGTGTCTAAGTTGTGGAATTAGGGGCTAATTTATGACCTTGGTGTCTAAGTTGTGGTCTTCGTGTCTTAAGTTGTGGGCTGGGTGTCTAAGTTGTGTGCTGGGTGTCTAAGTTGTGTGCTGGGTGTCTAAGTTGTGTGCTGGGTGTCTAAGTTGTGTGCTGGGTGTCTAAGTTGTGTGCTGGGTGTCTAAGTTGTGTGCTGGGTGTCTAAGTTGTGTGCTGGGTGTCTAAGTTGTGTGCTGGGTGTCTAAGTTGTGTGCTGGGTGTCTAAGTTGTGTGCTGGGTGTCTAAGTTGTGTGCTGGGTGTCTAAGTTGTGTGCTGGGTGTCTAAGTTGTGTGCTGGGTGTCTAAGTTGTGTGCTGGGTGTCTAAGTTGTGGGCTTTGTGTCTAAGTTGTGGGCTTTGTGTCTAAGTTGTGGGCTTTGTGTCTAAGTTGTGGGCTTTGTGTCTAAGTTGTGGGCTTCGTGTCTAAGTTGAGGACTTGGTGGCAGTTGTGGGCTTGCTGTCTAAGTTGTGGACTTGGTGTCTAAGTTGTGGGCTGGGTGTCTAAGTTGTGGGCTGGGTGTCCAAGTTGTGGACTTGGTGTCTATGTTGTGAACCTGGTGTCTAGAGTTGTGGAATTTGAGGCTTATTTATGACCTTAGTGTCTGCTTGGAGGAGTTGGTGTCTCAGTTGTGGACTAGGTGTCTCAGTTGTGGACTAGGTGTCTCAGTTGTGGACTAGGTGTCTCAGTTGTGGACTAGGTGTCTCAGTTGTGGACTAGGTGTCTCAGTTGTGACCTTGGTGTCTCAGTTGTGACCTTGGTGTCACCTTGGAGGACTTGATGTCTAATTTGTGGGCTTGGTGTCTACGTTGTGGGCTTGTTGTCTACGTTGTGGGCTTGTTGTCTACGTTGTGGGCTTGGTGTCTACGTTGTGGGCTTGGTGTCTACGTTGTGGGCTTGGTGTCTACGTTGTGGACTTGGTGTCTACGTTGTGGCCTTGGAGTTGAATATATGACCTTAGTGTCTTGTTGGAGGACTTGGTGTTTAAGTTGTGACCTTAGTATCTTCTTGGAGGACTTGGTGTCTATGTTGTGGACCTGTTGTCTATAGTTGTGGAATTTGAGGCTTATTTATGACCTTAGTGTCTGCTTGGAGGAGTTGGTGTCTCAGTTGTGGTCTAGATGTCTCAGTTGTGGTCTACGTGTCTCAGTTGTGGACTAGGTGTCTCAGTTGTGGACTAGGTGTCTCAGTTGTGACCTTGGTGTCTCAGTTGTGACCTTGGTGTCTCAGTTGTGACCTTGGTGTCTCAGTTGTGACCTTGGTGTCACCTTGGAGGACTTGATGTCTAAGTTGTAGACTTCCTGTCTAATTTGTGGACTTGGTGTCTATGTTGTGGACTGAGATGATCATTTATAACCTTAGTGTCTGCTTGGAGGACTTGGTGTCTAATGTGTGGACTTGGTGTCTAAGTTGTGGAATTAGGGGCTAATTTATGACCTTGGTGTCTAAGTTGTGGTCTTGGTATCTTAAGTTGTGGGCTTGGTGTCTAAGTTGTGGGCTGGGTGTCTAACTTGTGGGCTGGGTGTCTAAGTTGTGTGCTTGTTGTCTAAGTTGTGGGCTAGGTGTCTAAGTTGTGGGGTAGGTGTCTAAGTTGTGGTCTAGGTGTATCACTTGTGGGCTTGGTGTCTAAGTTGTGGGCTTATTGTCTAAGTTGTGGGCTTGGTGTCTAAGTTGTGGGCTTGGTGTCTAAGTTGTGGGCTTGGTGTCTATGTTGTGGACTGAGATGCTCATTTATAACCTTAGTTTCTGCTTGGAGGACTTGGTGTCTAATATGTGGACTTGGTGTCTAAGTTGTGGAATTAGAGGCTAATTTATGACCTTTGTGTCTAAGTTGTGGGCTGGGTGTCTAAGTTGTGGGCTGGGTGTCTAAGTTGTGGGCTGGGTGTCTAAGTTGTGGGCTGGGTGTCTAAGTTGTGGGCTGGGTGTCTAAGTTATGGGCTGGGTGTCTAAGTTATGGGCTGGGTGTCTACGTTGTGGACTTGGTGTCTACGTTGTGGGCTTGGTGTCTACGTTGTGGACTTGGTGTCTAAGTTGTGGACTTGGTAGTTAATATAGGACCTTAGTGTCTAGTTGGAGGACTTGGTGTTTAAGTTGTGACCTTAGTATCTTCTTGGAGGACTTAGTGTCTAAGTTGTGGACTTGGTGTCTATGTTGTGGACTGAGATGGTCATTTATAACCTTAGTGTCTGCTTGGAGGACTTGGTGTCTAATGTGCGGACTTGGTGTCTAAGTTGTGGAATTAGGGGCTAATTTATGACCTTGGTGTCTAAGTTGTGGTCTTGGTGTCTTAAGTTGTGGGCTGGGTGTCTAAGTTGTGTGCTAGGTGTCTAAGTTATGTGCTGGGTGTCTACGTTGTGGACTTGGTGTCTACGTTGTGGACTTGGTGTCTAAGTTGAGGACTTGGTGGCAGTTGTGGGCTTGCTGTCTAAGTTGTGGGCTGGGTGTCTAAGTTGTGGGCTGGGTGTCTAAGTTGTGGGCTGGGTGTCCAAGTTGTGGACTTGGTGTCTATGTTGTGAACCTGGTGTCTAGAGTTGTGGAATTTGAGGCTTATTTATTTATAAATGATGCTCATTTATAACCTTAGTGTCTGCTTGGAGGACTTGGTGTCTAATGTGCGGACTTGGTGTCTAAGTTGTGGAATTAGGGGCTAATTTATGACCTTGGTGTCTAAGTTGTGGTCTTGGTGTCTTAAGTTGTGGGCTGGGTGTCTAAGTTGTGTGCTGGGTGTCTAAGTTATGTGCTGGGTGTCTACGTTGTGGACTTGGTGTCTACGTTGTGGACTTGGTGTCTAAGTTGAGGACTTGGTGGCAGTTGTGGGCTTGCTGTCTAAGTTGTGGGCTGGGTGTCTAAGTTGTGGGCTGGGTGTCTAAGTTGTGGGCTGGGTGTCCAAGTTGTGGACTTGGTGTCTATGTTGTGAACCTGGTGTCTAGAGTTGTGGAATTTGAGGCTTATTTATGACCTTAGTGTCTGCTTGGAGGAGTTGGTGTCTCATTTGTGGACTAGTTGTCTCAGTTGTGGACTAGGTGTCTCAGTTGTGACCTTGGTGTCTCAGTTGTGACCTTGGTGTCACCTTGGAGGACTTGATGTCTAAGTTGTGGGCTTGGTGTCTAAGTTGTGGGCTTGGTGTCTAAGTTGTGGGCTTGGTGTCTAAGTTGTGGGCTTGGTGTCTAAGTTGTGGGCTTGGTGTCTAAGTTGTGGGCTTGGTGTCTAAGTTGTGGGCTTGGTGTCTAAGTTGTGGGCTTGGTGTCTAAGTTGTGGGCTTGGTGTCTAAGTTGTGGGCTTGGTGTCTAAGTTGTGGACTTGGTGTCTAAGTTGTGGACTTGGTGTCTAAGTTGTGGACTGGGTGTCTAAGTTGTGGGCTTGGTGTCTAACTTGTGGGCTTGGTGTCTAACTTGTGGGCTTGGTGTCTAACTTGTGGGCTTGGTGTCTAACTTGTGGGCTTGGTGTCTAACTTGTGGGCTTGGTGTCTAACTTGTGGGCTTGGTGTCTAACTTGTGGGCTTGGTGTCTAACTTGTGGGCTTGGTGTCTAACTTGTGGGCTTGGTGTCTAACTTGTGGGCTTGGAGGTTAATACATGACCTTAGTGTCTTGTTGGAGGACTTGATGTTTAAGTTGTGACCTTAGTATCTTCTTGGAGGACTTGGTGTCTATGTTGTGGACCTGGTGTCTAGAGTTGTGGAATTTGAGGCTTATTTATGACCTTAGTGTCTGCTTGGAGGAGTTGGTGTATCAGTTGTAGTCTAGGTGTCTCAGTTGTGGACTAGGTGTCTCAGTTGTGGACTAGGTGTCTCAGTTGTGGACTAGGTGTATCAGTTGTGGACTAGATGTCTCAGTTGTGACCTTGGTGTCTCAGTTGTGACCTTGGTGTCACCTTGGAGGACTTGATGACTAAGTTGTAGACTTCCTGTCTAATTTGTGGACTTGGTGTCTATGTTGTGGACTGAGATGCTCCTTTGTAACCTTAGTGTCTGCTTGGAGGACTTGGTGTCTAATGTGTGGATTTGGTGTCTAAGTTGTGGAATTAGGGGCTAATTTATGACCTTGGTGTCTCAGTTGTGGACTCGGTGTCTCAGTTGTGGACTCGGTGTCTCAGTTGTGGACTCGGTGTCTCAGTTGTGGCCTCGGTGTCTCAGTTGTGACCTTGGTGTCTCAGTTGTGACCTTGGTGTCTCAGTTGTGACTTTGGTGTCACCTTGGAGGACTTGATGTCTAAGTTGTAGACTTCCTGTCTAATTTGTGGACTTGGTGTCTATGTTGTGGACGGAGATGCTCATTTATAACCTTAGTGTCTGCTTGGAGGACTTCGTGTCTAATATGTGGACTTGGTGTCTAAGTTGTGGAATTAGGGGCTAATTTATGACCTTGGTGTCTAAGTTGTGGACTTGGTGTCTTAAGTTGTGGGCTTGGTGTCTTAAGTTGTGGGCTTGGTGTCTAAGTTGTGGGCTGGGTGTCTAACTTGTGGGCTAGGTGTCTAAGTTGTGGGCTAGGTGTCTAAGTTGTGGTCTGGGTGTATCACTTGTGGACTAGATGTCTAAGTTGTGGACTAGATGTCTAAGTTGTGGGCTTGGTGTCTAAGTTGTGGGCTTGGTGTCTAAGTTGTGGGCTTGGTGTCTAAGTTTTGGGCTGAGATGCTCATTTATAACCTTAGTGTCTGCTTGGAGGACTTGGTGTCTAATATGTGGACTTGGTGTCTAAGTTGTGGAGTTAGAGGCTAATTTATGACCTTTGTGTCTAAGTTGTGGGCTTGGTGTCTAAGTTGTGGGCTGGGTGTCTACGTTGTGGGCTGGGTGTCTACGTTGTGGGCTGGGTGTCTACGTTGTGGGCTGGGTGTCTAAGTTGTGGGCTGGGTGTCTAAGTTGTGGGCTGGGTGTCTACGTTGTGGACTTGGTGTCTACGTTGTGGACTTGGTGTATACGTTGTGGACTTGGTGTCTACGTTGTGGACTTGCTGTCTACGTTGTGGACTTGGTGTCTACGTTGTGGACTTGGTGTCTACGTTGTGGACTTGGTGTCTACGTTCTGGACTTGGTGTCTACGTTGTGGACTTGGTAGTTAATATAGGACCTTAGTGTCTAGTTGGAGGACTTGGTGTTTAAGTTGTGACCTTAGTATCTTCTTGGAGGACTTAGTGTCTAAGTTGTAGACTTGGTGTCTATGTTGTGGACTGAGATGCTCATTTATAACCTTAGTGTCTGCTTGGAGGACTTGGTGTCTAATGTGCGGACTTGGTGTCTTAAGTTGTGGAATTAGGGGCTAATTTATGACCTTGGTGTCTAAGTTGTTGTCTTGGTGTCTTAAGTTGTGGGCTGGGTGTCTAAGTTGTGTGCTGGGTGTCTAAGTTTTGGGCTTTGTGTCTAAGTTGTGGGCTTCGTGTCTAAGTTGAGGACTTGGTGGCAGTTGTGGGCTTGCTGTCTAAGTTGTGGACTTGGTGTCTAAGTTGTGGGCTGGGTGTCTAAGTTGTGGGCTGGGTGTCCAAGTTGTGGACTTGGTGTCTATGTTGTGAACCTGGTGTCTAGAGTTGTGGGATTTGAGGCTTATTTATGACCTTAGTGTCTGCTTGGAGGAGTTGGTGTCTCAGTTGTGGACTAGGTGTCTCAGTTGTGGACTCGGTGTCTCAGTTGTGGACTCGGTGTCTCAGTTGTGGACTAGGTGTCTCAGTTGTGGACTAGATGTCTCAGTTGTGGACTAGGTGTCTCAGTTGTGGACTAGGTGTCTCAGTTGTGGACTAGGTGTCTCAGTTGTGAGCTTAGTCTCTGCTTGGAAGACTTGATGAAAAAGTTGTAGACTTCATGTCTAATTTGTGGACTTCGTGTCTTTATTTGTGGACTTGATGTCTAAGTTGTGGACTGAGATGCTCATTTATGACCTTAGTGTCTGCTTGGAGGATTTGGTGTCTAAGTTGTGGACTTCAGGGCTAATCTATGACCTTGTCTGCTTGGAGAACTTGGTGTCTAAGTTGTGGACTTTGTGTCTAAGTTGTGTGCTTGGTGTCTGCTTCGAGGTCTTAGTGTCTATGTTTTGGGCTGAGAGGCTAATTTATGACCTTAGTGTGTGTTTGGAGGACTTGGTGTCTAAGTTGTGGACTTGGTGTCTAGGTTGTGGACTGAGATGCTCCTTTGTAACCTTAGTGTCTGCTTGGAGGACTTGCTGTCTAATGTGTGGACTTGGTGTCTAAGTTGTGGAATTAGGGGCTAATTTATGACCTTGGTGTCTAACTTGTGGGCTTGGTGTCTAGGTTGTGGGCTGGGTGTCTAAGTTGTGGGCTGGGTGTCTAAGTTGTGGGCTGGGTGTCTAAGTTGTGGGCTGGGTGTCTAAGTTGTGGGCTGGGTGTCTAAGTTGTGGACTTGGTGGCAGTTGTGGGCTTGGTGTCTAAGTTGTGGGCTTGGTGTCTAAGTTGTGGGCTTGGTGTCTAAGTTGTGGACTTGGTGTCTAAGTTGTGGACTTGGTGTCTAAGTTGTGGACTTGGTGTCTAAGTTGTGGACTTGGTGTCTAAGTTGTGGACTGGGTGTCTAAGTTGTGGGCTTGGTGTCTAACTTGTGGGCTTGGTGTCTAACTTGTGGGCTTGGTGTCTAAGTTGTGGGCTTGGTGTCTAAGTTGTGGGCTTGGTGTCTAAGTTGTGGTCTTGGTGTCTAACTTGTGGGCTTGGTGTCTAACTTGTGGGCTTGGTGTCTAACTTGTGGGCTTGGTGTCTAACTTGTGGGCTTGGTGTCTAACTTGTGGGCTTGGTGTCTAACTTGTGGGCTTGGTGTCTAACTTGTGGGCTTGGTGTCTAACTTGTGGGCTTGGTGTCTAACTTGTGGGCTTGGTGTCTAACTTGTGGGCTTGGAGGTTAATACATGACCTTAGTGTCTTGTTGGAGGACTTGATGTTTAAGTTGTGACCTTAGTATCTTCTTGGAGGACTTGGTGTCTATGTTGTGGACCTGGTGTCTAGAGTTGTGGAATTTGAGGCTTATTTATGACCTTAGTGTCTGCTTGGAGGAGTTGGTGTATCAATTGTGGACTAGGTGTCTCAGTTGTGGACTAGGTGTCTCAGTTGTGGACTAGGTGTCTCAGTTGTGGACTAGGTGTATCAGTTGTGGACTAGATGTCTCAGTTGTGACCTTGGTGTCTCAGTTGTGACCTTGGTGTCACCTTGGAGGACTTGATGACTAAGTTGTAGACTTCCTGTCTAATTTGTGGACTTGGTGTCTATGTTGTGGACTGAGATGCTCCTTTGTAACCTTAGTGTCTGCTTGGAGGACTTGGTGTCTAATGTGTGGACTTGGTGTCTAAGTTGTGGAATTAGGGGCTAATTTATGACCTTGGTGTCTCAGTTGTGGACTCGGTGTCTCAGTTGTGGACTCGGTGTCTCAGTTGTGGCCTCGGTGTCTCAGTTGTGACCTTGGTGTCTCAGTTGTGACCTTGGTGTCTCAGTTGTGACCTTGGTGTCTCAGTTGTGACCTTGGTGTCACCTTGGAGGACTTGATGACTAAGTTGTAGACTTCCTGTCTAATTTGTGGACTTGGTGTCTATGTTGTGGACTGAGATGCTCCTTTGTAACCTTAGTGTCTGCTTGGAGGACTTGGTGTCTAATGTGTGGACTTGGTGTCTAAGTTGTGGAATTAGGGGCTAATTTATGACCTTGGTGTCTCAGTTGTGGACTCGGTGTCTCAGCTGTGGACTCGGTGTCTCAGTTGTGGCCTCGGTGTCTCAGTTGTGGCCTCGGTGTCTCAGTTGTGACCTTGGTGTCTCAGTTGTGACTTTGGTGTCACCTTGGAGGACTTGATGTCTAAGTTGTAGACTTCCTGTCTAATTTGTGGACTTGGTGTCTATGTTGTGGACTGAGATGCTCATTTATAACCTTAGTGTCTGCTTGGAGGACTTCGTGTCTAATATGTGGACTTGGTGTCTAAGTTGTGGAATTAGGGGCTAATTTATGACCTTGGTGTCTTAAGTTGTGGACTTGGTGTCTTAAGTTGTGGGCTTGGTGTCTAAGTTGTGGGCTGGGTGTCTAACTTGTGGGCTAGGTGTCTAAGTTGTGGGCTAGGTGTCTAAGTTGTGGTCTGGGTGTATCACTTGTGGACTAGATGTCTAAGTTGTGGACTAGATGTCTAAGTTGTGGGCTTGGTGTCTAAGTTGTGGGCTTGGTGTCTAAGTTGTGGGCTGAGATGCTCATTTATAACCTTAGTGTCTGCTTGGAGGACTTGGTGTCTAATATGTGGACTTGGTGTCTAAGTTGTGGAGTTAGAGGCTAATTTATGACCTTTGTGTCTAAGTTGTGGGCTTGGTGTCTAAGTTGTGGGCTGGGTGTCTACGTTGTGGGCTGGGTGTCTACGTTGTGGGCTGGGTGTCTACGTTGTGGGCTGGGTGTCTAAGTTGTGGGCTGGGTATCTACGTTGTGGACTTGGTGTCTACGTTGTGGACTTGGTGTCTACGTTGTGGACTTGGTGTCTACGTTGTGGACTTGGTGTCTACGTTGTGGACTTGGTGTCTACGTTGTGGACTTGGTGTCTACGTTGTGGACTTGGTGTCTACGTTGTGGACTTGGTGTCTACGTTGTGGACTTGGTAGTTAATATAGGACCTTAGTGTCTAGTTGGAGGACTTGGTGTTTAAGTTGTGACCTTAGTATCTTCTTGGAGGACTTAATGTCTAAGTTGTAGACTTGGTGTCTATGTTGTGGACTGAGATGCTCATTTATAACCTTAGTGTCTGCTTGGAGGACTTGGTGTCTAATGTGCGGACTTGGTGTCTTAAGTTGTGGAATTAGGGGCTAATTTATGACCTTGGTGTCTAAGTTGTTGTCTTGGTGTCTTAAGTTGTGGGCTGGGTGTCTAAGTTGTGTGCTGGGTGTCTAAGTTTTGGGCTTTGTGTCTAAGTTGTGGGCTTCGTGTCTAAGTTGAGGACTTGGTGGCAGTTGTGGGCTTGCTGTCTAAGTTGTGGACTTGGTGTCTAAGTTGTGGGCTGAGTGTCTAAGTTGTGGGCTGGGTGTCCAAGTTGTGGACTTGGTGTCTATGTTGTGAACCTGGTGTCTAGAGTTGTGGGATTTGAGGCTTATTTATGACCTTAGTGTCTGCTTGGAGGAGTTGGTGTCTCAGTTGTGGACTAGGTGCCTCAGTTGTGGACTCGGTGTCTCAGTTGTGGACTAGGTGTCTCAGTTGTGGACTAGGTGTCTCAGTTGTGGACTAGGTGTCTCAGTTGTGGACTAGGTGTCTCAGTTGTGGACTTTGTGTCTCAGTTGTGAGCTTAGTCTCTGCTTGGAAGACTTGATGAAAAAGTTGTAGACTTCATGTCTAATTTGTGGACTTCGTGTCTTTATTTGTGGACTTGATGTCTAAGTTGTGGACTGAGATGCTCATTTATGACCTTAGTGTCTGCTTGGAGGATTTGGTGTCTAAGTTGTGGACTTCAGGGCTAATCTATGACCTTGTCTGCTTGGAGAACTTGGTGTCTAAGTTGTGGACTTTGTGTCTAAGTTGTGTGCTTGGTGTCTGCTTCGAGGTCTTAGTGTCTATGTTTTGGGCTGAGAGGCTAATTTATGACCTTAGTGTGTGTTTGGAGGACTTGGTGTCTAAGTTGTGGACTTGGTGTCTAGGTTGTGGACTGAGATGCTCCTTTGTAACCTTAGTGTCTGCTTGGAGGACTTGCTGTCTAATGTGTGGACTTGGTGTCTAAGTTGTGGAATTAGGGGCTAATTTATGACCTTGGTGTCTAACTTGTGGGCTTGGTGTCTAGGTTGTGGGCTGGGTGTCTAAGTTGTGGGCTGGGTGTCTAAGTTGTGGGCTGGGTGTCTCAGTTGTGGACTTGGTGGCAGTTGTGGGCTGGGTGTCTAATTGTGGGCTGGGTGTCTAAGTTGTGGGCTGGGTGTCTAAGTTGTGGACTTGGTGGCAGTTGTGGGCTTGGTGTCTAAGTTGTGGGCTTGGTGTCTAAGTTGTGGGCTTGGTGTCTAAGTTCTGGGCTTGGTGTCTAAGTTGTGGACTTGGTGTCTAAGTTGTGGACTTGGTGTCTAAGTTGTGGACCTGGTGTCTAGAGTTGTGGAATTTGAGGCTTATTTATGACCTTAGTGTCTGCTTGGAGGAGTTAGTGTCTCAGTTGTGGTCTAGATGTCTCAGTTGTGGACTAGGTCTCTGAGTTGTGGGCTGGGTGTCTAAGTTGTGGTCTTGGTGTCTAAGTTGTGGTCTTGGTGTCTAAGTTGTGGTCTTGGTGTCTAAGTTGTGGTCTTGGTGTCTAACTTGTGGACTTGGTGTCTAAGTTGTGGACTTGGTGTCTAAGTCGTGGACTTGGAGGTTAATACATGACCTTAGTGTCTTGTTGGAGAAGTTGGTGTCTCAGTTGTGGTCTAGGTGTCTCAGTTGTGGACTAGGTGTCTCAGTTGTGGACTAGGTGTCTCAGTTGTGAGCTTAGTCTCTGCTTGGAAGACTTGATGAAAAAGTTGTAGACTTCATGTCTAATTTGTGGACTTCGTGTCTTTATTTGTGGACTTGATGTCTAAGTTGTGGACTGAGATGCTCATTTATGACCTTAGTGTCTGCTTGGAGGATTTGGTGTCTAAGTTGTGGACTTCAGGGCTAATCTATGACCTTGTCTGCTTGGAGAACTTGGTGTCTAAGTTGTGGACTTTGTGTCTAAGTTGTGTGCTTGGTGTCTGCTTCGAGGTCTTAGTGTCTATGTTTTGGGCTGAGAGGCTAATTTATGACCTTAGTGTGTGTTTGGAGGACTTGGTGTCTAAGTTGTGGACTTGGTGTCTAGGTTGTGGGCTTAGTGTCTAAGTTGTGGACTAAGAGGTTAATTTATAACCTTAGGGTCTTGCTGGAGGGCTTGATGTATAAGTTGTGACCTTAGTATCTTCTTGGAGGACTTGTTGTCTAAGTTGTGGACCTACTGTCTAAGTTGCGGACCTGGTGTCTAAGTTTTGGACCTGGCTCTAATTTGTGAGCTTGGGGTCTCATTTGTGTTCTTAGGGTCTCCTTGGAGGACTTAGGGTCTAAGTTGTGATCTTAGGGTCCCCTTGGAGGACTTAGGGTCTAAGTTGTGATCTTAGTGTCTGCTTGCAGGTCTCATTGGAGATCTTAAGGTGTGCTTGGAGGACTTAGGGTCTAATTTGTGTTCTCATGGTCTAATTTGGGATCTTCGGGTCCGCTTGGCGTGCTTGGTGTCCGCTTGGCGTGCTTGGTGTCCGCTTGGCGTGCTTGGTGTCCGCTTGGCGTGCTTGGTGTCCGCTTGGCGTGCTTGGTGTCTGCTTGGCGTGCTTGGTGTCTGCTTGGCGTGCTTGGTGTCTGCTTGGCGTGCTTGGTGTCTGCTTGGCGTGCTTGGTGTCCGCTTGGCGTGCTTGGTGTCCGCTTGGCGTGCTTGGTGAGGGTGCAGGTTTGAGCCCTCTCTGAGCGTGTATCTGTTTCTTTTTCAGGTGGCGCAGGCAAGCCTGGAGAGGTGATGGTGCAAACTGCGGAGAGCTCAGAGGAGGTAAGGGGTTTGTGTGCGTGTGTGTGTGCGGTGGGTGGGCATTGACGCGAATATGGTAAAGGGGCTCAGTATTTGTGTTTGTGATTGCAGTGCGAGGGTCTAGTGTGAGAGCTTAGTGTTTGCTTGGAGGACTTGGTGTCTAAGTTGTGGACTTGGTGTCTAAGTTGTGGACTTGGTGTCTAAGTTGTGGACTTGGTGTCTAAGTTGTGGACTTGGTGTCTAAGTTGTGGGCTGGGTGTCTAAGTTGTGGGCTGGGTGTCTAAGTTGTGGGCTGGGTGTCTACGTTGTGGGCTTGGTGTCTACGTTGTGGACTTGGTGTCTACGTTGTGGACTTGGTGTCTACGTTGTGGACTTGGTGTCTACGTTGTGGACTTGGTGTCTACGTTGTGGACTTGGTGTCTACGTTGTGGACTTGGTGTCTAAGTTGTGGACTTGGTAGTTAATATAGGACCTTAGTGTCTAGTTGGAGGACTTGGTGTTTAAGTTGTGACCTTAGTATCTTCTTGGAGGACTTAGTGTCTAAGTTGTGGACTTGGTGTCTATGTTGTGGACTGAGATGCTCATTTATAACCTTAGTGTCTGCTTGGAGGACTTGGTGTCTAATGTGCGGACTTGGTGTCTAAGTTGTGGAATTAGGGGCTAATTTATGACCTTGGTGTCTAAGTTGTGGTCTTGGTGTCTTAAGTTGTGGGCTGGGTGTCTAAGTTGTGTGCTGGGTGTCTAAGTTGTGTGCTGGGTGTCTACGTTGTGGACTTGGTGTCTACGTTGTGGACTTGGTGTCTACGTTGTGGACTTGGTGTCTAAGTTGAGGACTTGGTGGCAGTTGTGGGCTTGCTGTCTAAGTTGTGGACTTGGTGTCTAAGTTGTGGGCTGGGTGTCTAAGTTGTGGGCTGGGTGTCCAAGTTGTGGACTTGGTGTCTATGTTGTGAACCTGGTGTCTAGAGTTGTGGAATTTGAGGCTTATTTATGACCTTAGTGTCTGCTTGGAGGAGTTGGTGTCTCATTTGTGGACTAGGTGTCTCAGTTGTGGACTAGGTGTCTCAGTTGTGGACTAGGTGTCTCAGTTGTGGACTAGGTGTCTCAGTTGTGACCTTGGTGTCTCAGTTGTGACCTTGGTGTCACCTTGGAGGACTTGATGTCTAATTTGTGGGCTTGGTGTCTACGTTGTGGGCTTGTTGTCTAAGTTGTGGGCTTGGTGTCTAAGTTGTGGGCTTGGTGTCTAAGTTGTGGGCTTGGTGTCTAAGTTGTGGGCTTGGTGTCTAAGTTGTGGGCTTGGTGTCTAAGTTGTGGGCTTGGTGTCTAAGTTGTGGACTTGGTGTCTAAGTTGTGGACTGGGTGTCTAAGTTGTGGACTGGGTGTCTAAGTTGTGGACTGGGTGTCTAAGTTGTGGACTGGGTGTCTAAGTTGTGGGCTTGGTGTCTAAGTTGTGGGCTTGGTGTCTAAGTTGTGGGCTTGGTGTCTAAGTTGTGGGCTTGGTGTCTAAGTTGTGGGCTTGGTGTCTAACTTGTGGGCTTGGTGTCTAACTTGTGGGCTTGGTGTCTAACTTGTGGGCTTGGTGTCTAACTTGTGGGCTTGGTGTCTAACTTGTGGGCTTGGTGTCTAACTTGTGGGCTTGGTGTCTAACTTGTGGGCTTGGTGTCTAACTTGTGGGCTTGGTGTCTAACTTGTGGGCTTGGTGTCTAACTTGTGGGCTTGGTGTCTAACTTGTGGGCTTGGTGTCTAACTTGTGGGCTTGGAGGTTAATACATGACCTTAGTGTCTTGTTGGAGGACTTGATGTTTAAGTTGTGACCTTAGTATCTTCTTGGAGGACTTGGTGTCTATGTTGTGGACCTGGTGTCTAGAGTTGTGGAATTTGAGGCTTATTTATGACCTTAGTGTCTGCTTGGAGGAGTTGGTGTATCAGTTGTAGTCTAGATGTCTCAGTTGTGGACTAGGTGTCTCAGTTGTGGACTAGGTGTCTCAGTTGTGGACTAGGTGTATCAGTTGTGGACTAGATGTCTCAGTTGTGACCTTGGTGTCTCAGTTGTGACCTTGGTGTCACCTTGGAGGACTTGATGACTAAGTTGTAGACTTCCTGTCTAATTTGTGGACTTGGTGTCTATGTTGTGGACTGAGATGCTCCTTTGTAACCTTAGTGTCTGCTTGGAGGACTTGGTGTCTAATGTGTGGACTTGGTGTCTAAGTTGTGGAATTAGGGGCTAATTTATGACCTTGGTGTCTCAGTTGTGGACTCGGTGTCTCAGTTGTGGACTCGGTGTCTCAGTTGTGGACTCGGTGTCTCAGTTGTGGACTCGGTGTCTCAGTTGTGGCCTCGGTGTCTCAGTTGTGACCTTGGTGTCTCAGTTGTGACCTTGGTGTCTCAGTTGTGACCTTGGTGTCTCAGTTGTGACTTTGGTGTCACCTTGGAGGACTTGATGTCTAAGTTGTAGACTTCCTGTCTAATTTGTGGACTTGGTGTCTATGTTGTGGACTGAGATGCTCATTTATAACCTTAGTGTCTGCTTGGAGGACTTCGTGTCTAATATGTGGACTTGGTGTCTAAGTTGTGGAATTAGGGGCTAATTTATGACCTTGGTGTCTAAGTTGTGGACTTGGTGTCTTAAGTTGTGGGCTTGGTGTCTTAAGTTGTGGGCTTGGTGTCTAAGTTGTGGAGTTAGAGGCTAATTTATGACCTTTGTGTCTAAGTTGTGGGCTTGGTGTCTAAGTTGTGGGCTGGGTGTCTACGTTGTGGGCTGGGTGTCTACGTTGTGGGCTGGGTGTCTACGTTGTGGGCTGGGTGTCTAAGTTGTGGGCTGGGTGTCTAAGTTGTGGGCTGGGTGTCTACGTTGTGGACTTGGTGTCTACGTTGTGGACTTGGTGTCTACGTTGTGGACTTGGTGTCTACGTTGTGGACTTGGTGTCTACGTTGTGGACTTGGTGTCTACGTTGTGGACTTGGTGTCTACGTTGTGGACTTGGTGTCTACGTTGTGGACTTGGTGTCTACGTTGTGGACTTGGTGTCTACGTTGTGGACTTGGTGTCTACGTTGTGGACTTGGTAGTTAATATAGGACCTTAGTGTCTAGTTGGAGGACTTGGTGTTTAAGTTGTGACCTTAGTATCTTCTTGGAGGACTTAGTGTCTAAGTTGTAGACTTGGTGTCTATGTTGTGGACTGAGATGCTCATTTATAACCTTAGTGTCTGCTTGGAGGACTTGGTGTCTAATGTGCGGACTTGGTGTCTTAAGTTGTGGAATTAGGGGCTAATTTATGACCTTGGTGTCTAAGTTGTTGTCTTGGTGTCTTAAGTTGTGGGCTGGGTGTCTAAGTTGTGTGCTGGGTGTCTAAGTTTTGGGCTTTGTGTCTAAGTTGTGGGCTTCGTGTCTAAGTTGAGGACTTGGTGGCAGTTGTGGGCTTGGTGTCTAAGTTGTGGGCTTGGTGTCTAAGTTGTGGGCTGGGTGTCTAAGTTGTGGGCTGGGTGTCTAAGTTGTGGGCTGGGTGTCCAAGTTGTGGACTTGGTGTCTATGTTGTGAACCTGGTGTCTAGAGTTGTGGGATTTGAGGCTTATTTATGACCTTAGTGTCTGCTTGGAGGAGTTGGTGTCTCAGTTGTGGACTAGGTGTCTCAGTTGTGGACTAGGTGTCTCAGTTGTGGACTAGGTGTCTCAGTTGTGGACTAGGTGTCTCAGTTGTGGACTAGGTGTCTCAGTTGTGGACTAGGTGTCTCAGTTGTGAGCTTAGTCTCTGCTTGGAAGACTTGATGAAAAAGTTGTAGACTTCATGTCTAATTTGTGGACTTCGTGTCTTTATTTGTGGACTTGATGTCTAAGTTGTGGACTGAGATGCTCATTTATGACCTTAGTGTCTGCTTGGAGGATTTGGTGTCTAAGTTGTGGACTTCAGGGCTAATCTATGACCTTGTCTGCTTGGAGAACTTGGTGTCTAAGTTGTGGACTTTGTGTCTAAGTTGTGTGCTTGGTGTCTGCTTCGAGGTCTTAGTGTCTATGTTTTGGGCTGAGAGGCTAATTTATAACCTTAGTGTGTGTTTGGAGGACTTGGTGTCTAAGTTGTGGACTTGGTGTCTAGGTTGTGGACTGAGATGCTCCTTTGTAACCTTAGTGTCTGCTTGGAGGACTTGCTGTCTAATGTGTGGACTTGGTGTCTAAGTTGTGGAATTAGGGGCTAATTTATGACCTTGGTGTCTAACTTGTGGGCTTGGTGTCTAGGTTGTGGGCTGGGTGTCTAAGTTGTGGGCTGGGTGTCTAAGTTGTGGGCTGGGTGTCTAAGTTGTGGGCTGGGTGTCTAAGTTGTGGACTTGGTGGCAGTTGTGGGCTTGGTGTCTAAGTTGTGGGCTTGGTGTCTAAGTTGTGGGCTTGGTGTCTAAGTTGTGGACTTGGTGTCTAAGTTGTGGACTTGGTGTCTAAGTTGTGGACCTGGTGTCTAGAGTTGTGGAATTTGAGGCTTATTTATGACCTTAGTGTCTGCTTGGAGGAGTTAGTGTCTCAGTTGTGGTCTAGATGTCTCAGTTGTGGGCTGGGTGTCTTAAGTTGTGGGCTGGGTGTCTTAAGTTGTGGGCTGGGTGTCTAAGTTGTGGTCTTGGTGTCTAAGTTGTGGTCTTGGTGTCTAAGTTGTGGTCTTGGTGTCTAAGTTGTGGTCTTGGTGTCTAAGTTGTGGTCTTGGTGTCTAAGTTGTGGACTTGGTGTCTAAGTTGTGGACTTGGAGGTTAATACATGACCTTAGTGTCTTGTTGGAGAAGTTGGTGTCTCAGTTGTGGTCTAGGTGTCTCAGTTGTGGACTAGGTGTCTCAGTTGTGGACTAGGTGTCTCAGTTGTGAGCTTAGTCTCTGCTTGGAAGACTTGATGAAAAAGTTGTAGACTTCATGTCTAATTTGTGGACTTCGTGTCTTTATTTGTGGACTTGATGTCTAAGTTGTGGACTGAGATGCTCATTTATGACCTTAGTGTCTGCTTGGAGGATTTGGTGTCTAAGTTGTGGACTTCAGGGCTAATCTATGACCTTGTCTGCTTGGAGAACTTGGTGTCTAAGTTGTGGACTTTGTGTCTAAGTTGTGTGCTTGGTGTCTGCTTCGAGGTCTTAGTGTCTATGTTTTGGGCTGAGAGGCTAATTTATGACCTTAGTGTGTGTTTGGAGGACTTGGTGTCTAAGTTGTGGACTTGGTGTCTAGGTTGTGGGCTTAGTGTCTAAGTTGTGGACTAAGAGGTTAATTTATAACCTTAGGGTCTTGCTGGAGGGCTTGATGTATAAGTTGTGACCTTAGTATCTTCTTGGAGGACTTGTTGTCTAAGTTGTGGACCTACTGTCTAAGTTGCGGACCTGGTGTCTAAGTTTTGGACCTGGCTCTAATTTGTGAGCTTGGGGTCTCATTTGTGTTCTTAGGGTCTCCTTGGAGGACTTAGGGTCTAAGTTGTGATCTTAGGGTCCCCTTGGAGGACTTAGGGTCTAAGTTGTGATCTTAGGGTCTGCTTGCAGGTCTCATTGGAGATCTTAAGGTGTGCTTGGAGGACTTAGGGTCTAATTTGTGTTCTCATGGTCTAATTTGGGATCTTCGGGTCCGCTTGGCGTGCTTGGTGTCCGCTTGGCGTGCTTGGTGTCCGCTTGGCGTGCTTGGTGTCCGCTTGGCGTGCTTGGTGTCCGCTTGGCGTGCTTGGTGTCCGCTTGGCGTGCTTGGTGTCCGCTTGGCGTGCTTGGTGTCCGCTTGGCGTGCTTGGTGTCCGCTTGGCGTGCTTGGTGTCCGCTTGGCGTGCTTGGTGTCTGCTTGGCGTGCTTGGTGTCTGCTTGGCGTGCTTGGTGTCCGCTTGGCGTGCTTGGTGTCCGCTTGGCGTGCTTGGTGTCCGCTTGGCGTGCTTGGTGTCCGCTTGGCGTGCTTGGTGTCCGCTTGGCGTGCTTGGTGTCCGCTTGGCGTGCTTGGTGTCCGCTTGGCGTGCTTGGTGAGGGTGCAGGTTTGAGCCCTCTCTGAGCGTGTATCTGTTTCTTTTTCAGGTGGCGCAGGCAAGCCTGGAGAGGTGATGGTGCAAACTGCGGAGAGCTCAGAGGAGGTAAGGGGTTTGTGTGCGTGTGTGTGTGCGGTGGGTGGGCATTGACGCGAATATGGTAAAGGGGCTCAGTATTTGTGTTTGTGATTGCAGTGCGAGGGTCTAGTGTGAGAGCTTAGTGTTTGCTTGGAGGACTTGGTGTCTAAGTTGTGGACTTGGTGTCTAAGTTGTGGACTTGGTGTCTAAGTTGTGGACTTGGTGTCTAAGTTGTGGACTTGGTGTCTAAGTTGTGGACTTGGTGTCTAAGTTGTGGACTTGGTGTCTAAGTTGTGGACTTGGTGTCTAAGTTGTGGACTTGGTGTCTAAGTTGTGGACTTGGTGTCTAAGTTGTGGACTTAGAGGATAATTTATGACCTTAGTGTCTTGTTGGAGGACTTGATGTTTAAGTTGTAACCTTAGTATCTTCTTGGAGGACTTGGTGTCTAAGTTGTGGGCTTGGTGTCGAAGTTGTGGACCTGGTGTCTACGTTGTGGAATTTGAGGCTTATTTATGACCTTAGTGTCTGCTTCGAGGTTTTGGTGTCTAAGTTGTGGGCTTGGTGTCTAAGTTGTGGGCTTGGTGTCTAAGTTGTGGGCTTGGTGTCTAAGTTGTGGGCTTGGTGTCTATGTTGTGGGCTTAGAGGTTAATATATGACCTTAGTGTCTGCTTGGAACACTTGGTGTCTAAATTCTGACCTTGGTGTCTAACTTGTGGACTTCGTGTCTAACTAGTGGGCTTGGTGTTTAAGGTGTGGTCTTAGAGGCAAAGTTAGCATATTAATGTCTGTTTGGAGGACTTGATGTCTATGTTGTGGCCTCGGTGTCTAAATTGTGTCCTTGATGTCTAAATTGTGACCTTAGTGTCTCCTTGGAGGAATTTCCGTCTATGTTGTGGACTAGGTGTCTCAGTTGTAGACTAGGTGTCTCCTTGGAGAACCTGGTGTCTAAGTTGTGGCCTTGTCGTCTAAGTTGTGGCCTTGTCGTCTAAGTTGTGGCCTTGTCGTCTAAGTTGTGGCCTTGTCGTCTAAGTTGTGGCCTTGTCGTCTAAGTTGTGGCCTTGTCGTCTAAGATGTGGTGTTTCAGGCTGATTTATGACCTTAGTGTCTCCTTGGAAGACTTAGTGTCTAAATTGTGGACTAGGTGTTTAAGTTGTGAAATAGGGTTATAAGTTGTGGACTAGGTGTCTAAGTTGTGGACTTTCTGGCTAATTTAGGACCTTAGTGTCTGCTTGGAGGTCTTGATGTCGAGGTTGTTAGTTTGGTGTCTTCTTGGAGAGCTTTCTGTCTAAGTTGTGGACCAGGTGTCTAAGTTGTGGACTAGGTGTCTCCTTGGAGAACTTGTTGTCTAAGTTTTGGACTTGGTGTCTATGTTGTGGACTTGGTGTCTAAGTGGTGGACTTAGAGGCTATCTTATGACCTTAGTGTGTGCCTGGAGGACTTGGTGTCTAACTTGTGTTCTTGGTGTCTTACTGGTGGTCTTGGTGTCTTAATTGTGGCCTTTGTGTCCAAGTTGTGCACATAAGGGGCAATTAATGACCCTAGTGTCTGCTTGGAAGACTTGGCGTCTAAGTTGCGGACTTGGCGTCTAAGTTGTGGACTTGGCTCTAATTTGTGAGCTTGGTGTCTCATTTGTGTTCTTAGGGTGTGCTTGGAGGACTTAGGGTCTAAGTTGTGATCTTATGGTCTCCTTGGAGGACTCAGGGTCTAAGTTGTGATCTTAGGGTCTGCTTGCAGGTCTTAGTGTCTCATTTGAGATCTTAAGGTGTGCTTGGAGGACTTAGGGTCTAATTTGTGTTCTCAGGGTCTAATTTGGGATCTTGGGGTCCGCTTGGCGTGCTTGGTGAGGGTGCAGCTTTGAGCCCTCTCTGAGCGTGTATCTGTTTCTTTTTCAGGTGGCGCAGGCAAGCCTGGAGAGGTGATGGCGCAAACTGCGGAGAGCTGAGAGGAGGTAAGGGGTTTGTGTGTGTGCGTGTGTGTGTGTGGTGGGTGGGCGTTGAGGAGAAGGTGGCAAAGGGGTCAGTGTTTGTGTTTGGGATTGCAGGGCCTGCCCTCTACCTTTGGAGTCGGATGAGCGCTAGAGATGAGTCAGGGAGGTAAGAGAAGGACGGTGGAGTCGGTCCCTTTTTGCAAACACCCTGGTCATTTCTCTCTGCTGTCCTCCTAGGGCGCGGAGGGCAGGGGAGGCCCGGCGTCACACTCTGGCACCGATTTGGGACAAACAAGGCGAGCACAATGTCGAGGAGCTTTGGAGGAGGCAGACGGTTTTCCCGGGACAGGCCGGTGTGGTTCAGGTGGAGTGATGGTGATGGAGGCCAGCATGGCGTGTTCCAGTTTGTTTGTTTGTTTGTTTGTTTTGTGGCAGATGATGAAGAGGAACTTGGCAACGGCCGCAACATGGCTGGAGTCTGCTGCAGGAGTTGTGAGCAGTGAGGCTGCCTGGCGAGCCATGGCACTCTGCAGGCTAAGTAGAGGGACTCCTTTACGGGGCAGGGGGTGGGGGAGAATGTCAGAATGGCGGGAAGGGGTTTGAAATGTAGCGTTGGGACGTAGCATCTGAGCCGGAATTTCAGAAGGTTGGAGAACGCGCTCGGAGGTGCCTGGGAAGGGCAGGGTCAGCTCTAGTGAAGGTAGGGACTCGGAGTGAAATGCCAGGATGAAAAGGTGACGTTTGTGGGGCTTAAGTCCGGGGTGTTGCGTGAGGGACGATTGGTGACGGTCCGTGGCGAAACACACAAAGGTGGGAGAGTACTGTTGGTCCCCTTTGGCTCCTCCCCGGAGCGTTCTGCTTTGGCTGCTTCCCGAGAAGTCGAGCTTTGGTTCCTACCCAGAAAGTTGTGCTTTAGAAGTGCCTGGAAAAGTCCCGACCCTTGGAGACCTCCGTAGCTCTCGGTGGCCGCTCCTTCCCACGTGGGCTGGCCCCCTGCGTGGCAATGAGCGTGCATTTTTGTGAGTCTGGAAGCCCGAGCCTCATGCTGTGCGAGGGAGGCAGAAGCTCATCCCACCCAGGCGAAGGTTGCCTGCGCGGGGACGCCCGCTGAGGTTGAGCCTGCCGCCTCGCACTGCCGTGATGATGATTCTCGGAGCTGGTTTGCTGATGGTCTCCACAGGGTCCTTGGGGTTGGGAAGAGAAGCAAACGTGATGAGAAGTAGCCTTTACTATCTCTGTAGTTTCCGATATGAGTAAAGTAGTTGAGAGTTGTATGTTTGTCTCTGGTTTTCTCTCCCCTGGAATTCTTGAACTCTGGAACATATGTGGTGGGGTTTTATCATCGCAGTGTAGCTCTCTGCTCTTGAAGATGTGTGTGAATGGCCAGAAGAGCTGTGGGAAGAAGCTTGGAATGAATGAGTCAGGGCCCGAGAGTCTGCTTGGGAGTGTATTTCGAGTTAGTGTCTGAGGCAGAGCGTCGGAGCGTCTGTGTTCAGAGTGTCTGAATGTCAGTCTGCGTCTGGTTGTCAGCCGAAGTCCGAGAGGGAGTCTGGCCTGAGACTTAGAGGCAGAAGCAGCTTTTGTTTGGGGTTGCTGTGAATCATGGCAGGTTGTTGTTGCAGATGAGGAGATGGTTAGCAACGTGTCAGAGGCTGCTGTAGGAGGCTTGAGAGGAGCGATGGTACCAGGTGGGTGAACTTGTTGTGTCAGAAGGAAGGTATGCCTTATTCTCCTGGCTGGCTTATGACTGGCTGTATGTTTTTAATTTGGAGGTGGGGAGCGAGGAGCAAAGGGAGATCTCTGCCCCCGAGGTGACTTGGGCCAGGTGAGCTATGCTGCGCAGAGTGAAGCAGCAAGTGATGGAGTGTCTTGTAGTTTTTGTGGAATTTGAAACATCCCTTGCGTTGTGTTCTGTAGGCGATACACGGTCTGAAAGCAGAGAACCGAAGATGTGGAAAGGCCAGCGGACGAGCAGTAAGGTGACGAGAGAGGGAGATGGCACGTGGTGAGGGAAGGGTGCAGCTTTGAGCCCTCTCTGAGCGTGTATCTGCTTCTGTTTCAGGTAGCGCAGCCGAGCCTGGAGAGGTGATGGCACAAACTGCGGAGAGCTGTGAGGAGGTAAGGTGTGTGTGTTGGGTGGGCATTGAGGAGAACGTGGTAAAGGGGCTCAGTATTTGTGTTTGGGATTGCAGGTAGAGGGTGTAGTGTGTGAGCTTAGGGTCTGCTTGGAGGGCTTGGTGTCTAATGTATAAGCTCAGGGTCTGCTTGGAGGACTTAGGGTGAAATTTGTGACATTAGGGTCTCATTTTTGAGTTTAGGTTCTGCTTGGAGGTCTTAGTGTCCAATTTGTGATCTTAGGGTCTGCTTGCAGGTCTTAGTGTCTCATTTAATATCTTAAGGTGTGCTTGGAGGACTTAGGGTCTAATTTGTGTTCTCAGGGTCTAATTTGGGATCTTCGGGTCCGCTTGGCGCGCTTGGTGTCCGCTTGGCGTGCTTGGTGAGGGTGCAGCTTTAAGCCCTCTCTGAGCGTGTATCTGTTTCTTTTTCAGGTGGCGCAGGCAAGCCTGGAGAGGTGATGGCGCAAACTGCGGAGAGCTGAGAGGAGGTAAGGGGTTTGTGTGCGTGTGGTGGGTGGGCGTTGAGGAGAAGGTGGCAAAGGGGTCAGTATTTGTGTTTGGGATTGCAGGGCCTGCCCTCTACCTTTGGAGTCGGATGAGCGCTGGAGGTGAGTCAGGGGGGTAAGGAGAAGGACGGTGGAGTCGGTCCCTTTTTGCAAAGACCCTGGTCATTTCTCTCTGCTGTCCTCCTAGGGCGCGGAGGGCAGGGGAGGCCCGGCGTCACACTCTGGCACCGATTTGGGACAATCAAGGCGAGCACAATGTCGAGGAGCTTTGGAGGAGGCAGACTGTTGTCCCGGGACAGGCCGGTGTGGTTCAGGTGGAGTGATGGTGACGGCGGCCAGCATGGCGTGTTCCAGTTTGTTTGCTTGTTTGTTTGTTTTGTGGCAGATGATGAAGAGGAACTTGGCAAGGGCCGCAACATGGCTGGAGTCTGCTGCAGGAGTTGTGAGCAGTGAGGCTGCCTGGCGAGCCATGGCACTCTGCACGCTAAGTAGAGGGACTCCTTTACGGGGCAGGGGGTGGGGGAGAATGTCAGAATGGCGGGAAGGGGTTTGAAATGTAGCGTTGGGACGTAGCATCTGAGCCGGAATGTCAGAAGGTGGGAGAACGCGCTCGGAGGTGCCTGGGAGGGGCAGGGTCAGCTCTAGTGAAGGTAGGGACTCGGAGTGAAATGCCAGGATGAAAAGGTGACGTTTGTGGGGCTTAAGTCCGGGGTGTTGCGTGAGGGACGATTGGTGACGGTCCGTGGCGAAACACACAAAGGTGGGAGAGTACTGTTGGTCCCCTTTGGCTCCTCCCCGGAGCATTCTGCTTTGGCTGCTTCCCGAGAAGTCGAGCTTTGGTTCCTACCCAGAAAGTTGTGCTTTAGAAGTGCCTGGAAAAGTCCCGACCCTTGGAGACCTCCGTAGCTCTCGGTGGCCGCTCCTTCCCACGTGGGCTGGCCCCCTGCGTGGCAATGAGCGTGCATTTTTGTGAGTCTGGAAGCCCGAGCCTCATGCTGTGCGAGGGAGGCAGAAGCTCATCCCACCCAGGCGAAGGTTGCCTGCGCGGGGACGCCCGCTGAGGTTGAGCCTGCCGCCTCGCACTGCCGTGATGATGATTCTCGGAGCTGGTTTGCTGATGGTCTCCACAGGGTCCTTGGGGTTGGGAAGAGAAGCAAACGTGATGAGAAGTAGCCTTTACTATCTCTGTAGTTTCCGATATGAGTAAAGTAGTTGAGAGTTGTATGTTTGTCTCTGGTTTTCTGTCCCCTGGAATTCTTGAACTCTGGAACATATGTGGTAGGGTTTTATCATCGCAGTGTAGCTCTCTGCTCTTGAAGATGTGTGTGAATGGCCAGAAGAGCTGTGGGAAGAAGCTTGGAATGAATGAGTCAGGGCCCGAGAGTCTGCTTGGGAGTGTATTTCGAGTTAGTGTCTGAGGCAGAGCGTCGGAGCGTCTGTGTTCAGAGTGTCTGAATGTCAGTCTGCGTCTGGTTGTCAGCCGAAGTCCGAGAGGGAGTCTGGCCTGAGACTTAGAGGCAGAAGCAGCTTTTGTTTGGGGTTGCTGTGAATCATGGCAGGTTGTTGTTGCAGATGCGGAGATGGTTAGCAACGTGTCAGAGGCTGCTGTAGGAGGCTTGAGAGGAGCGATGGTACCAGGTGGGTGAACTTGTTGTGTCAGAAGGAAGGTATGCCTTATTCTCCTGGCTGGCTTATGACTTGCTGTATGTTTTTCTTTGGCAGGTGGGGAGCGAGGAGCAAAGGGAGATGGGTGCCCTGGAGCTGACTTGGGCCAGGTGAGCTCTGCTTAGCTGACTGAAGCAGCAAGAGTTTGAGAGTCTTGTAGTTTTTGTGGAATTAGGATGAGCTCTTAATGTTGTGTTCTGCAGGCGGTGCACGGCCTGAAAGCAGAGAACCCAAGATCTGCCAAGGCCAGTGGAGAAGCAGCAGGGTGATGGGAGAGGGAGATGGCACATGATGAGGGAAGGGTGCAGCTTGGAGCCCTCTGTAAGTGTGTATCTGCTTCTGTTTATTTTCCAGGTGGTGTAGCTGACTTGGAGGAGGTTAAGGGGCAAACTGTGGAGGGCTGTGAGGAGGTAAGGGGTTTGTGTCTGTGTATCGCTGCTCAGGGTTGAGAATATAATGGCAAAGGGGTTAAGTATTTGTGTTTGGTATTGCAGGTCTTGCCATCTACCTTTGGAGTCGGATGAGTGCTTGAGGTGAGTCAGGGAGGTAACAATAGGGGTTATGGGTTAGGCGATTCTTGCAGGCACAACGGTCATTTGTCTCTATTGTACTTCTAGGTCTTGGAGGGCAGCAGAGGCCCGGCATCATACTTCGCAGTCAATTTGGACATGAGAGCACCAGGTTAAAGAGCATTGGAGGAGGCAGAGGGTTGTTATGGAACAGGCTGGTGTGGATGGCTGAGGTGGTGGCAGTGACAGCTAGCACAAGTGTGTTCCCATTTGTTTGTTTGTTGCAGATTATGAAGTGGAACTTGGCAGCTGCGGCAAGATCCCAGGACTTTGATGTGGGAGTTCGGAGCACCGAGGCTGCCTCAAGATCCATGGCACAATGAAAGTTAAGTACAGAGACTTTGCTTTGTGACCCGAGGGTGGCAGACAAGGTCGGGATGGCAGGAAGGGGTATGAAATGTAGCATGGGGCTGAGGAAAAGGCAGTGGGGTGTTTTCCAGCAGTATCTTACCTTTGCAAGGGCACCTCCAGCTTGACAGTGTTATGGAGAGCCAATGTCTCTGTTTTTTATCACCGCTTTTTGGGTCTCTGTGTCTTCGTGCCTCCTTGAGCTGAAGGCAATCCGTCCACCTTTTGGGCCCCATCACGTGGATCTTGACCGTTTGTGTCAGTCTCTTTAAGTGCTGATCAGGCGTTCCTTTTCCAGCTTTCTAAGCGTGAAGCATGACACAGCTTTTGTCTTAGAGTCAGTAGTCTTCTGGGGCTTTGCTCCAGGCTGCCTTTTAAGCTCGGTTCTTTGAGCATCCCTGATCATTGGATAGGGCTTTGTCCCTGTGTTTTCATGCTTGTAGGTCTTGAAGTCGGGCTTGTTGTGCGTCCACTGTGTCAGTTTTGGCGGTCAGCGTAGGAATCACTTGTTTATGTCAGACGTTGTTCTGGGGCTCCTCATGAGCCCAGTTTCCTTGCTCCTGCAGGTCTGCAGGTTGTCTGGCCAGATGTAGTGTTCCATCTGAGAGGTACTTTTCCACTGGAGAGTTTTCTCTTTTTGGGGTCACAATGTCTGTAGTGTTATGTGTGGGTGTGTGTTTTCCTTGGAGCTACTGTGCCCATGATCTGAATTTGGGGGCAGGTGGAACACCAATAGTGGGAGTCCATGCTGAACCTCTGGCCATGTCCTGACTGTAGGGGCAAGGGTTTTACTTTTCTTTAGGATGGAGCAGGATGAGTAGGCAATAAATGCTGTTGAATGTTGTGGACACATTTGGAGGTACCTGGGAGCGGAAGGGTCAGCTCTAGTGAAGGTAGGGACTCGGAGTGAAATGCCAGGATGAAAAGGTGACGTTTGTGGGGCTTAAGTCCGGGGTGTTGCGTGAGGGACGATTGGTGACGGTCCGTGGCGAAACACACAAAGGTGGGAGAGTACTGTTGGTCCCCTTTGGCTCCTCCCCGGAGCGTTCTGCTTTGGCTGCTTCCCGAGAAGTCGAGCTTTGGTTCCTACCCAGAAAGTTGTGCTTTAGAAGTGCCTGGAAAAGTCCCGACCCTTGGAGACCTCCGTAGCTCTCGGTGGCCGCTCCTTCCCACGTGGGCTGGCCCCCTGCGTGGCAATGAGCGTGCATTTTTGTGAGTCTGGAAGCCCGAGCCTCATGCTGTGCGAGGGAGGCAGAAGCTCATCCCACCCAGGCGAAGGTTGCCTGCGCGGGGACGCCCGCTGAGGTTGAGCCTGCCGCCTCGCACTGCCGTGATGATGATTCTCGGAGCTGGTTTGCTGATGGTCTCCACAGGGTCCTTGGGGTTGGGAAGAGAAGCAAACATGATGAGAAGTAGCCTTTACTATCTCTGTAGTTTCCGATATGAGTAAAGTAGTTGAGAGTTGTATGTTTGTCTCTGGTTTTCTCTCCCCTGGAATTCTTGAACTCTGGAACATATGTGGTGGGGTTTTATCATCGCAGTGTAGCTCTCTGCTCTTGAAGATGTGTGTGAATGGCCAGAAGAGCTGTGGGAAGAAGCTTGGAATGAATGAGTCAGGGCCCGAGAGTCTGCTTGGGAGTGTATTTCGAGTTAGTGTCTGAGGCAGAGCGTCGGAGCGTCTGTGTTCAGAGTGTCTGAATGTCAGTCTGCGTCTGGTTGTCAGCCGAAGTCTGAGAGGGAGTCTGGCCTGAGACTTAGAGGCAGAAGCAGCTTTTGTTTGGGGTTGCTGTGAATCATGGCAGGTTGTTGTTGCAGATGAGGAGATGGTTAGCAAGGTGTCAGAGGCTGCTGTAGGAGGCTTGAGAGGAGCGATGGTACCAGGTGGGTGAACTTGTTGTGTCAGAAGGAAGGTATGCCTTATTCTCCTGGCTGGCTTATGACTTGCTGTATGTTTTTAATTTGGAGGTGGGGAGCGAGGAGCAAAGGGAGATCTCTGCCCCCGAGCTGACTTGGGCCAGGTGACCTATGCTGCGCAGAGTGAAGCAGCAAGTGATGGAGTGTCTTGTAGTTTTTGTGGAATTTGAAACATCCCTTGCATTGTGTTCTGTAGGCAATACACGGTCTGAAAGCAGAGAACCGAAGATGTGCAAAGGCCAGCGGACGAGCAGTAAGGTGACGAGAGAGGGAGATGGCACGTGGTGAGGGAAGGGTGCAGCTTTGAGCCCTCTCTGAGCGTGTATCTGCTTCTGTTTCAGGTAGCGCAGGCAAGCCTGGAGAGGTTATGGCGCAAACTGCGGAGAGCTGTGAGGAGGTAAGGGGTTTCTGTGTGTGTGTGTGTGTGTGTGTGTTGGGTGGGCGTTGAGGAGAATGTGGCAAAGGGGCTCAGTATTTGTGTTTGGGATTGCAGGGCGAGGGTCTACTGTGTGAGCTTAGGGTCTGCTTGGAGGACTTAGTGTATGATTTCTGAGGTTAGGGTCTGCTTGGAGGTCTAAGGGTCCAGTATGTGAGCTTAGGGTCCAATATGTGAGATTAGGGTTTAATTTGTGATCTCGGAGTCTGTTTGGTAGACTGAGTATCTAATTTGTGAGCTTAGGATATCCTTGGAGGACTTAGTTTCTAACTTGTGATCTTAGGACCAGCTTGGAGGTCTTAGTGTCTACTTTGTGTTGTTAGGGTCTAATTTGTCATCGTAGGGTCTAATTTGTCATCTAAGGGTCTAATTTGTCATCTTAGTGTCTGCTTGGAGGACATAGTGTCTAACTTGTGGTCTCAGTGTCTAACTTGTGATCTTAGGGTCTGCTTGGAGGACTTAGTGTCCAATTGGTGATCTTAGTGTCTTCATGGTGGATTTAGTGTCTATTTTGTGATCGTCACGTCTAATTTGTGATCTTAGTGTCTGTTTGGAGGGTGTAGTGTCTAAGTTGTGATCTTAGGGTTTAAGTTGTGATTGTAGGTTCTAAGTTGTGATCTTGATGTCTGCTTGGAGGACTTAGTGTCTAATTTGTGTGCTTGGTGTCTGCTTGGAGGACTTAGTGTCTCATTTGTGATCTTCGTGTCTACTTGGATGACTTAGTTTCTAATTTGTGTGCTAAGTGTCTAATTTTTGAGCTTAAGTTCTACTTTGTGAGCTTGGTGTCTCATTTGTGTTCTTAGGGTCTGCTTGGAGGACTTAGGGTATAAGTTGTGGTCTTAGGGTCTCCTTGGAGGACTCAGGGTCTAAGTTGTGATCTTAGGGTCTGCTTGCAGGTCTAAGTGTCTCATTTGAGATCTTAAGGTGTGCTTGGAGGACTTAGGGTCTAATTTGTGTTCTCAGGGTCTAATTTGGGATCTTCGGGTCCGCTTGGCGCGCTTGGTGTCCGCTTGGCGTGCTTGGTGAGGGTGCAGCTTTGAGCCCTCTCTGAGCGTGTATCTGTTTCTTTTTCAGGTGGCGCAGGCAAGCCTGGAGAGGTGATGGCGCAAACTGAGGAGAGCTGAGAGGAGGTAAGGGGCTTGTGTGCGTGTGTGTGTGTGTGTGTGTGTCTTGGGTGAGCATTGACGAGAACATGGTAAAGGGGCTCAGTATTTGTGTTTGTTATTGCAGTGCGAGGGTCTAGTGTGTGAGCTTAGTGTCTGCTTGGAGGACTTGGTGTCTAAGTTGTGGCCTTGGTGTCTAAGTTGTGGTTTTGGTGTCTAAGTTTTGTCTTTGGTGTCTAAATTGTGACCTTAGTATCTGCTTGGAGGACTTGGTGTCTAAGTTGTGGCCGTGGTGTCTAAATTATGGACTTGGGGTCTATGTTTTGGACTTAGTTTCTAAATTGTGGACTACGTGTATAAGTTGTGGACTTAGAGGCTAATTTATGACCTTAGTGTCTGGCTGGAGGACTAGGTTTCTAAGGTGTGGACTTGATGTGTAAGTTGTGAACTAGGTTTCTAAGTTGTTGAGTTGTTGTAGAAGTTGTGGACTTATAGGCTAATTAATGATCTTAGTGTGTCCTTGGAGGACTTGGTGTCTAAGTTGTGGTCTTAGAGGCTTATTTATTACCCGAGTGTTTGCTTGGAGGACTTGGTGTCTAAGTTGTGGACTTGGTGTCTAATTGTGGACTTGGTGTCCAGGTTGTGGACTTGGTGTCCAAGTTGTGGACTTAAAGGCTAATTTATGACCTTAGTGTCTGCTGGATGACTTGGTGTGTAAATTGTGGACTTGGTGTCTTAAGTTGTGACATTAGAGTCTGCTTGGAGGAGTAGGTGTCTAAGTTGTAGACTTCGTGTCCAAGTTGTGGACTTGGTGTCCAAGCTGTGGACTTAAAGGCTAATTTATGACCTTAGTGTCTGCTTGGATGACTTGGTGTGTAAATTGTGGACTTGGTGTCTTAAGTTGTGACATTATTGTCTGCTTGGAGGAGTAGATGTGTAAGTTGTAGACTTGGTGTCTAAGTTGTGGGTTAGGTGTCTAAGTTTTGAACAAACAGGAACACACAGTGGGAGCCACCATCATCACCAGCACCCCGCTCCCCAGTGCTGGCCTAATCGGTGACAACCCTCTTCCTGCTGCAAAGCTCCTCCACATTCTGCTCGCCTGTTCCAATCTGGTAATAGGCTCTGACACTGGGCCTCTCCTTCCCTCCAGGTCCTACGAGGACAATAAAGACAAATAACCAGGGTGTTTGCAAAAAGGGGCCAACCCCAGGATCCTTCTCCTGATCCCGTTGTGATCCTGACTCACCTCCATGGCTCATCCGACTCCAAAGGTAGAGGGCCGGCCCTGCAATCTCAACCACAAATACTGAGCCCCTTGGCCACGTTCTCCTCAGCACCCAGCCACCACACACACACACAAACCCCTTACCTCCTCACAGCCCTCCTCAGTTTGCACCTTCACCTCTCCAGAGTTACCTGCAGCACCCAACAGGAATGCAAACATGCACACACTGAGAGACAGATGGAAGCTCCACCCTTCCTTCAGAAAGTCCCATCTCCTGCTCCCAGAGCTTTGCTGCTCATCCACTGGCCTTCAGAGGTTTTCCATCCTTTTATTCTAACCCAGACACACCTGGAAGACACTAACAAGAAAAGATGACTGTAGTTGTATGAAAATGACAGGACCCTGAAATAAGTTGCTACTTGGGTGTTGTAAGCATAGGTCACCTGGGCTGAGTCATCTGAATACCTTTCTTTAGTTAACACGTGAGAGTGAGCCTGAGCCAGGGAGTCTGTGTTAGTCTCAATGTGAGATTCGTGCGGATGTGGGAGCCAGACCAAAGCAGATGGAGCCTCAGTGAGCAAGAGCCTGAGCTAGAGTGTCCATGCAGTTGAAATGTTTGAGTGTGAGCCAGGCTGTGAGGAAGTAACCCTGTGTGAGCCTGAGCCCCGGGAGCTCAGACAGAGAATCCCTGCATGGTCTGCAACCAAATATAATTCTGAGCCTAATTCTGTAGAACTGTGTTGTCTGTGAGTTTTGAATGTGAATCTAAGCCAGAAAAATAAAACCAAAAACCTAAAGACCAAAAGCAGCCAAAAGGCCAAACCCAAATAAAATCAGACCCAGCTGTACCTTGTCAGGGTGCTTCTGTCCCAGCTGGTGGTTTGCCCCAGCCCTGAGCCAGGGCATTGTGGGAGGGGTGGTGGGTAGGGCCTGGGGTATATAAGGCCCAGCTTTCCTGCAGGCAGTTCCTATAGGGTTTGGCTCTCTTCAAGGTAAGGTGTTTGGGGAGGTTTTGGTTTTTTTGGGGGGAGGATTTTTTTCAGAGCTCTGTGTTTTAAGCTACTCTAGTTTTTATGTGTGCGATAATTACTCAGCTTTTTTGTGCTGTGGTTTTCTCTAGGGTTTTGTTTTTATTTTTGGTGTTGAGTGATGGATGTTTTTGTGGTCCTTCTCAGGTACAGAAACCACGGCAACTGTTGATTTTGGTCAATGTCTTCATTACTTTTGTATTGTTTCTGTTCCATTTTGTGTATAACAATGATGCTGGTGTCTGCTGAGGAAACACTCCACTTATGGGGCTAGGAGTTTTTCTTGAGGATGCTGTTAGCTTTTTACTTTTGTAAAAGCTAAGTTGAGTGTTTGGGTTTAAAGAAGAGCAAACCATAATTTTCAAGTTGTTTTGTGATGTAGAGTTTCTTAAAAATCTTATGTTTTGGGGCAGGGAAAGGTAAAAGAATACTTCTTAGCTTACATATTTCCACTTTCAAAGTTCAAAGTGGAGAGGGGTTTGTTCCTTACAGTCTGCATGAAATTAGTATTTCAGGGCTGTAGTTTTTGTAGCTCTGTTCTGTAAGGTTTTGTTTTCCCAGGGGTGGCTGTCTAATTGTGTTCCTGGTTTATGTGAACACTGACCATGTGTCTATAATGATTAGTCAATGGCAGCTGGCTCTCAATACAGTAAGTTATTTTCTGTTGCTGTTTATAAAGTGACTTAGAAGCTGTATGTCCAATACGTGGTGGACATAAATATTGGAGACGTGGTTCAGGAGCAGGCAATGTGATTAAGCAGCAGATAGGCAATTCGCAGCAAAACTAGTTGCTTGTAGCCTAGTCTTAGCGTGCATGTGTTTTAATTTTTTTGGTGAAGAGTCACATCCAGGGAGTGAGAATTGAACTTCCGCAGGGAGGAGGGCTGTAAGAAGTTAAGGGTATTTAGTGTGAGGCTGCAGACTAAAAGGTAAGTGTAACATGGTGGGGGGGGTTAGCTTATATGTTCCTTCTGTGTATTGTGCAGTTGCTTGTAGAGTTAGCTGGCCATTTCCAGTGAGCAGGGGAGTTAAGGACAAGGATTGGGGGTTAATTTCTTGTCACCCGAACAATGATCAATTGCGTGTAGGTTTTTAAGTGTAGCAGGGTAGGAGAACCTCGGTGTACCGTGCAGGAATTACGTAGGACCAGATGAGCATGTGTCTGCAGAGTTACAGCTGAGGCAGTAAGGTCTTACAGAAAAAGATGAGCATTGACTGGTATGCTGATGGTGAGAATGACAGCCAGAACAGTGACTTCTCTGTGTTTGTCTGTCTATAGACTGGGGTGTGGCTCGGTTTTGGTTCTTGTTGTTTTTTTTCTTTCTTAGTCCTGTTATTGCAGGTGATGAAGATGAATTGGGTGGATGCAGCAAACTCCCAGGTGTTTAGTATGGAAGTTCTGAGCAATAAGTTTGGCTTGAGACCTATGGCACTATAGAGATAAAGCAGAAAGACTAATTTTTGGCAGCAGGGGGGTGGGGGACAGCATCAGGATAGGAGGCACAGGTTTGCAATGTACCATGGGGATGAGGATAAATAATTGCGACTTTTTATAGCATCATCTTACAGTGGGCAGGGCGGTAGAGCTTGCCTGTGTTATTGAGCGCCTGCGCTTGTTTTCTGCATTGGCGCTTCCACATTGCTGCTTGAGCTGAAGATGCTCAGCCTGGTCCTTGGACCTTGTTCTTCGTATCCTGACTGCTCACGTCGGTTGCTTAACGAAGGGTCAGGCATTTCTTGTCATGATATAAAAGTACAAAGCAGAGTAAGGCTTTTGTCTTCAGTCACCTCATCAGTAGCTTTCTGGAGCATTGCTTCAGGCTGCATGTGAAGCTGTGAAGAGCTAAGAAGTTTGTGTTTGTGTGTGTGTGTGGTGGGTGGGCGTTGAGGAGAAGGTGGCAAAAAGATTCAGTGTTTGTGTTTGGGATTGCAGGGCCTGCCCTCTACCCTTAGGAGTCGGATGAGCGCTGGAGGTGAGTCAGGGAGGTAAGGAGAATGGTTGTGGGGTCGGTCAGTGTTGTAAGAACTGGGGTCATTTGTCCCTGTTGCAGTCCTTGGTCGCGGAGGGCCAGGGAGGCCCGGCGTTGGACTGCGGAATCTCTTTGGGGCAGGTGAGCACAGTGTTAAGGAGCTTTGGGGGAGGCCGAAGGTTGGTATGGAAGAGGCCGGGCTGGAGGGCTGGAGTGATGGTGATGGCGGCCAGCAGAGCGTGCTCCCCCTTCTTTGTTTGTTTCTGGCAGATGATCAAGAGGAACTTGGCAACAGCTGCAACATGGCTGGAGTCTGCTGCGGGAGTTGTGGGCAGCGAGGCTGCTTTGAGACCCATGGCACTCTGCATGAGGAGAGGTTTCCAGGCTGGGTAATTTTGAAGCTTCAGGGAGTTCAGTTCCTCGTGATTCCTGAAGCCTGCCTGGGGGGATGTTGCTGTGCGTTAGGAAAGAAAATGGGAGAGTTGGTGTGGCAGCCCTGAAGTTGCTGTCTCATCTATGGGTGTAGGTAGTTGGTAAGTATGTTTAGGTCTAGTGAGTGTTGTCTCTTGGGTGCAATTCGTTAGCTTTGCAGACATGGAAAAAAATGGAAGGGAGGGGAGGATGTTTAGAGGTCATATTGTAAGGGTATCAATAGGAATGGTTTTTTGTCTGCAGGTTAGTATGCACAGAAGCTGTGGAGTCGAGAGGAGCTCCGTCTGCTTCTGGACAGCAATACCCGGGACGTAGAAGATTTCAGTCAGGCGCGTGAAAGCGGTGCGTGTCACGTGGAAGGCGGCGTTGCCGTACGTAAAGGACGTCTGATGACGGGGACGTGACCGAGCGTGCGACCTGTCGAGCGTCTTGTGTAAGTAGTGAAGTGTTATTGGATTTGTAAGAATGAATTGTAAATGGTGAAGAATGTCATTTCTGTAAATGCATTTAAAAGAAATGTGTGATGTTAGTAATTTCCAAAGTTTATGTGAGGTAAACGTTAGTGGTATTGGTCTTAGAATGCTGCTGGTGGTCTTAGAATGTCGGTGTTAGGCTTGGAATGCTGGTGTTGGCCTTAAAATCCATGTCAGCCTTAGAATGCTGGTATTAGTCTTAAAAAGAATATGTTAGTTTTAGAAGGCGTGGCTCAGTGTTAGAATGCTGCTCTCAGCTTCAGAATGGAGGTGTTAGTTTTAGAATACATGTCCAAGTTAGCGTGTGGGCGGTTGCAGGCTTAGGGCTTGTCTGTATGAGTGGGACGTGGCTTGTGGATGTAAAACGTGTTTAGGTTTTAGATATTTCCAGAACTTACATGTTTTTAGAAATTAGGGGCTGCGTGGGGGAGTTAGTTTTGGGCTTGGGTGTTTAGTTTTGGGCTTGGGTTTTAAGTTTTGGGCTTGGGGTCTGAATTTTGGACTTGGGTTTTAAGTTTTGGGCTTGGGTTTTAAGTTTTGGGCTTGGGTTTTAAGTTTTGGGCTTGGGTTTTAAGTTTTGGGCTTGGGTTTTAAGTTCTGGGCTTGGGGTCTGAGTTTTGGGCTTGGGGTCTGAGTTTTGGCCTTGGGGTCTGAGTTTTGGCCTTGGGGTCTGAGTTTTGGGTTTGGGGTCTGAGTTTTGGGTTTGGGGTCTGAGTTTTGGGTTTGGGGTCTGAGTTTTGGGCTTGGGGTCTGAGTTTTGGGCTTGGGGTCTGAGTTTTGGGCTTGGGGTCTGAGTTTTGGGCTTGGGATCTGAGTTTTGGGCTTGGGGTCTGAGTTTTGGGCTTGGGTCTGAGTTTTGGGTTTGGGTTTTAAGTTGTGGGCTTGGGTTTTAGGTTTTGGGCTAGTGTGAGAGCTCAGGGTCTGCTTGGAGGACTTAGGGTGAAATTTGTGACATTAGAGTCTCATTTGTGAGTTTAGGGACTCCTTGGAGGTCTTAGTGTCCAATTTGTGATCTCATTGTCTGCTTGGAGGAATTAGGGTCTCATTTGTGACCTTAGGGTCTAATTTGTTCTGTGGCAGATGATGAAGAGGATCTTGGCAAGGGCCGCAACATGGCTGGAGTCTGCTGCAGGAGTTGTGAGCAGTGAGGCTGCCTGGCGAGCCATGGCACTCTGCAGGCTAAGTAGAGGGACTCCTTTACGGGGCAGGGGGTGGGGGAGAATGTCAGAATGGCGGGAAGGGGTTTGAAATGTAGCGTTCGGATATAGCATCTGAGCCGGAATGTCAGAAGGTCGGAGAACGCGCTCGGAGGTGCCTAGGAAGGGCAGGGTCAGCTCTAGTGAAGGTAGGGACTCGGAGTGAAATGCCAGGATGAAAAGGTGACGTTTGTGGGGCTTCAGTCCGGGGTGTTGCGTGAGGGACGATTGGTGACGGTCCGTGGCGAAACACACAAAGGTGGGAGAGTACTGTTGGTCCCCTTTGGCTCCTCCCCGGAGCGTTCTGCTTTGTCTGCTTCCCGAGAAGTCGAGCTTTGGTTCCTACCCAGAAAGTTGTGCTTTAGAAGTGCCTGGGAAAGTCCTGACCCTTGGAGACCTCCGTAGCTCTCGGTGGCCGCTCCTTCCCACGTGGGCTGGCCCCCTGCGTGGCAATGAGCGTGCATTTTTGTGAGTCTGGAAGCCCGAGCCTCATGCTGTGCGAGGGAGGCAGAAGCTCATCCCACCCAGGCGAAGGTTGCCTGCGCGGGGACGCCCGCTGAGGTTGAGCCTGCCGCCTCGCACTGCCGTGATGATGATTCTCGGAGCTGGTTTGCTGATGGTCTTCCCGGGGTCCTTGGGGTTGGGAAGAGAAGCAAACATGATGAGAAGTAGCCTTTACTATCTCTGTAGTTTCCGATATGAGTAAAGTAGTTGAGAGTTGTATGTTTGTCTCTGGTTTTCTCTCCCCTGGAATTCTTGAACTCTGGAACATATGTGGTGGGGTTTTATCATCGCAGTGTAGCTCTCTGCTCTTGAAGATGTGTGTGAATGGCCAGAAGAGCTGTGGGAAGAAGCTTGGAATGAATGAGTCAGGGCCCGAGAGTCTGCTTGGGAGTGTATTTCGAGTTAGTATCTGAGGCAGGGCGTCGGAGCGTCTGTGTTCAGAGTGTCTGAATGTCAGTCTGCGTCTGGTTGTCAGCCGAAATCTGAGAGGGAGTCTGGCCTGAGACTTAGAGGCAGAAGCAGCTTTTGTTTGGGGTTGCTGTGAATCATGGCAGGTTGTTGTTGCAGATGGGGAGATGGTTAGCAAGGTGTCAGAGGCTGCTGTAGGAGGCTTGAGAGGAGCGATGGTACCAGGTGGGTGAACTTGTTGTGTCAGAAGGAAGGTATGCCTTATTCTCCTGGCTGGCTTATGACTGGCTGTATGTTTTTAATTTGGAGGTGGGGAGGGAGGAGCAAAGGGAGGTCTCTGCCCCCGAGGTGACTTGGGCCAGGTGAGCTATGCTGCGCAGAGTGAAGCAGCAAGTGATGGAGTGTCTTGTAGTTTTTGTGGAATTTGAAACATGCCTTGCGTTGTGTTCTGTAGGCGATACACGGTCTGAAAGCAGAGAACCGAAGATGTGCAAAGGCCAGCGGACGAGCAGTAAGGTGACGAGAGAGGGAGATGGCACGTGGTGAGGGAAGGGTGCAGCTTTGAGCCCTCTCTGAGCGTGTATCTGTTTCTGTTTCAGGTAGCGCAGGCAAGCCTGGAGAGGTGATGGCACAAACTGCGGAGAGCTGTGAGGAGGTAAGGGGTTTGTGTGCGTGTGTGTGTGTGTTGAGTGGGCGTTGAGGAGAACGTGGCAAAGGGGCTCAGTGTTTGTGTTTGGGATTGCAGGGCGAGGGTGTAGTGTGTGAGCTTAGGGTCTGCTTGGAGGGCTTGGTGTCTAATGTATAAGCTCAGGGTCTGCTCGGAGGACTTAGGGTGAAATTTGTGACATTAGGGTCTCATTTGTGAGTTTAGGGTCTGCTTGGAGGTCTTATTGTCCAATTTGTGATGTCAGGGTCTGCTTGGAGGAATTAGGGTCTCATTTGTGACCTTAGGGTCTAATTTGTGACCTGGGGTTTAAGGTATGATCTCAGGGTCTGCTTGGAGGACTTAGTGTATGATTTGTGAGGTTAGGGTCTGTTTGGAGGTCTAAGGGTCCAATATGTGAGCTTAGGGTTTAATTTGTGATCTCGGGGTCTGCTTGGTGGACTGAGTGTCTAATTTGTGAGCTTAGGATATCCTTGGAGGACTTAGTTTCTAATTTGTGATCTTAGGACCAGCTTGGAGGTCTTAGTGTGTACTTTGTGTTGTTAGGGTCTAATTTGTTATCGTAGGGTCTAATTTGTCATCTTAGGGTCTAATTTGTCGTCTTAGTGTCTGCTTGGAGGACATAGTGTCTAACTTATGGTCTCGGTGTCTAACTTGTGATCTTAGGGTCTGCTTGGAGGACTTAGTGTCCAGTTGGTGATCTTAGTGTCTTCATGGTGGATTTAGTGTCTATTTTGTGATCTTCACGTCTAATTTGTGATCTTAGTGTCTGTTTGGAGCATGTAGTGTCTAAGTTGTGATCTTAGGATCTAAGTTGTGATTTTAGTGTCTGTTTGGAGGGTGTAGTGTCTAAGTTGTGATCTTAGGATCTAAGTTGTGATCTTAGGGTTTAAGTTGTGATCGTAGGTTCGAAGTTGTGATCTTGATGTCTGCTTGGAGGACTTAGTGTCTAATTTGTGTTCTTGGTGTCTGCCTGGAGGACTTAGTGTCTAATTTGTGATCTTAGTGTCTACTTGGATGACTTAGTTTCTAATTTGTGTGCTTAGTGTCTAATTTTTGAGCTTAAGTTCTACTTTGTGATCTTGGTGTCTCATTTGTGTTCTTAGGGTCTGCTTGGAGGACTTAGGGTATAAGTTGTGGTCTTAGTGTCTCCTTGGAGGACTTAGGGTCTAAGTTGTGATCTTAGGGTCTGCTTGCAGGTCTTAGTGTCTCATTTGAGATCTTTAGGTGTGCTTGGAGGACTTAGGGTCTAATTTGTGTTCTCAGGGTCTAATTTGGAACTTCGGGTCCGCTTGGCGCGCTTGGTGTCCGCTTGGCGTGCTTGGTGAGGGTGCAGCTTTGAGCCCTCTCTGAGCGTGTATCTGTTTCTTTTTCAGGTGGTGCAGGCAAGCCTGGAGAGGTGATGGCACAAACTGTGGAGAGCTGAGAGGAGGTAAGGGGTTTGTGTTGGGGGGGTTGTGTGTGTGTGTGTGTGTGTGTGTGTTGGGTGGGCATTGATGAGAACATGGTAAAGGGGCTCAGTATTTGTGTTTGTGATTGCAGTGCGAGGGTCTAGTGTGTGAGCTTAGTGTCTGCTTGGAGGACTTGGTGTCTAAGTTGTGGCCTTGGTGTCTAAGTTGTGTCTTTGGTGTTTAAATTGTGACCTTAGTGTCTGCTTGGAGGACTTGGTGTCTAAGTTGTGGCCGTGGTGTCTAAGTTATGGACTTGGGGTCTATGTTTTGGGCTTAGTTTCTAAGTTGCGGACTAGGTCTATAAGTTGTGGACTTAGAGGCTAATTTATGACCTTAGTGTCTGGTTGGAGGACTAGGTTTCTAAGGTGTGGACTTGATGTGTAAGTTGTGAACTAGGTTTCTAAGTTGTTGAGTTGTTGTTGAAGTTGTGGACTTATAGGCTAATTAATGATCTTAGTGTGTGCTTGGAGGACTTGGTGTCTAAGTTGTGGTCTTAGAGGCTTATTTATTACCCGAGTGTTTGCTTGGAGGACTTGGTGTCTAAGTTGTGGACTTGGTGTCTAATTGTGGACTTGGAGTCCAGGTTGTGGACTTAAAGGCTAATTTATGACCTTAGTGTCTGCTTGGTTGACTTGGTGTGTAAATTGTGGACTTGGTGTCTTAAGTTGTGACATTAGTGTCTGCTTGGAGGAGTAGGTGTCTAAGTTGTAGACTTGGTGTCTAAGTTGTGAGTTAGGTGTCTAAGTTTTGAACAAACAGGAACACACAGTGGGAGCCACCATCATCACCAGCACCCCGCTCCCCAGTGCTGGCCTAATCTGTGACAACCCTCTTCCTGCTGCAAAGCTCCTCCACATTCTGCTCGCCTGTTCCAATCCGGTAATAGGCTCTGACACTGGGCCTCTCCTTCCCTCCAGGTCCTACGAGGACAATAAAGACAAATAACCAGGGTGTTTGCAAAAAGGGGCCAACCCCAGGATCCTTCTCCTGATCCGGTTGTGATCCTGACTCACCTCCATCGCTCATCCGACTCCAAAGGTAGAGGGCCGGCCCTGCAATCTCAACCACAAATACTGAGCCCCTTGGCCACGTTCTCCTCAGCACCCAGCCACCACACACACACACAAACCCCTTACCTCCTCACAGCCCTCCTCAGTTTGCACCTTCACCTCTCCAGAGTTACCTGCAGCACCCAACAGGAATGCAAACATGCACACACTGAGAGACAGGTGGAAGCTGCACCCTTCCTTCAGAAAGTCCCATCTCCTGCTCCCAGAGCTTTGCTGCTCATCCACTGGCCTTCAGAGGTTTTCCATCCTTTTATTCTAACCCAGACACACCTGGAAGACACTAACAAGAAAAGATGACTGTAGTTGTATGAAAATGACAGGACCCTGAAATAAGTTGCTACTTGGGTGTTGTAAGCATAGGTCACCTGGGCTGAGTCATCTGAATACCTTTCTTTAGTTAACACGTGAGAGTGAGCCTGAGCCAGGGAGTCTGTGTTAGTCTCAATGTGAGATTCGTGCGGATGTGGGAGCCAGACCAAGGCAGATGGAGCCTCAGTGAGCAAGAGCCTGAGCTAGAGTGTCCATGCAGTTGAAATGTTTGAGTGTGAGCCAGGCTGTGAGGAAGTAACCCTGTGTGAGCCTGAGCCCCGGGAGCTCAGACAGAGAATCCCTGCATGGTCTGAAACCAAATATAATTCTGAGCCTAATTCTGTAGAACTGTGTTGTCTGTGAGTTTTGAATGTGAATCTAAGCCAGAAAAATAAAACCAAAAACCTAAAGACCAAAAGCAGCCAAAAGGCCAAACCCAAATAAAATCAGACCCAGCTGTACCTTGTCAGGGTGCTTCTGTCCCAGCTGGTGGTTTGCCCCAGCCCTGAGCCAGGGCATTGTGGGAGGGGTGGTGGGTAGGGCCTGGGGTATATAAGGCCCAGCTTTCCTGCAGGCAGTTCCTATAGGGTTTGGCTCTCTTCAAGGTAAGGTGTTTGGGGAGGTTTTGGTTTTTTTGGGGGGAGGTTTTTTTCAGAGCTCTGTGTTTTAAGCTACTCTAGTTTTTATGTGTGCGATAATTACTCAGCTTTTTTGTGCTGTGGTTTTCTCTAGGGTTTTGTTTTTATTTTTGGTGTTGAGTGATGGATGTTTTTGTGGTCCTTCTCAGGTACAGAAACCACGGCAACTGTTGATTTTGGTCAATGTCTTCATTACTTTTGTATTGTTTCTGTTCCATTTTGTGTATAACAATGATGCTGGTGTCTGCTGAGGAAACACTCCACTTATGGGGCTAGGACTGTTTCTTGAGGATGCTGTTAGCTTTTTACTTTTTTAAAAGCTAAGTTGAGTGTTTGGGTTTAAAGAAGAGCAAAACATGATTTTGAAGTTGTTTTGTGATGTAGAGTTTCTTAAAAATCTTATGTTTTGGGGCAGGGAAAGGTAAAAGAATACTTCTTAGCTTACATATTTCCACTTTCAAAGTTCAAAGTGGAGAGGGGTTTGTTCCTTACAGTCTGCATGAAATTAGTATTTCAGGGCTGTAGTTTTTGTAGCTCTGTTCTGTAAGGTTTTGTTTTCCCAGGGGTGGCTGTCTAATTGTGTTCCTGGTTTATGTGAACACTGACCATGTGTCTATAATGATTAGTCAATGGCAGCTGGCTCTCAATACAGTAAGTTATTTTCTGTTGCTGTTTATAAAGTGACTTAGAAGCTGTATGTCCAATACGTGGTGGACATAAATATTGGAGACGTGGTTCAGGAGCAGGCAATGTGATTAAGCAGCAGATAGGCAATTCGCAGCAAAACTAGTTGCTTGTAGCCTAGTCTTAGCGTGCATGTGTTTTAATTTTTTTGGTGAAGAGTCACATCCAGGGAGTGAGAATTGAACTTCCGCAGGGAGGAGGGCTGTAAGAAGTTAAGGGTATTTAGTGTGAGGCTGCAGACTAAAAGGTAAGTGTAACATGGTGGGGGGGTTTAGCTTATATGTTCCTTCTGTGTATTGTGCAGTTGCTTGTAGAGTTAGCTGGCCATTTCCAGTGAGCAGGGGAGTTAAGGACAAGGATTGGGGGTTAATTTCTTGTCACCCGAACAATGATCAATTGCGTGTAGGTTTTTAAGTGTAGCAGGGTAGGAGAACCTCGGTGTACCGTGCAGGAATTACGTAGGACCAGATGAGCATGTGTCTGCAGAGTTACAGCTGAGGCAGTAAGGTCTTACAGAAAAAGATGAGCATTGACTGGTATGCTGATGGTGAGAATGACAGCCAGAACAGTGACTTCTCTGTGTTTGTCTGTCTATAGACTGGGGTGTGGCTCGGTTTTGGTTCTTGTTGTTTTTTTTCTTTCTTAGTCCTGTTATTGCAGGTGATGAAGATGAATTGGGTGGATGCAGCAAACTCCCAGGTGTTTAGTATGAAAGTTCTGAGCAATAAGTTTGGCTTGAGACCTATGGCACTATAGAGATAAAGCAGAAAGACTAATTTTTGGCAGCAGGGGAGTGGGGGACAGCATCAGGATAGGAGGCACAGGTTTGCAATGTACCATGGGGATGAGGATAAATAATTGCGACTTTTTATAGCATCATCTTACAGTGGGCAGGGCGGTAGAGCTTGCCTGTGTTATTGAGCGCCTGCGCTTGTTTTCTGCATTGGCGCTTCCACATTGCTGCTTGAGCTGAAGATGCTCAGCCTGGTCCTTGGACCTTGTTCTTCGTATCCTGACTGCTCACGTCGGTTGCTTAACGAAGGGTCAGGCATTTCTTGTCATGATATAAAAGTACAAAGCAGAGTAAGGCTTTTGTCTTCAGTCACCTCATCAGTAGCTTTCTGGAGCATTGCTTCAGGCTGCATGTGAAGCTGTGAAGAGCTAAGAAGTTTGTGTGTGTGTGTGTGTGTGTGTGGCGGCTGGGCGTTGAGGAGAAGGTGGCAAAAAGATTCAGTGTTTGTGTTTGGGATTGCAGGGCCTGCCCTCTACCCTTAGGAGTCGGATGAGCGCTGGAGGTGAGTCAGGGAGGTAAGGAGAATGGTTGTGGGGTCGGTCAGTGTTGTAAGAACTGGGGTCATTTGTCCCTGTTGCAGTCCTTGGTCGCGGAGGGCAAGGGAGGCCCGGCGTTGGACTGCGGAATCTCTTTGGGGCAGGTGAGCACAGTGTTAAGGAGCTTTGGGGGAGGCCGAGGGTTGGTATGGAAGAGGCCGGGCTGGAGGGCTGGAGTGATGGTGATGGCGGCCAGCAGAGCGTGCTCCCCCTTCTTTGTTTGTTTCTGGCAGATGATCAAGAGGAACTTGGCAACAGCTGCAACATGGCTGGAGTCTGCTGCGGGAGTTGTGGGCAGCGAGGCTGCTTTGAGACCCATGGCACTCTGCATGAGGAGAGGTTTCCAGGCTGGGTAATTTTGAAGCTTCAGGGAGTTCAGTTCCTCGTGATTCCTGAAGCCTGCCTGGGGGGATGTTGCTGTGCGTTAGGAAAGAAAATGGGAGAGTTGGTGTGGCAGCCCTGAAGTTGCTGTCTCATCTATGGGTGTAGGTAGTTGGTAAGTATGTTTAGGTCTAGTGAGTGTTGTCTCTTGGGTGCAATTCGTTAGCTTTGCAGACATGGAAAAAAATGGAAGGGAGGGGAGGATGTTTAGAGGTCATATTGTAAGGGTATCAATAGGAATGGTTTTTTGTCTGCAGGTTAGTATGCACAGAAGCTGTGGAGTCGAGAGGAGCTCCGTCTGCTTCTGGACAGCAATACCCGGGACGTAGAAGATTTCAGTCAGGCGCGTGAAAGCGGTGCGTGTCACGTGGAAGGCGGCGTTGCCGTACGTAAAGGACGTCTGATGACGGGGACGTGACCGAGCGTGCGACCTGTCGAGCGTCTTGTGTAAGTAGTGAAGTGTTATTGGATTTGTAAGAATGAATTGTAAATGGTGAAGAATGTCATTTCTGTAAATGCATTTAAAAGAAATGTATGATGTTAGTAATTTCCAAAGTTTATGTGAGGTAAACGTTAGTGGTATTGGTCTTAGAATGCTGCTGGTGGTCTTAGAATGTCGGTGTTAGGCTTGGAATGCTGGTGTTGGCCTTAAAATCCATGTCAGCCTTAGAATGCTGGTATTAGTCTTAAAAAGAATATGTTAGTTTTAGAAGGCGTGGCTCAGTGTTAGAATGCTGCTCTCAGCTTCAGAATGGAGGTGTTAGTTTTAGAATACATGTCCAAGTTAGCGTGTGGGCGGTTGCAGGCTTAGGGCTTGTCTGTATGAGTGGGACGTGGCTTGTGGATGTAAAATGTGTTTAGGTTTTAGATATTTCCAGAACTTACATGTTTTTAGAAATTAGGGGCTGCGTGGGGGAGTCAGGGGCTACTTGAAGGACTGGGTGTCTAAAGTGGGAGCTCAGAGTCTGCTTGGAGGATTTAGGATCTAATGCGTGAGCTTAGGTTCAGCTTGGAGGATTTCTGTCCAATATGTGTCCCTAGGGTCCAATTTGTGACCTTAGGGTCTGCTTGGAGGACTTGGTGTCTAAGTTGTGTAAGTAGAGGCTAAATGATGGCCTGAGTGTCTGATTGGAGGAAATGGAATTGAAGTTGTGTAGTAGGTGCTTGAGTTGTGGAATTAGATGCTAATTTATGGGCTTGGGGTCAAAGTTTTGGGCTTGGGTTTTTAGTTTTGGGCTTGGGGTCTGAGTTTTGGCCTTGGAGTCTAAGATTTGGGCTTGGGGTCTAAGATTTGGGCTTGGGGTCTAAGTTTTGGCCTTGGGGTCTGAGTTTTGGCCTTGGGGTCTAAGTTTTGGCCTTTGGTTTTTAGTTTTGGGCTTGGGGTCTGAGTTTTGGGCTTGGCTTTTAAGTTTTGGGCTTGGGTTTTAAGTTCTGGGCTTGGGGTCTTAGTTTTGGGCTTGGGGTCTGAGTTTTGGCCTTGGGGTCTGAGTTTTGGGCTTGGGGTCTGAGTTTTTGAGCTATGCTGTGCAGAGTGAAGCAGCAAGTGATGGAGTGTCTTGTAGTTTTTGTGGAATTTGAAACATGCCTTGCGTTGTGTTCTGTAGGTGATACACGGTCTGAAAGCAGAGAAACGAAGATGTGCAAAGGCCAGCGGACGAGCAGTAAGGTGACGAGAGAGGGAGATGGCACGTGGTGAGGGAAGGGTGCAGCTTTGAGCCCTCTCTGAGCGTGTATCTGCTTCTGTTTCAGGTAGCGCAGCCGAGCCTGGAGAGGTGATGGCACAAACTGCGGAGAGCTGTGAGGAGGTAAGGGGTTTGTGTGTGTGTGTGTCTTGTGTGGGCGTTGAGGAGAACGTGGTAAAGGGCCTCAGTATTTGTGTTTGGGATTGCAGGGCGAGGGTGTAGTTTGTGAGCTTAGGGTCTGCTTGGAGGGCTTGGTGTCTAATGTATAAGCTCAGGGTCTGCTTGGAGGACTTAGGGTGAAATTTGTGACATTAGGTTCTCATTTGTGAGTTTAGGGTCTACTTGGAGGTCTTAGTGTCCAATTTGTGATGTCAGGGTCTGCTTGGAGGAATTAGGGTCTCATTTGTGACCTTAGGGTCTAATTTGTGACCTGGGGTTTAAGGTATGATCTCAGGGTCTGCTTGGAGGACTTAGGGTCTAATGTGTGAGCTCAGGGTCTGCTTGGAGGACTTAGTGTATGATTTCTGAGGTTAGGGTCTGTTTGGAGGTCTAAGGGTCCAGTATGTGAGCTTAGGGTCCAATATGTGAGCTTAGGGTTTAATTTGTGATCTTGGGGTCTGCTTGGTGGACTGAGTGTCTAATTTGTGAGCTTAGGATATCCTTGGAGGGCTTAGTTTCTAATTTGTGATCTTAGGACCAGCTTGGAGGTCTTAGTGTCTACTTTGTGTTGTTAGGGTCTAATTTGTTATCGTAGGGTCTAATTTGTCATCTTAGGGTCTAATTTGTCATCTTAGTGTCTGCTTGGAGGACATTGTGTGTAACTTGTGATCTTAGGGTCTGCTTGGAGGACTTAGTGTCCAGTTGGTGATCTTAGTGTCTTCATGGTGGATTTAGTGTCTATTTTGTGATCTTCACGTCTAATTTGTGATCTTAGTATCTGTTTGGAGCATGTAGTGTCTAAGTTGCGATCTTAGGGTTCTAAGTTGTGACCTTAGTGTCTGTTTGAAGGGTGTAGTGTCTAAGTTGTAATCTTAGGATCTAAGTTGTGATCTTAGGGTTTAAGTTGTGATCGTATGTTCTAAGTTGTGATCTTGATGTCTGCTTGGAGGACTTATTGTTCAGTTGGTGATCTTAGTGTCTACTTGGATGACTTAGTTTCTAATTTGTGTGCTAAGTGTCTAATTTTTGAGCTTAAGTTCTACTTTGTGAGCTTGGTGTCTCATTTGTGTTCTTAGGGTCTCCATGGAGGACTCAGGGTCTAAGTTGTGATCTTAGGGTCTGCTTGCAGGTCTTAGTGTCTCATTTGAGATCTTAAGGTGTGCTTGGAGGACTTAGGGTCTAATTTGTGTTCTCAGGGTCTAATTTGGGATCTTCGGGTCCGCTTGGCGTGCTTGGTGTCCGCTTGGTGTGCTTGGTGAGGGTGCAGCTTTGAGCCCTCTCTGAGCGTGTATCTGTTTCTTTTTCAGGTGGCGCAGGCAAGCCTGGAGAGGTGATGGCGCAAACTGCGGAGAGCTGAGAGGAGGTAAGGGGTTTGTGTGTGTGTGTGTGTGTGTGTGTGTGTTGGGTGAGCATTGACGAGAACATGGTAAAGGGGCTCAGTATTTGTGTTTGTTATTGCAGTGCGAGGGTCTAGTGTGTGAGCTTAGTGTCTGCTTGGAGGACTTGGTATCTAAGTTGTGGCCTTGGTGTCTAAGTTGTGGTTTTGGTGTCTAAGTTTTGTCTTTGGTGTCTAAATTGTGACCTTAGTATCTGCTTGGAGGACTTGGTGTCTAAGTTGTGGCCATGGTGTCTAAATTATGGACTTGGGGTCTATGTTTTGGACTTAGTTTCTAAATTGTGGACTAGGTGTATAAGTTGTGGACTTAGAGGCTAATTTATGACCTTAGTGTCTGGTTGGAGGACTAGGTTTCTAAGGTGTGGACTTGATGTGTAAGTTGTGAACTAGGTTTCTAAGTTGTTGAGTTGTTGTTGAAGTTGTGGTCTTAGAGGCTAATTAATGATCTTAGTGTGTCCTTGGAGGACTTGGTGTCTACGTTGTGGACTTGGTAGTTAATATCTGACCTTAGTGTCTAGTTGGAGGACTTGGTGTTTAAGTTGTGACCTTAGTATCTTCTTGGAGGACTTGGTGTCTAAGTTGTGGACTTGGTGTCTATGTTGTGGACCTGGTGTCTAGAGTTGTGGAATTTGAGACTTATTTATGACCTTAGTGTCTGTTTGGAGGAGTTGGTGTCTCAGTTGTGGTCTAGATGTCTCAATTGTTTATTAGGTGTCTCAGTTGTGGACTAGGTGTCTCAGTTGTGACCTTGGTGTCACCTTGGAGGACTTGATGTCTAAGTTGCAGACTTCGTGTCTCATTTGTGGAATTGGTGTCTATGTTTTGGACTGAGATGCTCATTTATAACCTTAGTGTCTGCTTGGAGGACTTGATTTCTAATGTGTGGACCTGCTGTCTAAGTTGTGGATTTAGGGGCTAATTTATGACCTTGGTGTCTAAGTTGTGGACTTGGTGTCTTATGTTTGGGCTTGGTGTCTAAGTTGTGGGCTGGGTGTCTAAGTTGTGGGCTGGGTGTCTATGTTGTGGACTTGGTGTCTAAGTTGTGGACTTGTTGTCTTAAGTTGTGGCCTTGGTGTCTAAGTTGTGGCCTTGGTGTCTAAATTGTGGGCTGGATGTCTAAGTTGTGGGCTGGATGTTTAAGTTGTGGGCTTGGAGTATAAGTTGTGGCCTTGGTGTCTAAGTTGTGGGCTGGGTGTCTAAGTTGTGGGCTGGGTGTCTAAGTTGTGGGCTGGGTGTCTACGTTGTGGCCTTGGTGTCTAAGTTGTGGCCTGGGTGTCTAAGTTGTGGCCTGGGTGTCTAAGTTGTGGGCTTGGTGTCTAAGTTGTGGGCTTGGTGTCTAATTTTTGGACTGGGTGTCTACGTTGTGGACTGAGATGCTCATTTATAACCTTAGTGTCTGCTTGGAGGACTTGGTGTCTAATGTGTGGACTTGGTGTCTAAGTTGTGGAATTAGAGGCTAATTTATGACCTTGGTGTCTAAGTTGCGGTCTTGGAGTCTTAAGTTGTGGGCTTGGTGTCTAAGTTGTGGGCTGGGTGTGTAAATTGTGGGCTTGGTGTCTAAGTTGTGAGCTTGGTCTGTAAGTTGTGGACTTGGTCTCTAAGTTGTGGACTTGGTGTCTACGTTGTGGACTTGGTGTCTACGTTGTGGACTTGGTGTCTACGTTGTGGACTTGGTGTCTACGTTGTGGACTTGGTGTCTACGTTGTGGACTTGGTGTCTACGTTGTGGACTTGGTGTCTACGTTGTGGACTTGGTGTCTACGTTGTGGACTTGGTGTCTACGTTGTGGACTTGGTAGTTAATATATGACCTTAGTGTCTAGTTGGAGGACTTGGTGTTTAAGTTGTGACCTTAGTATCTTCTTGGAGGACTTAGTTTCTATGTTGTGGGCTTGGTGTCTATGTTGTGGACCTGGTGTCTAGAGTTGTGGAATTTGAGGCTTATTTATGACCTTAGTGTCTGTTTGGAGGAGTTGGTGTCTCAGTTGTGGTCTAGATGTCTCAATTGTTTATTAGGTGTCTCAGTTGTGGACTAGGTGTCTCAGTTGTGACCTTGGTGTCACCATGGAGGACTTGATGTCTAAGTTGCAGACTTCGTGTCTCATTTGTGGAATTGGTGTCTATGTTTTGGACTGAGATGCTCATTTATAACCTTAGTGTCTGCTTGGAGGACTTCATGTCTAATGTGTGGACCTGCTGTCTAAGTTGTGGATTTAGGGGCTAATTTATGACCTTGGTGTCTAAGTTGTGGACTTGGTGTCTTATGTTTGGGCTTGGTGTCTAAGTTGTGGGCTTGGTGTCTAAGTTGTGGACTGAGATGCTCATTTATAACATTAGTGTCTGCTTGGAGGACTTGGGGTCTAAGTTGTGGGCTTGGGGTCTAAGTTGTGGGCTTGGGGTCTAAGTTGTGGGCTTGGGGTCTAAGTTGTGGGCTTGGGGTCTAAGTTGTGGGCTTGGGGTCTAAGTTGTGGGCTTGGGGTCTAAGCTGTGGGCTTGGGGTCTAAGTTGTGGACTTTGTGTCTATGTTGTGGACTGAGATGCTCATTTATAACCTTAGTGTCTGCTTGGAGGACTTGGTGTCTAATGTGTGGACTTGGTTTCTAAGTTGTGGAATTAGGGGTTAATTTATGACCTTGGTGTCTAAGTTGTGGTCTTGGTGTCTTAAGTTGTTGGCTGGTTGTCTAAGTTGTGGGCTTGGTGTCTAACTTGTGGACTGAGATGCTCATTTATAACATTAGTGTCTGCTTGGATTACTTGGTGTCTAATGTGTGGACTTGGTGTCTAAGTTGTGGAATTAGGGGCTAATTTATGACCTTGGTGTCTAAGTTGTGGTCTTGGTGTCTTAAGTTGTGGGCTGGTTGTCTAAGTTGTGGGCTTGGTGTCTAACTTGTGGACTGAGATGCTCATTTATAACATTAGTGTCTGCTTGGATTACTTGGTGTCTAATGTGTGGACTTGGTGTCTAAGTTGTGGAATTAGGGGCTAATTTATGACCTTGGTGTCTAAGTTGCGGTCTTGGAGTCTTAAGTTGTGGGCTTGGTGTGTAAATTGTGGGTTTGGTGTCTAAGTTGTGAGCTTGGTGTCTAAGTTGTGGACTTGTTGTCTTAAGTTGTGGCCTTGGTGTCTAAGTTGTGGGCTGGGTGTCTAAGTTGTGGGCTGGGTGTCTAAGTTGTGGACTTGGTAGTTAATATATGACCTTAGAGTCTCGTTGGAGGACTTGGTGTTTAAGTTGTGACCTTAGTATCTTCTTGGAGGACTTAGTGTCTAAGTTGTGGACTTGGTGTCTATGTTGTGGACCTGGTGTCTAGAGTTGTGGAATTTGAGGCTTATTTATGACCTTAGTGTCTGCTTGGAGGAGTTGATGTCTAATGTGTGGACCTGCTGTCTAAGTTGTGGAATTAGGGGCTAATTTATGACCTTGGCGTCTAAGTTGTGGACTTGGTGTCTTATGTTTGGGCTGGGTGTCTAAGTTGTGGGCTGGGTGTCTAAGTTGTGGGCTGGGTGTCTAAGTTGTGGGCTTGGTGTCTAAGTTGTGGACTGAGATGCTCAGTTATAACCTTAGTGTCTGCTTGGAGGACTTGGTGTCTAATGTGTGGACTTGGTGTCTAAGTTGTGGAATTAGGGGCTAATTTATGACCTTGGTATCTAAGTTGTGGACTTGGTGTCTTAAGTTGTGGGCTGGGTGTCTAAGTTGTGGGCTGGGTGTCTAAGTTGTGGGCTTTGTGTCTAAGTTGTGGGCTTCGTGTCTAAGTTGAGGACTTGGTGGCAGTTGTGGGCTTGGTGTCTAAGTTGTGGGCTTGGTGTCTAAGTTGTGGGTTGGGTGTCTAAGTTGTGGGCTGGGTGTCTAAGTTGTGGACTTGGTGTCTATGTTGTGGACCTGGAGTCTAGAGTTGTGGAATTTGAGGCTTATTTATGACCTTAGTGTCTGCTTGGAGGAGTTGGTGTCTCAGTTGTGGTCTAGGTGTATCAGTTGTGGACTAGGTGTCTCAGTTGTGGACTAGGTGTCTCAGTTGTGACCTTGGTGTCTCAGTTGTGACCTTGGTGTCACCTTGGAGGACTTGATGTCTAAGTTGTAGACTTCCTGTCTAATTTGTGGACTTGGTGTCTATGTTGTGGACTGAGATGCTCATTTATAACCTTAGTGTCTGCTTGGAGGACTTCGTGTCTAATGTGTGGACTTGGTGTCTAAGTTGTGGAATTAGGGGCTAATTTATGACCTTGGTGTCTAAGTTGTGGGCTTGGTGTCTAAGTTGTGGGCTGGGTGTCTAACTTGTGGGCTGGGTGTCTAAGTTGTGTGCTTGTTGTCTAAGTTGTGGGCTAGGTGTCTAAGTTGTGGGCTAGGTGTCTAAGTTGTGGTCTACGTGTATCACTTGTGGACTAGATGTCTAAGTTGTGGGCTTGGTGTCTAAGTTGTGGGCTTGGTGTCTAAGTTGTGGGCTTGGTGTCTGTGTTGTGGACTGAGATGCTCATTTATAACCTTAGTGTCTGCTTGGAGGACTTGGTGTCTAATATGTGGACTTGGTGTCTAAGTTGTGGAATTAGAGGCTAATTTATGACCTTTGTGTCTAAGTTGTGGGCTGGGTGTCTAAGTTGTGGGCTTGGTGTCTAAGTTGTGGGCTGGGTGTCTACGTTGTGGGCTGGGTGTCTACGTTGTGGACTTGGTGTCTACGTTGTGGACTTGGTGTCTACGTTGTGGACTTGGTGTCTACGTTGTGGACTTGGTGTCTACGTTGTGGACTTGGTGTCTACGTTATGGACTTGGTAGTTAATATAGGACCTTAGTGTCTAGTTGGAGGACTTGGTGTTTAAGTTGTGACCTTAGTATCTTCTTGGAGGACTTAGTGTCTACGTTGTGGACTTGGTGTCTACGTTGTGGACTGAGATGCTCATTTATAACCTTAGTGTCTGCTTGGAGGACTTGGTGTCTAATGTGCGGACTTGGTGTCTAAGTTGTGGAATTAGGGGCTAATTTATGACCTTGGTGTCTAAGTTGTGGTCTTGGTGTCTTAAGTTGTGGGCTGGGTGTCTAAGTTGTGTGCTGGGTGTCTAAGTTGTGTGCTGGGTGTCTAAGTTGTGTGCTGGGTGTCTAAGTTGTGTGCTGGGTGTCTAAGTTGTGTGCTGGGTGTCTAAGTTGTGGGCTTTGTGTCTAAGTTGTGGGCTTCGTGTCTAAGTTGAGGACTTGGTGGCAGTTGTGGGCTTGCTGTCTAAGTTGTGGACTTGGTGTCTAAGTTGTGGGCTGGGTGTCTAAGTTGTGGGCTTGGTGTCCAAGTTGTGGACTTGGTGTCTATGTTGTGAACCTGGTGTCTAGAGTTGTGGAATTTGAGGCTTATTTATGACCTTAGTGTCTGCTTGGAGGAGTTGGTGTCTCAGTTGTGGACTAGGTGTCTCAGTTGTGGACTAGGTGTCTCAGTTGTGGACTAGGTGTCTCATTTGTGGACTAGGTGTCTCAGTTGTGACCTTGGTGTCTCAGTTGTGACCTTGGTGTCACCTTGGAGGACTTGATGTCTAATTTGTGGGCTTGGTGTCTACGTTGTGGGCTTGATGTCTACGTTGTGGGCTTGTTGTCTAAGTTGTGGGCTTGGTGTCTACGTTGTGGACTTGGTGTCTACGTTGTGGCCTTGGAGTTGAATATATGACCTTAGTGTCTTGTTGGAGGACTTGGTGTTTAAGTTGTGACCTTAGTATCTTCTTGGAGGACTTGGTGTCTATGTTGTGGACCTGTTGTCTATAGTTGTGGAATTTGAGGCTTATTTATGACCTTAGTGTCTGCTTGGAGGAGTTGGTGTCTCAGTTGTGGTCTAGATGTCTCAGTTGTGGTCTAGATGTCTCAGTTGTGGTCTACGTGTCTCAGTTGTGGACTAGGTGTCTCAGTTGTGGACTAGGTGTCTCAGTTGTGACCTTGGTGTCTCAGTTGTGACCTTGGTGTCTCAGTTGTGACCTTGGTGTCACCTTGGAGGACTTGATGTCTAAGTTGTAGACTTCCTGTCTAATTTGTGGACTTGGTGTCTATGTTGTGGACTGAGATGATCATTTATAACCTTAGTGTCTGCTTGGAGGACTTGGTGTCTAATGTGTGGACTTGGTGTCTAAGTTGTGGAATTAGGGGCTAATTTATGACCTTGGTGTCTAAGTTGTGGTCTTGGTATCTTAAGTTGTGGGCTTGGTGTCTAAGTTGTGGGCTGGGTGTCTAAGTTGTGGGCTGGGTGTCTAAGTTGTGTGCTTGGTGTCTAAGTTGTGGGGTAGGTGTCTAAGTTGTGGGGTAGGTGTCTAAGTTGTGGTCTAGGTGTATCACTTGTGGGCTTGGTGTCTAAGTTGTGGGCTTGGTGTCTAAGTTGTGGGCTTGGTGTCTAAGTTGTGGGCTTGGTGTCTATGTTGTGGACTGAGATGCTCATTTATAACCTTAGTTTCTGCTTGGAGGACTTGGTGTCTAATATGTGGACTTGGTGTCTAAGTTGTGGAATTAGAGGCTAATTTATGACCTTTGTGTCTAAGTTGTGGGCTGGGTGTCTAAGTTGTGGGCTGGGTGTCTAAGTTGTGGGCTGGGTGTCTAAGTTGTGGGCTGGGTGTCTAAGTTGTGGGCTGGGTGTCTAAGTTGTGGGCTGGGTGTCTAAGTTGTGGGCTGGGTGTCTAAGTTGTGGACTTGGTGTCTACGTTGTGGGCTTGGTGTCTACGTTGTGGACTTGGTGTCTAAGTTGTGGACTTGGTAGTTAATATAGGACCTTAGTGTCTAGTTGGAGGACTTGGTGTTTAAGTTGTGACCTTAGTATCTTCTTGGAGGACTTAGTGTCTAAGTTGTGGACTTGGTGTCTATGTTGTGGACTGAGATGCTCATTTATAACCTTAGTGTCTGCTTGGAGGACTTGGTGTCTAATGTGCGGACTTGGTGTCTAAGTTGTGGAATTAGGGGCTAATTTATGACCTTGGTGTCTAAGTTGTGGTCTTGGTGTCTTAAGTTGTGGGCTGGGTGTCTAAGTTGTGTGCTGGGTGTCTAAGTTATGTGCTGGGTGTCTACGTTGTGGACTTGGTGTCTACGTTGTGGACTTGGTGTCTACGTTGTGGACTTGGTGTCTAAGTTGAGGACTTGGTTGCAGTTGTGGGCTTGCTGTCTAAGTTGTGGGCTGGGTGTCTAAGTTGTGGGCTGGGTGTCTAAGTTGTGGGCTGGGTGTCCAAGTTGTGGACTTGGTGTCTATGTTGTGAACCTGGTGTCTAGAGTTGTGGAATTTGAGGCTTATTTATGACCTTAGTGTCTGCTTGGAGGAGTTGGTGTCTCAGTTGTGGACTAGGTGTCTCAGTTGTGGACTAGGTGTCTCAGTTGTGGACTAGGTGTCTCAGTTGTGACCTTGGTGTCTCAGTTGTGACCTTGGTGTCACCTTGGAGGACTTGATGTCTAATTTGTGGGCTTGGTGTCTACGTTGTGGGCTTGATGTCTACGTTGTGGGCTTGTTGTCTAAGTTGTGGGCTTGGTGTCTACGTTGTGGACTTGGTGTCTACGTTGTGGCCTTGGAGTTGAATATATGACCTTAGTGTCTTGTTGGAGGACTTGGTGTTTAAGTTGTGACCTTAGTATCTTCTTGGAGGACTTGGTGTCTATGTTGTGGACCTGTTGTCTATAGTTGTGGAATTTGAGGCTTATTTATGACCTTAGTGTCTGCTTGGAGGAGTTGGTGTCTCAGTTGTGGTCTAGATGTCTCAGTTGTGGTCTACGTGTCTCAGTTGTGGACTAGGTGTCTCAGTTGTGGACTAGGTGTCTCAGTTGTGACCTTGGTGTCTCAGTTGTGACCTTGGTGTCTCAGTTGTGACCTTGGTGTCACCTTGGAGGACTTGATGTCTAAGTTGTAGACTTCCTGTCTAATTTGTGGACTTGGTGTCTATTTTGTGGACTGAGATGATCATTTATAACCTTAGTGTCTGCTTGGAGGACTTGGTGTCTAATGTGTGGACTTGGTGTCTAAGTTGTGGAATTAGGGGCTAATTTATGACCTTGGTGTCTAAGTTGTGGTCTTGGTGTCTTAAGTTGTGGGCTTGGTGTCTAAGTTGTGGGCTGGGTGTCTAACTTGTGGGCTGGGTGTCTAAGTTGTGTGCTTGTTGTCTAAGTTGTGGGCTAGGTGTCTAAGCTGTGGGGTAGGTGTCTAAGTTGTGGTCTAGGTGTATCACTTGTGGGCTTGGTGTCTAAGTTGTGGGCTTGGTGTCTAAGTTGTGGGCTTGGTGTCTAAGTTGTGGGCTTGGTGTCTATGTTGTGGACTGAGATGCTCATTTATAACCTTAGTTTCTGCTTGGAGGACTTGGTGTCTAATATGTGGACTTGGTGTCTAAGTTGTGGAATTAGAGGCTAATTTATGACCTTTGTGTCTAAGTTGTGGGCTTGGTATCTAAGTTGTGGGCTGAGTGTCTAAGTTGTGGGCTGGGTGTCTAAGTTGTGGGCTGGGTGTCTAAGTTGTGGGCTGGGTGTCTAAGTTGTGGGCTGGGTGTCTACGTTGTGGACTTGGTGTCTACGTTGTGGGCTTGGTGTCTACGTTGTGGACTTGGTGTCTACGTTGTGGACTTGGTGTCTACGTTGTGGACTTGGTGTCTACGTTGTGGACTTGGTGTCTACGTTGTGGACTTGGTGTCTACGTTGTGGACTTGGTAGTTAATATAGGACCTTAGTGTCTAGTTGGAGGACTTGGTGTTTAAGTTGTGACCTTAGTATCCTCTTGGAGGACTTAGTGTCTAAGTTGTGGACTTGGTGTCTATGTTGTGGACTGAGATGCTCATTTATAACCTTAGTGTCTGCTTGGAGGACTTGGTGTCTAATGTGCGGACTTGGTGTCTAAGTTGTGGAATTAGGGGCTAATTTATGACCTTGGTGTCTAAGTTGTGGTCTTGGTGTCTTAAGTTGTGGGCTGGGTGTCTAAGTTGTGTGCTGGGTGTCTAAGTTGTGTGCTGGGTGTCTACGTTGTGGACTTGGTGTCTACGTTGTGGACTTGGTGTCTACGTTGTGGACTTGGTGTCTAAGTTGAGGACTTGGTGGCAGTTGTGGGCTTGCTGTCTAAGTTGTGGACTTGGTGTCTAAGTTGTGGGCTGGGTGTCTAAGTTGTGGGCTGGGTGTCCAAGTTGTGGACTTGGTGTCTATGTTGTGAACCTGGTGTCTAAGTTGTGGAATTAGGGGCTTATTTATGACCTTAGTGTCTGCTTGGAGGAGTTGGTGTCTCATTTGTGGACTAGGTGTCTCAGTTGTGGACTAGGTGTCTCAGTTGTGGACTAGGTGTCTCAGTTGTGACCTTGGTGTCTCAGTTGTGACCTTGGTGTCACCTTGGAGGACTTGATGTCTAATTTGTGGGCTTGGTGTCTACGTTGTGGGCTTGTTGTCTAAGTTGTGGGCTTGTTGTCTAAGTTGTGGGCTTGGTGTCTAAGTTGTGGGCTTGGTGTCTAAGTTGTGGGCTTGGTGTCTAAGTTGTGGGCTTGGTGTCTAAGTTGTGGGCTTGGTGTCTAAGTTGTGGACTTGGTGTCTAAGTTGTGGGCTTGGTGTCTAAGTTGTGGACTTGGTGTCTAAGTTGTGGACTGGGTGTCTAAGTTGTGGGCTTGGTGTCTAAGTTGTGGGCTTGGTGTCTAAGTTGTGGGCTTGGTGTCTAAGTTGTGGGCTTGGTGTCTAAGTTGTGGGCTTGGTGTCTAAGTTGTGGGCTTGGTGTCTAACTTGTGGGCTTGGTGTCTAAGTTGTGGGCTTGGTGTCTAACTTGTGGGCTTGGTGTCTAACTTGTGGGCTTGGTGTCTAACTTGTGGGCTTGGTGTCTAACTTGTGGGCTTGGTGTCTAACTTGTGGGCTTGGTGTCTAACTTGTGGGCTTGGTGTCTAACTTGTGGGCTTGGTGTCTAACTTGTGGGCTTGGAGGTTAATACATGACCTTAGTGTCTTGTTGGAGGACTTGATGTTTAAGTTGTGACCTTAGTATCTTCTTGGAGGACTTGGTGTCTATGTTGTGGACCTGGTGTCTAGAGTTGTGGAATTTGAGGCTTATTTATGACCTTAGTGTCTGCTTGGAGGAGTTGGTGTATCAGTTGTAGTCTAGATGTCTCAGTTGTGGACTAGGTGTCTCAGTTGTGGACTAGGTGTCTCAGTTGTGGACTAGGTGTCTCAGTTGTGGACTAGGTGTCTCAGTTGTGGACTAGGTGTCTCAGTTGTGTTCTAGGTGTATCAGTTGTGGACTAGATGATGTCTCAGTTGTGACCTTGGTGTCTCAGTTGTGACCTTGGTGTCACCTTGGAGGACTTGATGACTAAGTTGTAGACTTCCTGTCTAATTTGTGGACTTGGTGTCTATGTTGTGGACTGAGATGCTCCTTTGTAACCTTAGTGTCTGCTTGGAGGACTTGGTGTCTAATGTGTGGACTTGGTGTCTAAGTTGTGGAATTAGGGGCTAATTTATGACCTTGGTGTCTCAGTTGTGGACTCGGTGTCTCAGTTGTGGACTCGGTGTCTCAGTTGTGGCCTCGGTGTCTCAGTTGTGACCTTGGTGTCTGAGTTGTGACCTTGGTGTCTCAGTTGTGACTTTGGTGTCACCTTGGAGGACTTGATGTCTAAGTTGTAGACTTCCTGTCTAATTTGTGGACTTGGTGTCTATGTTGTGGACTGAGATGCTCATTTATAACCTTAGTGTCTGCTTGGAGGACTTCGTGTCTAATATGTGGACTTGGTGTCTAAGTTGTGGAATTAGGGGCTAATTTATGACCTTGGTGTCTAAGTTGTGGACTTGGTGTCTTAAGTTGTGGGCTTGGTGTCTAAGTTGTGGGCTGGGTGTCTAACTTGTGGGCTAGGTGTCTAAGTTGTGGGCTAGGTGTCTAAGTTGTGGTCTGGGTGTATCACTTGTGGACTAGATGTCTAAGTTGTGGACTAGATGTCTAAGTTGTGGGCTTGGTGTCTAAGTTGTGGGCTTGGTGTCTAAGTTGTGGGCTGAGATGCTCATTTATAACCTTAGTGTCTGCTTGGAGGACTTGGTGTCTAATATGTGGACTTGGTGTCTAAGTTGTGGAGTTAGAGGCTAATTTATGACCTTTGTGTCTAAGTTGTGGGCTTGGTGTCTAAGTTGTGGGCTGGGTGTCTACGTTGTGGGCTGGGTGTCTACGTTGTGGGCTGGGTGTCTAAGTTGTGGGCTGGGTGTCTAAGTTGTGGGCTGGGTGTCTAAGTTGTGGGCTGGGTGTCTACGTTGTGGACTTGGTGTCTACGTTGTGGACTTGGTGTCTACGTTGTGGACTTGGTGTCTACGTTGTGGACTTGGTGTCTACGTTGTGGACTTGGTGTCTACGTTGTGGACTTGGTAGTTAATATAGGACCTTAGTGTCTAGTTGGAGGACTTGGTGTTTAAGTTGTGACCTTAGTATCTTCTTGGAGGACTTAGTGTCTAAGTTGTAGACTTGGTGTCTATGTTGTGGACTGAGATGCTCATTTATAACCTTAGTGTCTGCTTGGAGGACTTGGTGTCTAATGTGCGGACTTGGTGTCTAAGTTGTGGAATTAGGGGCTAATTTATGACCTTGGTGTCTAAGTTGTGGTCTTGGTGTCTTAAGTTGTGGGCTGGGTGTCTAAGTTGTGTGCTGGGTGTCTAAGTTTTGGGCTTTGTGTCTAAGTTGTGGGCTTCGTGTCTAAGTTGAGGACTTGGTGGCAGTTGTGGGCTTGCTGTCTAAGTTGTGGACTTGGTGTCTAAGTTGTGGGCTGGGTGTCTAAGTTGTGGGCTGGGTGTCCAAGTTGTGGACTTGGTGTCTATGTTGTGAACCTGGTGTCTAGAGTTGTGGGATTTGAGGCTTATTTATGACCTTAGTGTCTGCTTGGAGGAGTTGGTGTCTCAGTTGTGGACTCGGTGTCTCAGTTGTGGACTCGGTGTCTCAGTTGTGGACTAGGTGTCTAAGTCGTGGACTAGGTGTCTCAGTTGTGGACTAGGTGTCTCAGTTGTGAGCTTAGTCTCTGCTTGGAAGACTTGATGAAAAAGTTGTAGACTTCATGTCTAATTTGTGGACTTCGTGTCTTTATTTGTGGACTTGATGTCTAAGTTGTGGACTGAGATGCTCATTTATGACCTTAGTGTCTGCTTGGAGGATTTGGTGTCTAAGTTGTGGACTTCAGGGCTAATCTATGACCTTGTCTGCTTGGAGAACTTGGTGTCTAAGTTGTGGACTTTGTGTCTAAGTTGTGTGCTTGGTGTCTGCTTCGAGGTCTTAGTGTCTATGTTTTGGGCTGAGAGGCTAATTTATGACCTTAGTGTGTGTTTGGAGGACTTGGTGTCTAAGTTGTGGACTTGGTGTCTATGTTGTGGACTGAGATGCTCCTTTGTAACCTTAGTGTCTGCTTGGAGGACTTGCTGTCTAATGTGTGGACTTGGTGTCTAAGTTGTGGAATTAGGGGCTAATTTATGACCTTGGTGTCTAACTTGTGGGCTTGGTGTCTAGGTTGTGGGCTGGGTGTCTAAGTTGTGGGCTGGGTGTCTAAGTTGTGGGCTGGGTGTCTAAGTTGTGGACTTGGTGGCAGTTGTGGGCTTGGTGTCTAAGTTGTGGGCTGGGTGTCTAAGTTGTGGGCTTGGTGTCTAAGTTGTGGACTTGGTGTCTAAGTTGTGGACTTGGTGTCTAAGTTGTGGACCTGGTGTCTAGAGTTGTGGAATTTGAGGCTTATTTATGACCTTAGTGTCTGCTTGGAGGAGTTAGTGTCTCAGTTGTGGTCTAGATGTCTCAGTTGTGGACTAGGTCTCTGAGTTGTGGGCTGGGTGTCTAAGTTGTGGTCTTGGTGTCTAAGTTGTGGTCTTGGTGTCTAAGTTGTGGTCTTGGTGTCTAAGTTGTGGACTTGGAGGTTAATACATGACCTTAGTGTCTTGTTGGAGAAGTTGGTGTCTCAGTTGTGGTCTAGGTGTCTCAGTTGTGGACTAGGTGTCTCAGTTGTGGACTAGGTGTCTCAGTTGTGAGCTTAGTCTCTGCTTGGAAGACTTGATGAAAAAGTTGTAGACTTCATGTCTAATTTGTGGACTTCGTGTCTTTATTTGTGGACTTGATGTCTAAGTTGTGGACTGAGATGCTCATTTATGACCTTAGTGTCTGCTTGGAGGATTTGGTGTCTAAGTTGTGGACTTCAGGGCTAATCTATGACCTTGTCTGCTTGGAGAACTTGGTGTCTAAGTTGTGGACTTTGTGTCTAAGTTGTGTGCTTGGTGTCTGCTTCGAGGTCTTAGTGTCTATGTTTTGGGCTGAGAGGCTAATTTATGACCTTAGTGTGTGTTTGGAGGACTTGGTGTCTAAGTTGTGGACTTGGTGTCTAGGTTGTGGGCTTAGTGTCTAAGTTGTGGACTAAGAGGTTAATTTATAACCTTAGGGTCTTGCTGGAGGGCTTGATGTATAAGTTGTGACCTTAGTATCTTCTTGGAGGACTTGTTGTCTAAGTTGTGGACCTACTGTCTAAGTTGCGGACCTGGTGTCTAAGTTTTGGACCTGGCTCTAATTTGTGAGCTTGGGGTCTCATTTGTGTTCTTAGGGTCTCCTTGGAGGACTTAGGGTCTAAGTTGTGATCTTAGGGTCCCCTTGGAGGACTTAGGGTCTAAGTTGTGATCTTAGGGTCTGCTTGCAGGTCTCATTGGAGATCTTAAGGTGTGCTTGGAGGACTTAGGGTCTAATTTGTGTTCTCATGGTCTAATTTGGGATCTTCGGGTCCGCTTGGCGTGCTTGGTGTCCGCTTGGCGTGCTTGGTGTCTGCTTGGCGTGCTTGGTGTCTGCTTGGCGTGCTTGGTGTCTGCTTGGCGTGCTTGGTGTCTGCTTGGCGTGCTTGGTGTCTGCTTGGCGTGCTTGGTGTCCGCTTGGCGTGCTTGGTGTCCGCTTGGCGTGCTTGGTGAGGGTGCAGGTTTGAGCCCTCTCTGAGCGTGTATCTGTTTCTTTTTCAGGTGGCGCAGGCAAGCCTGGAGAGGTGATGGTGCAAACTGCGGAGAGCTCAGAGGAGGTAAGGGGTTTGTGTGCGTGTGTGTGTGCGGTGGGTGGGCATTGACGCGAATATGGTAAAGGGGCTCAGTATTTGTGTTTGTGATTGCAGTGCGAGGGTCTAGTGTGAGAGCTTAGTGTTTGCTTGGAGGACTTGGTGTCTAAGTTGTGGACTTGGTGTCTAAGTTGTGGACTTGGTGTCTAAGTTGTGGACTTGGTGTCTAAGTTGTGGACTTGGTGTCTAAGTTGTGGACTTGGTGTCTAAGTTGTGGACTTGGTGTCTAAGTTGTGGACTTGGTGTCTAAGTTGTGGACTTAGAGGATAATTTATGACCTTAGTGTCTTGTTGGAGGACTTGATGTTTAAGTTGTGACCTTAGTATCTTCTTGGAGGACTTGGTGTCTAAGTTGTGGGCTTGGTGTCGAAGTTGTGGACCTGGTGTCTACGTTGTGGAATTTGAGGCTTATTTATGACCTTAGTGTCTGCTTCGAGGTTTTGGTGTCTAAGTTGTGGGCTTGGTGTCTAAGTTGTGGGCTTGGTGTCTAAGTTGTGGGCTTGGTGTCTAAGTTGTGGGCTTGGTGTCTAAGTTGTGGGCTTGGTGTCTAAGTTGTGGGCTTGGTGTCTATGTTGTGGGCTTAGAGGTTAATATATGACCTTAGTGTCTGCTTGGAACACTTGGTGTCTAAATTCTGACCTTGGTGTCTAACTTGTGGACTTCGTGTCTAACTAGTGGGCTTGGTGTTTAAGGTGTGGTCTTAGAGGCAAAGTTAGCATATTAATGTCTGTTTGGAGGACTTGATGTCTATGTTGTGGCCTCGGTGTCTAAATTGTGTCCTTGATGTCTAAATTGTGACCTTAGTGTCTCCTTGGAGGAATTTCCGTCTATGTTGTGGACTAGGTGTCTCAGTTGTAGACTAGGTGTCTCCTTGGAGAACCTGGTGTCTAAGTTGTGGCCTTGTCGTCTAAGTTGTGGCCTTGTCGTCTAAGTTGTGGCCTTGTCGTCTAAGTTGTGGCCTTGTCGTCTAAGTTGTGGCCTTGTCGTCTAAGTTGTGGCCTTGTCGTCTAAGATGTGGTGTTTCAGGCTGATTTATGACCTTAGTGTCTCCTTGGAAGACTTAGTGTCTAAATTGTGGACTAGGTGTTTAAGTTGTGAAATAGGGTTATAAGTTGTGGACTAGGTGTCTAAGTTGTGGACTTTCTGGCTAATTTAGGACCTTAGTGTCTGCTTGGAGGTCTTGATGTCGAGGTTGTTAGTTTGGTGTCTTCTTGGAGAGCTTTCTGTCTAAGTTGTGGACCAGGTGTCTAAGTTGTGGACTAGGTGTCTCCTTGGAGAACTTGTTGTCTAAGTTTTGGACTTGGTGTCTATGTTGTGGACTTGGTGTCTAAGTGGTGGACTTAGAGGCTATCTTATGACCTTAGTGTGTGCCTGGAGGACTTGGTGTCTAACTTGTGTTCTTGGTGTCTTACTGGTGGTCTTGGTGTCTTAATTGTGGCCTTTGTGTCCAAGTTGTGCACATAAGGGGCAATTAATGACCCTAGTGTCTGCTTGGAAGACTTGGCGTCTAAGTTGCGGACTTGGCGTCTAAGTTGTGGACTTGGCTCTAATTTGTGAGCTTGGTGTCTCATTTGTGTTCTTAGGGTGTGCTTGGAGGACTTAGGGTCTAAGTTGTGATCTTATGGTCTCCTTGGAGGACTCAGGGTCTAAGTTGTGATCTTAGGGTCTGCTTGCAGGTCTTAGTGTCTCATTTGAGATCTTAAGGTGTGCTTGGAGGACTTAGGGTCTAATTTGTGTTCTCAGGGTCTAATTTGGGATCTTGGGGTCCGCTTGGCGTGCTTGGTGAGGGTGCAGCTTTGAGCCCTCTCTGAGCGTGTATCTGTTTCTTTTTCAGGTGGCGCAGGCAAGCCTGGAGAGGTGATGGCGCAAACTGCGGAGAGCTGAGAGGAGGTAAGGGGTTTGTGTGTGTGCGTGTGTGTGTGTGGTGGGTGGGCGTTGAGGAGAAGGTGGCAAAGGGGTCAGTGTTTGTGTTTGGGATTGCAGGGCCTGCCCTCTACCTTTGGAGTCGGATGAGCGCTAGAGATGAGTCAGGGAGGTAAGGAGAAGGACGGTGGAGTCGGTCCCTTTTTGCAAACACCCTGGTCATTTCTCTCTGCTGTCCTCCTAGGGCGCGGAGGGCAGGGGAGGCCCGGCGTCACACTCTGGCACCGATTTGGGACAAACAAGGCGAGCACAATGTCGAGGAGCTTTGGAGGAGGCAGACGGTTTTCCCGGGACAGGCCGGTGTGGTTCAGGTGGAGTGATGGTGATGGAGGCCAGCATGGCGTGTTCCAGTTTGTTTGTTTGTTTGTTTGTTTTGTGGCAGATGATGAAGAGGAACTTGGCAACGGCCGCAACATGGCTGGAGTCTGCTGCAGGAGTTGTGAGCAGTGAGGCTGCCTGGCGAGCCATGGCACTCTGCACGCTAAGTAGAGGGACTCCTTTACGGGGCAGGGGGTGGGGGAGAATGTCAGAATGGCGGGAAGGGGTTTGAAATGTAGCGTTGGGACGTAGCATCTGAGCCGGAATTTCAGAAGGTTGGAGAACGCGCTCGGAGGTGCCTGGGAAGGGCAGGGTCAGCTCTAGTGAAGGTAGGGACTCGGAGTGAAATGCCAGGATGAAAAGGTGACGTTTGTGGGGCTTAAGTCCGGGGTGTTGCGTGAGGGACGATTGGTGACGGTCCGTGGCGAAACACACAAAGGTGGGAGAGTACTGTTGGTCCCCTTTGGCTCCTCCCCGGAGCGTTCTGCTTTGGCTGCTTCCCGAGAAGTCGAGCTTTGGTTCCTACCCAGAAAGTTGTGCTTTAGAAGTGCCTGGAAAAGTCCCGACCCTTGGAGACCTCCGTAGCTCTCGGTGGCCGCTCCTTCCCACGTGGGCTGGCCCCCTGCGTGGCAATGAGCGTGCATTTTTGTGAGTCTGGAAGCCCGAGCCTCATGCTGTGCGAGGGAGGCAGAAGCTCATCCCACCCAGGCGAAGGTTGCCTGCGCGGGGACGCCCGCTGAGGTTGAGCCTGCCGCCTCGCACTGCCGTGATGATGATTCTCGGAGCTGGTTTGCTGATGGTCTCCACAGGGTCCTTGGGGTTGGGAAGAGAAGCAAACGTGATGAGAAGTAGCCTTTACTATCTCTGTAGTTTCCGATATGAGTAAAGTAGTTGAGAGTTGTATGTTTGTCTCTGGTTTTCTGTCCCCTGGAATTCTTGAACTCTGGAACATATGTGGTGGGGTTTTATCATCGCCGTGTAGCTCTCTGCTCTTGAAGATGTGTGTGAATGGCCAGAAGAGCTGTGGGAAGAAGCTTGGAATGAATGAGTCAGGGCCCGAGAGTCTGCTTGGGAGTGTATTTCGAGTTAGTGTCTGAGGCAGAGCGTCGGAGCGTCTGTGTTCAGAGTGTCTGAATGTCAGTCTGCGTCTGGTTGTCAGCCGAAGTCCGAGAGGGAGTCTGGCCTGAGACTTAGAGGCAGAAGCAGCTTTTGTTTGGGGTTGCTGTGAATCATGGCAGGTTGTTGTTGCAGATGGGGAGATGGTTAGCAAGGTGTCAGAGGCTGCTGTAGGAGGCTTGAGAGGAGCGATGGTACCAGGTGGGTGAACTTGTTGTGTCAGAAGGAAGGTATGCCTTATTCTCCTGGCTGGCTTATGACTTGCTGTATGTTTTTCTTTGGCAGGTGGGGAGCGAGGAGCAAAGGGAGATGGGTGCCCTGGAGCTGACTTGGGCCAGGTGAGCTCTGCTTAGCTGACTGAAGCAGCAAGAGTTTGAGAGTCTTGTAGTTTTTGTGGAATTAGGATGAGCTCTTAATGTTGTGTTCTGCAGGCGGTGCACGGCCTGAAAGCAGAGAACCCAAGATCTGCCAAGGCCAGTGGAGAAGCAGCAGGGTGATGGGAGAGGGAGATGGCACATGATGAGGGAAGGGTGCAGCTTGGAGCCCTCTGTAAGTGTGTATCTGCTTCTGTTTATTTTCCAGGTGGTGTAGCTGACTTGGAGGAGGTTAAGGGGCAAACTGTGGAGGGCTGTGAGGAGGTAAGGGGTTTGTGTCTGTGTATCGCTGCTCAGGGTTGAGAATATAATGGCAAAGGGGTTAAGTATTTGTGTTTGGTATTGCAGGTCTTGCCATCTACCTTTGGAGTCGGATGAGTGCTTGAGGTGAGTCAGGGAGGTAACAATAGGGGTTATGGGTTAGGCGATTCTTGCAGGCACAACGGTCATTTGTCTCTATTGTACTTCTAGGTCTTGGAGGGCAGCAGAGGCCCGGCATCATACTTCGCAGTCAATTTGGACATGAGAGCACCAGGTTAAAGAGCATTGGAGGAGGCAGAGGGTTGTTATGGAACAGGCTGGTGTGGATGGCTGAGGTGGTGGCAGTGACAGCTAGCACAAGTGTGTTCCCATTTGTTTGTTTGTTGCAGATTATGAAGAGGAACTTGGCAGCTGCGGCAAGATCCCAGGACTTTGATGTGGGAGTTCGGAGCACCGAGGCTGCCTCAAGATCCATGGCACAATGAAAGTTAAGTACAGAGACTTTGCTTTGTGACCCGAGGGTGGCAGACAAGGTCGGGATGGCAGGAAGGGGTATGAAATGTAGCATGGGGCTGAGGAAAAGGCAGTGGGGTGTTTTCCAGCAGTATCTTACCTTTGCAAGGGCACCTCCAGCTTGACAGTGTTATGGAGAGCCAATGTCTCTGTTTTGTATCACCGCTTTTTGGGTCTCTGTGTCTTCGTGCCTCCTTGAGCTGAAGGCAATCCGTCCACCTTTTGGGCCCCATCACGTGGATCTTGACCGTTTGTGTCAGTCTCTTTAAGTGCTGATCAGGCGTTCCTTTTCCAGCTTTCTAAGCGTGAAGCATGACACAGCTTTTGTCTTAGAGTCAGTAGTCTTCTGGGGCTTTGCTCCAGGCTGCCTTTTAAGCTCGGTTCTTTGAGCATCCCTGATCATTGGATAGGGCTTTGTCCCTGTGTTTTCATGCTTGTAGGTCTTGAAGTCGGGCTTGTTGTGCGTCCACTGTGTCAGTTTTGGCGGTCAGCGTAGGAATCACTTGTTTATGTCAGACGTTGTTCTGGGGCTCCTCATGAGCCCAGTTTCCTTGCTCCTGCAGGTCTGCAGGTTGTCTGGCCAGATGTAGTGTTCCATCTGAGAGGTAGTTTTCCACTGGAGAGTTTTCTCTTTTTGGGGTCACAATGTCTGTAGTGTTATGTGTGGGTGTGTGTTTTCCTTGGAGCTACTGTGCCCATGATCTGAATTTGGGGGCAGGTGGAACACCAATAGTGGGAGTCCATGCTGAACCTCTGGCCATGTCCTGACTGTAGGGGCAAGGGTTTTACTTTTCTTTAGGATGGAGCAGGATGAGTAGGCAATAAATGCTGTTGAATGTTGTGGACACATTTGGAGGTACCTGGGAGCGGAAGGGTCAGCTCTAGTGAAGGTAGGGACTCGGAGTGAAATGCCAGGATGAAAAGGTGACGTTTGTGGGGCTTAAGTCCGGGGTGTTGCGTGAGGGACGATTGGTCACGGTCCGTGGCGAAACACACAAAGGTGGGAGAGTACTGTTGGTCCCCTTTGGCTCCTCCCCGGAGCGTTCTGCTTTGGCTGCTTCCCGAGAAGTCGAGCTTTGGTTCCTACCCAGAAAGTTGTGCTTTAGAAGTGCCTGGAAAAGTCCCGACCCTTGGAGACCTCCGTAGCTCTCGGTGGCCGCTCCTTCCCACGTGGGCTGGCCCCCTGCGTGGCAATGAGCGTGCATTTTTGTGAGTCTGGAAGCCCGAGCCTCATGCTGTGCGAGGGAGGCAGAAGCTCATCCCACCCAGGCGAAGGTTGCCTGCGCGGGGACGCCCGCTGAGGTTGAGCCTGCCGCCTCGCACTGCCGTGATGATGATTCTCGGAGCTGGTTTGCTGATGGTCTCCACAGGGTCCTTGGGGTTGGGAAGAGAAGCAAACATGATGAGAAGTAGCCTTTACTATCTCTGTAGTTTCCGATATGAGTAAAGTAGTTGAGAGTTGTATGTTTGTCTCTGGTTTTCTCTCCCCTGGAATTCTTGAACTCTGGAACATATGTGGTGGGGTTTTATCATCGCAGTGTAGCTCTCTGCTCTTGAAGATGTGTGTGAATGGCCAGAAGAGCTGTGGGAAGAAGCTTGGAATGAATGAGTCAGGGCCCGAGAGTCTGCTTGGGAGTGTATTTCGAGTTAGTGTCTGAGGCAGAGCGTCGGAGCGTCTGTGTTCAGAGTGTCTGAATGTCAGTCTGCGTCTGGTTGTCAGCCGAAGTCTGAGAGGGAGTCTGGCCTGAGACTTAGAGGCAGAAGCAGCTTTTGTTTGGGGTTGCTGTGAATCATGGCAGGTTGTTGTTGCAGATGAGGAGATGGTTAGCAAGGTGTCAGAGGCTGCTGTAGGAGGCTTGAGAGGAGCGATGGTACCAGGTGGGTGAACTTGTTGTGTCAGAAGGAAGGTATGCCTTATTCTCCTGGCTGGCTTATGACTTGCTGTATGTTTTTAATTTGGAGGTGGGGAGCGAGGAGCAAAGGGAGATCTCTGCCCCCGAGCTGACTTGGGCCAGGTGACCTATGCTGCGCAGAGTGAAGCAGCAAGTGATGGAGTGTCTTGTAGTTTTTGTGGAATTTGAAACATCCCTTGCATTGTGTTCTGTAGGCAATACACGGTCTGAAAGCAGAGAACCGAAGATGTGCAAAGGCCAGCGGACGAGCAGTAAGGTGACGAGAGAGGGAGATGGCACGTGGTGAGGGAAGGGTGCAGCTTTGAGCCCTCTCTGAGCGTGTATCTGCTTCTGTTTCAGGTAGCGCAGCCGAGCCTGGAGAGGTGATGGTGCAAACTGCGGAGAGCTGTGAGGAGGTAAGGGGTTTGTGTGTGTGTGTGTGTGTTGGGTGGGCGTTGAGGAGAACGTGGTAAAGGGGCTCAGTATTTGTGTTTGGGATTGCAGGGCGAGGGTGTAGTGTGTGAGCTTAGGGTCTGCTTGGAGGGCTTGGTGTCTAATGTATAAGCTCAGGGTCTGCTTGGAGGACTTAGGGTGAAATTTGTGACATTAGGGTCTCATTTTTGAGTTTAGGTTCTGCTTGGAGGTCTTAGTGTCCAATTTGTGATCTTAGGGTCTGCTTGCAGGTCTAAGTGTCTCATTTGAGATCTTAAGGTGTGCTTGGAGGACTTAGGGTCTAATTTGTGTTCTCAGGGTCTAATTTGAGATCTTCGGGTCCGCTTGGCGCGCTTGGTGTCCGCTTGGCGTGCTTGGTGAGGGTGCAGCTTTAAGCCCTCTCTGAGCGTGTATCTGTTTCTTTTTCAGGTGGCGCAGGCAAGCCTGGAGAGGTGATGGCGCAAACTGCGGAGAGCTGAGAGGAGGTAAGGGGTTTGTGTGCGTGTGGTGGGTGGGCGTTGAGGAGAAGGTGGCAAAGGGGTCAGTATTTGTGTTTGGGATTGCAGGGCCTGCCCTCTACCTTTGGAGTCGGATGAGCGCTGGAGGTGAGTCAGGGAGGTAAGGAGAAGGACGGTGGAGTCGGTCCCTTTTTGCAAAGACCCTGGTCATTTCTCTCTGCTGTCCTCCTAGGGCGCGGAGGGCAGGGGAGGCCCGGCGTCACACTCTGGCACCGATTTGGGACAATCAAGGCGAGCACAATGTCGAGGAGCTTTGGAGGAGGCAGACTGTTGTCCCGGGACAGGCCGGTGTGGTTCAGGTGGAGTGATGGTGACGGCGGCCAGCATGGCGTGTTCCAGTTTGTTTGCTTGTTTGTTTGTTTTGTGGCAGATGATGAAGAGGAACTTGGCAACGGCCGCAACATGGCTGGAGTCTGCTGCAGGAGTTGTGAGCAGTGAGGCTGCCTGGCGAGCCATGGCACTCTGCACGCTAAGTAGAGGGACTCCTTTACGGGGCAGGGGGTGGGGGAGAATGTCAGAATGGCCGGAAGGGGTTTGAAATGTAGCGTTGGGACGTAGCATCTGAGCCGGAATGTCAGAAGGTTGGAGAACGCGCTCGGAGGTGCCTGGGAGGGGCAGGGTCAGCTCTAGTGAAGGTAGGGACTCGGAGTGAAATGCCAGGATGAAAAGGTGACGTTTGTGGGGCTTAAGTCCAGGGTGTTGCGTGAGGGACGATTGGTCACGGTCCGTGGCGAAACACACAAAGGTGGGAGAGTACTGTTGGTCCCCTTTGGCTCCTCCCCGGAGCGTTCTGCTTTGTCTGCTTCCCGAGAAGTCGAGCTTTGGTTCCTACCCAGAAAGTTGTGCTTTAGAAGTGCCTGGAAAAGTCCCGACCCTTGGAGACCTCCGTAGCTCTCGGTGGCCGCTCCTTCCCACGTGGGCTGGCCCCCTGCGTGGCAATGAGCGTGCATTTTTGTGAGTCTGGAAGCCCGAGCCTCATGCTGTGCGAGGGAGGCAGAAGCTCATCCCACCCAGGCGAAGGTTGCCTGCGCGGGGACGCCCGCTGAGGTTGAGCCTGCCGCCTCGCACTGCCGTGATGATGATTCTCGGAGCTGGTTTGCTGATGGTCTCCACAGGGTCCTTGGGGTTGGGAAGAGAAGCAAACGTGATGAGAAGTAGCCTTTACTATCTCTGTAGTTTCCGATATGAGTAAAGTAGTTGAGAGTTGTATGTTTGTCTCTGGTTTTCTGTCCCCTGGAATTCTTGAACTCTGGAACATATGTGGTAGGGTTTTATCATCGCCGTGTAGCTCTCTGCTCTTGAAGATGTGTGTGAATGGCCAGAAGAGCTGTGGGAAGAAGCTTGGAATGAATGAGTCAGGGCCCGAGAGTCTGCTTGGGAGTGTATTTCGAGTTAGTGTCTGAGGCAGAGCGTCGGAGCGTCTGTGTTCAGAGTGTCTGAATGTCAGTCTGCGTCTGGTTGTCAGCCGAAGTCCGAGAGGGAGTCTGGCCTGAGACTTAGAGGCAGAAGCAGCTTTTGTTTGGGGTTGCTGTGAATCATGGCAGGTTGTTGTTGCAGATGGGGAGATGGTTAGCAAGGTGTCAGAGGCTGCTGTAGGAGGCTTGAGAGGAGCGATGGTACCAGGTGGGTGAACTTGTTGTGTCAGAAGGAAGGTATGCCTTATTCTCCTGGCTGGCTTATGACTTGCTGTATGTTTTTCTTTGGCAGGTGGGGAGCGAGGAGCAAAGGGAGATGGGTGCCCTGGAGCTGACTTGGGCCAGGTGAGCTCTGCTTAGCTGACTGAAGCAGCAAGAGTTTGAGAGTCTTGTAGTTTTTGTGGAATTAGGATGAGCTCTTAATGTTGTGTTCTGCAGGCGGTGCACGGCCTGAAAGCAGAGAACCCAAGATCTGCCAAGGCCAGTGGAGAAGCAGCAGGGTGATGGGAGAGGGAGATGGCACATGATGAGGGAAGGGTGCAGCTTGGAGCCCTCTGTAAGTGTGTATCTGCTTCTGTTTATTTTCCAGGTGGTGTAGCTGACTTGGAGGAGGTTAAGGGGCAAACTGTGGAGGGCTGTGAGGAGGTAAGGGGTTTGTGTCTGTGTATCGCTGCTCAGGGTTGAGAATATAATGGCAAAGGGGTTAAGTATTTGTGTTTGGTATTGCAGGTCTTGCCATCTACCTTTGGAGTCGGATGAGTGCTTGAGGTGAGTCAGGGAGGTAACAATAGGGGTTATGGGTTAGGCGATTCTTGCAGGCACAACGGTCATTTGTCTCTATTGTACTTCTAGGTCTTGGAGGGCAGCAGAGGCCCGGCATCATACTTCGCAGTCAATTTGGACATGAGAGCACCAGGTTAAAGAGCATTGGAGGAGGCAGAGGGTTGTTATGGAACAGGCTGGTGTGGATGGCTGAGGTGGTGGCAGTGACAGCTAGCACAAGTGTGTTCCCATTTGTTTGTTTGTTGCAGATTATGAAGAGGAACTTGGCAGCTGCGGCAAGATCCCAGGACTTTGATGTGGGAGTTCGGAGCACCGAGGCTGCCTCAAGATCCATGGCACAATGAAAGTTAAGTACAGAGACTTTGCTTTGTGACCCGAGGGTGGCAGACAAGGTCGGGATGGCAGGAAGGGGTATGAAATGTAGCATGGGGCTGAGGAAAAGGCAGTGGGGTGTTTTCCAGCAGTATCTTACCTTTGCAAGGGCACCTCCAGCTTGACAGTGTTATGGAGAGCCAATGTCTCTGTTTTGTATCACCGCTTTTTGGGTCTCTGTGTCTTCGTGCCTCCTTGAGCTGAAGGCAATCCGTCCACCTTTTGGGCCCCATCACGTGGATCTTGACCGTTTGTGTCAGTCTCTTTAAGTGCTGATCAGGCGTTCCTTTTCCAGCTTTCTAAGCGTGAAGCATGACACAGCTTTTGTCTTAGAGTCAGTAGTCTTCTGGGGCTTTGCTCCAGGCTGCCTTTTAAGCTCGGTTCTTTGAGCATCCCTGATCATTGGATAGGGCTTTGTCCCTGTGTTTTCATGCTTGTAGGTCTTGAAGTCGGGCTTGTTGTGCGTCCACTGTGTCAGTTTTGGCGGTCAGCGTAGGAATCACTTGTTTATGTCAGACGTTGTTCTGGGGCTCCTCATGAGCCCAGTTTCCTTGCTCCTGCAGGTCTGCAGGTTGTCTGGCCAGATGTAGTGTTCCATCTGAGAGGTAGTTTTCCACTGGAGAGTTTTCTCTTTTTGGGGTCACAATGTCTGTAGTGTTATGTGTGGGTGTGTGTTTTCCTTGGAGCTACTCTGCCCATGATCTGAATTTGGGGGCAGGTGGAACACCAATAGTGGGAGTCCATGCTGAACCTCTGGCCATGTCCTGACTGTAGGGGCAAGGGTTTTACTTTTCTTTAGGATGGAGCAGGATGAGTAGGCAATAAATGCTGTTGAATGTTGTGGACACATTTGGAGGTACCTGGGAGCGGAAGGGTCAGCTCTAGTGAAGGTAGGGACTCGGAGTGAAATGCCAGGATGAAAAGGTGACGTTTGTGGGGCTTAAGTCCGGGGTGTTGCGTGAGGGACGATTGGTCACGGTCCGTGGCGAAACACACAAAGGTGGGAGAGTACTGTTGGTCCCCTTTGGCTCCTCCCCGGAGCGTTCTGCTTTGGCTGCTTCCCGAGAAGTCGAGCTTTGGTTCCTACCCAGAAAGTTGTGCTTTAGAAGTGCCTGGAAAAGTCCCGACCCTTGGAGACCTCCGTAGCTCTCGGTGGCCGCTCCTTCCCACGTGGGCTGGCCCCCTGCGTGGCAATGAGCGTGCATTTTTGTGAGTCTGGAAGCCCGAGCCTCATGCTGTGCGAGGGAGGCAGAAGCTCATCCCACCCAGGCGAAGGTTGCCTGCGCGGGGACGCCCGCTGAGGTTGAGCCTGCCGCCTCGCACTGCCGTGATGATGATTCTCGGAGCTGGTTTGCTGATGGTCTCCACAGGGTCCTTGGGGTTGGGAAGAGAAGCAAACATGATGAGAAGTAGCCTTTACTATCTCTGTAGTTTCCGATATGAGTAAAGTAGTTGAGAGTTGTATGTTTGTCTCTGGTTTTCTCTCCCCTGGAATTCTTGAACTCTGGAACATATGTGGTGGGGTTTTATCATCGCAGTGTAGCTCTCTGCTCTTGAAGATGTGTGAATGGCCAGAAGAGCTGTGGGAAGAAGCTTGGAATGAATGAGTCAGGGCCCGAGAGTCTGCTTGAGAGTGTATTTTGAGTTAGTGTCTGAGGCAGAGCGTCGGAGCGTCTGTGTTCAGAGTGTCTGAATGTCAGTCTGCGTCTGGTTGTCAGCCGAAGTCTGAGAGGGAGTCTGGCCTGAGACTTAGAGGCAGAAGCAGCTTTTGTTTGGGGTTGCTGTGAATCATGGCAGGTTGTTGTTGCAGATGAGGAGATGGTTAGCAAGGTGTCAGAGGCTGCTGTAGGAGGCTTGAGAGGAGCGATGGTACCAGGTGGGTGAACTTGTTGTGTCAGAAGGAAGGTATGCCTTATTCTCCTGGCTGGCTTATGACTTGCTGTATGTTTTTAATTTGGAGGTGGGGAGGGAGGAGCAAAGGGAGATCTCTGCCCCCGAGCTGACTTGGGCCAGGTGAGCTCTGCTGCGCAGAGTGAAGCAGCAAGTGATGGAGTGTCTTGTAGTTTTTGTGGAATTTGAAACATGCCTTGCATTGTGTTCTGTAGGCAATACACGGTCTGAAAGCAGAGAACCGAAGATGTGCAAAGGCCAGCGGACGAGCAGTAAGGTGACGAGAGAGGGAGATGGCACGTGGTGAGGGAAGGGTGCAGCTTTGAGCCCTCTCTGAGCGTGTATCTGCTTCTGTTTCAGGTAGCGCAGGCAAGCCTGGAGAGGTGATGGCGCAAACTGCGGAGAGCTGTGAGGAGGTAAGGGGTTTCTGTGTGTGTGTGTGTGTGTGTTGGGTGGGCGTTGAGGAGAATGTGGCAAAGGGGCTCAGTATTTGTGTTTGGGATTGCAGGGCGAGGGTCTAATGTGTGAGCTTAGGGTCTGCTTGGAGGACTTAGTGTATGATTTCTGAGGTTAGGGTCTGCTTGGAGGTCTAAGGGTCCAGTATGTGAGCTTAGGGTCCAATATGTGAGATTAGGGTTTAATTTGTGATCTCGGAGTCTGTTTGGTAGACTGAGTATCTAATTTGTGAGCTTAGGATATCCTTGGAGGACTTAGTTTCTAACTTGTGATCTTAGGACCAGCTTGGAGGTCTTAGTGTCTACTTTGTGTTGTTAGGGTCTAATTTGTCATCGTAGGGTCTAATTTGTCATCTAAGGGTCTAATTTGTCATCTTAGTGTCTGCTTGGAGGACATAGTGTCTAACTTGTGGTCTCAGTGTCTAACTTGTGATCTTAGGGTCTGCTTGGAGGACTTAGTGTCCAATTGGTGATCTTAGTGTCTTCATGGTGGATTTAGTGTCTATTTTGTGATCGTCACGTCTAATTTGTGATCTTAGTGTCTGTTTGGAGGGTGTAGTGTCTAAGTTGTGATCTTAGGGTTTAAGTTGTGATTGTAGGTTCTAAGTTGTGATCTTGATGTCTGCTTGGAGGACTTAGTGTCTAATTTGTGTGCTTGGTGTCTGCTTGGAGGACTTAGTGTCTCATTTGTGATCTTCGTGTCTACTTGGATGACTTAGTTTCTAATTTGTGTGCTAAGTGTCTAATTTTTGAGCTTAAGTTCTACTTTGTGAGCTTGGTGTCTCATTTGTGTTCTTAGGGTCTGCTTGGAGGACTTAGGGTATAAGTTGTGGTCTTAGGGTCTCCTTGGAGGACTCAGGGTCTAAGTTGTGATCTTAGGGTCTGCTTGCAGGTCTAAGTGTCTCATTTGAGATCTTAAGGTGTGCTTGGAGGACTTAGGGTCTAATTTGTGTTCTCAGGGTCTAATTTGGGATCTTCGGGTCCGCTTGGCGTGCTTGGTGTCCGCTTGGCGTGCTTGGTGAGGGTGCAGCTTTGAGCCCTCTCTGAGCGTGTATCTGTTTCTTTTTCAGGTGGCGCAGGCAAGCCTGGAGAGGTGATGGCGCAAACTGCGGAGAGCTGAGAGGAGGTAAGGGGCTTGTGTGCGTGTGTGTGTGTGTGTGTGTGTCTTGGGTGAGCATTGACGAGAACATGGTAAAGGGGCTCAGTATTTGTGTTTGTTATTGCAGTGCGAGGGTCTAGTGTGTGAGCTTAGTGTCTGCTTGGAGGACTTGGTGTCTAAGTTGTGGCCTTGGTGTCTAAGTTGTGGTTTTGGTGTCTAAGTTTTGTCTTTGGTGTCTAAATTGTGACCTTAGTATCTGCTTGGAGGACTTGGTGTCTAAGTTGTGGCCGTGGTGTCTAAATTATGGACTTGGGGTCTATGTTTTGGACTTAGTTTCTAAATTGTGGACTACGTGTATAAGTTGTGGACTTAGAGGCTAATTTATGACCTTAGTGTCTGGCTGGAGGACTAGGTTTCTAAGGTGTGGACTTGATGTGTAAGTTGTGAACTAGGTTTCTAAGTTGTTGAGTTGTTGTAGAAGTTGTGGACTTATAGGCTAATTAATGATCTTAGTGTGTCCTTGGAGGACTTGGTGTCTAAGTTGTGGTCTTAGAGGCTTATTTATTACCCGAGTGTTTGCTTGGAGGACTTGGTGTCTAAGTTGTGGACTTGGTGTCTAATTGTGGACTTGGTGTCCAGGTTGTGGACTTGGTGTCCAAGTTGTGGACTTAAAGGCTTATTTATGACCTTAGTGTCTGCTGGATGACTTGGTGTGTAAATTGTGGACTTGGTGTCTTAAGTTGTGACATTAGAGTCTGCTTGGAGGAGTAGGTGTCTAAGTTGTAGACTTCGTGTCCAAGTTGTGGACTTGGTGTCCAAGCTGTGGACTTAAAGGCTAATTTATGACCTTAGTGTCTGCTTGGATGACTTGGTGTGTAAATTGTGGACTTGATGTCTTAAGTTGTGACATTATTGTCTGCTTGGAGGAGTAGATGTGTAAGTTGTAGACTTGGTGTCTAAGTTGTGGGTTAGGTGTCTAAGTTTTGAACAAACAGGAACACACAGTGGGAGCCACCATCATCACCAGCACCCCGCTCCCCAGTGCTGGCCTAATCGGTGACAACCCTCTTCCTGCTGCAAAGCTCCTCCACATTCTGCTCGCCTGTTCCAATCTGGTAATAGGCTCTGACACTGGGCCTCTCCTTCCCTCCAGGTCCTACGAGGACAATAAAGACAAATAACCAGGGTGTTTGCAAAAAGGGGCCAACCCCAGGATCCTTCTCCTGATCCGGTTGTGATCCTGACTCACCTCCATGGCTCATCCGACTCCAAAGGTAGAGGGCAGGCCCTGCAATCTCAACCACAAATACTGAGCCCCTTGGCCACGTTCTCCTCAGCACCCAGCCACCACACACACACACAAACCCCTTACCTCCTCACAGCCCTCCTCAGTTTGCACCTTCACCTCTCCAGAGTTACCTGCAGCACCCAACAGGAATGCAAACATGCACACACTGAGAGACAGATGGAAGCTGCACCCTTCCTTCAGAAAGTCCCATCTCCTGCTCCCAGAGCTTTGCTGCTCATCCACTGGCCTTCAGAGGTTTTCCATCCTTTTATTCTAACCCAGACACACCTGGAAGACACTAACAAGAAAAGATGACTGTAGTTGTATGAAAATGACAGGACCCTGAAATAAGTTGCTACTTGGGTGTTGTAAGCATAGGTCACCTGGGCTGAGTCATCTGAATACCTTTCTTTAGTTAACACGTGAGAGTGAGCCTGAGCCAGGGAGTCTGTGTTAGTCCCAACGTGAGATTCGTGTGGATGTGGGAGCCAGACCAAGGCAGATGGAGCCTCAGTGAGCAAGAGCCTGAGCTAGAGTGTCCATGCAGTTGAAATGTTTGAGTGTGAGCCAGGCTGTGAGGAAGTAACCCTGTGTGAGCCTGAGCCCCGGGAGCTCAGACAGAGAATCCCTGCATGGTCTGCAACCAAATATAATTCTGAGCCTAATTCTGTAGAACTGTGTTGTCTGTGAGTTTTGAATGTGAATCTAAGCCAGAAAAATAAAACCAAAAACCTAAAGACCAAAAGCAGCCAAAAGGCCAAACCCAAATAAAATCAGACCCAGCTGTACCTTGTCAGGGTGCTTCTGTCCCAGCTGGTGGTTTGCCCCAGCCCTGAGCCAGGGCATTGTGGGAGGGGTGGTGGGTAGGGCCTGGGGTATATAAGGCCCAGCTTTCCTGCAGGCAGTTCCTATAGGGTTTGGCTCTCTTCAAGGTAAGGTGTTTGGGGAGGTTTTGGTTTTTTTTGGGGGAGGTTTTTTTCAGAGCTCTGTGTTTTAAGCTACTCTAGTTTTTATGTGTGCGATAATTACTCAGCTTTTTTGTGCTGTGGTTTTCTCTAGGGTTTTGTTTTTATTTTTGGTGTTGAGTGATGGATGTTTTTGTGGTCCTTCTCAGGTACAGAAACCACGGCAACTGTTGATTTTGGTCAATGTCTTCATTACTTTTGTATTGTTTCTGTTCCATTTTGTGTATAACAATGATGCTGGTGTCTGCTGAGGAAACACTCCACTTATGGGGCTAGGAGTTTTTCTTGAGGATGCTGTTAGCTTTTTACTTTTGTAAAAGCTAAGTTGAGTGTTTGGGTTTAAAGAAGAGCAAACCATAATTTTCAAGTTGTTTTGTGATGTAGAGTTTCTTAAAAATCTTATGTTTTGGGGCAGGGAAAGGTAAAAGAATACTTCTTAGCTTACATATTTCCACTTTCAAAGTTCAAAGTGGAGAGGGGTTTGTTCCTTACAGTCTGCATGAAATTAGTATTTCAGGGCTGTAGTTTTTGTAGCTCTGTTCTGTAAGGTTTTGTTTTCCCAGGGGTGGCTGTCTAATTGTGTTCCTGGTTTATGTGAACACTGACCATGTGTCTATAATGATTAGTCAATGGCAGCTGGCTCTCAATACAGTAAGTTATTTTCTGTTGCTGTTTATAAAGTGACTTAGAAGCTGTATGTCCAATACGTGGTGGACATAAATATTGGAGACGTGGTTCAGGAGCAGGCAATGTGATTAAGCAGCAGATAGGCAATTCGCAGCAAAACTAGTTGCTTGTAGCCTAGTCTTAGCGTGCATGTGTTTTAATTTTTTTGGTGAAGAGTCACATCCAGGGAGTGAGAATTGAACTTCCGCAGGGAGGAGGGCTGTAAGAAGTTAAGGGTATTTAGTGTGAGGCTGCAGACTAAAAGGTAAGTGTAACATGGTGGGGGGGTTTAGCTTATATGTTCCTTCTGTGTATTGTGCTGTTGCTTGTAGAGTTAGTTGGCCATTTCCAGTGAGCAGGGGAGTTAAGGACAAGGATTGGGGGTTAATTTCTTGTCACCCGAACAATGATCAATTGCGTGTAGGTTTTTAAGTGTAGCAGGGTAGGAGAACCTCGGTGTACCGTGCAGGAATTACGTAGGACCAGATGAGCATGTGTCTGCAGAGTTACAGCTGAGGCAGTAAGGTCTTACAGAAAAAGATGAGCATTGACTGGTATGCTGATGGTGAGAATGACAGCCAGAACAGTGACTTCTCTGTGTTTGTCTGTCTATAGACTGGGGTGTGGCTCGGTTTTGGTTCTTGTTGTTTTTTTTCTTTCTTAGTCCTGTTATTGCAGGTGATGAAGATGAATTGGGTGGATGCAGCAAACTGCCAGGTGTTTAGTATGGAAGTTCTGAGCAATAAGTTTGGCTTGAGACCTATGGCACTATAGAGATAAAGCAGAAAGACTAATTTTTGGCAGCAGGGGGGTGGGGGACAGCATCAGGATAGGAGGCACAGGTTTGCAATGTACCATGGGGATGAGGATAAATAATTGCGACTTTTTATAGCATCATCTTACAGTGGGCAGGGCGGTAGAGCTTGCCTGTGTTATTGAGCGCCTGCGCTTGTTTTCTGCATTGGCGCTTCCACATTGCTGCTTGAGCTGAAGATGCTCAGCCTGGTCCTTGGACCTTGTTCTTCGTATCCTGACTGCTCACGTCGGTTGCTTAACGAAGGGTCAGGCATTTCTTGTCATGATATAAAAGTACAAAGCAGAGTAAGGCTTTTGTCTTCAGTCACCTCATCAGTAGCTTTCTGGAGCATTGCTTCAGGCTGCATGTGAAGCTGTGAAGAGGTAAGAAGTTTGTGTTTGTGTGTGTGTGTGGTGGGTGGGCGTTGAGGAGAAGGTGGCAAAAAGATTCAGTGTTTGTGTTTGGGATTGCAGGGCCTGCCCTCTACCCTTTGGAGTCGGATGAGTGCTGGAGGTGAGTCAGGGAGGTAAGGAGAATGGTTGTGGGGTCGGTCAGTGTTGTAAGAACTGGGGTCATTTGTCCCTGTTGCAGTCCTTGGTCGCGGAGGGCCAGGGAGGCCCGGCGTTGGACTGCGGAATCTCTTTGGGGCAGGTGAGCACAGTGTTAAGGAGCTTTGGGGGAGGCCGAAGGTTGGTATGGAAGAGGCCGTGCTGGAGGGCTGGAGTGATGGTGATGGCGGCCAGCAGAGCGTGCTCCCCCTTCTTTGTTTGTTTCTGGCAGATGATGAAGAGGAACTTGGCAACAGCTGCAACATGGCTGGAGTCTGCTGCGGGAGTTGTGGGCAGCGAGGCTGCTTTGAGACCCATGGCACTCTGCATGAGGAGAGGTTTCCAGGCTGTGTAATTTTGAAGCTTCAGGGAGTTCAGTTCCTCGTGATTCCTGAAGCCTGCCTGGGGGGATGTTGCTGTGCGTTAGGAAAGAAAATGGGAGAGTTGGTGTGGCAGCCCTGAAGTTGCTGTCTCATCTATGGGTGTAGGTAGTTGGTAAGTATGTTTAGGTCTAGTGAGTGTTGTCTCTTGGGTGCAATTCGTTAGCTTTGCAGACATGGAAAAAAATGGAAGGGAGGGGAGGATGTTTAGAGGTCATATTGTAAGGGTATCAATAGGAATGGTTTTTTGTCTGCAGGTTAGTATGCACAGAAGCTGTGGAGTCGAGAGGAGCTCCGTCTGCTTCTGGACAGCAATACCCGGGACGTAGAAGATTTCAGTCAGGCGCGTGAAAGCGGTGCGTGTCACGTGGAAGGCGGCGTTGCCGTACGTAAAGGACGTCTGATGACGGGGACGTGACCGAGCGTGCGACCTGTCGAGCGTCTTGTGTAAGTAGTGAAGTGTTATTGGATTTGTAAGAATGAATTGTAAATGGTGAAGAATGTCATTTCTGTAAATGCATTTAAAAGAAATGTATGATGTTAGTAATTTCCAAAGTTTATGTGAGGTAAACGTTAGTGGTATTGGTCTTAGAATGCTGCTGGTGGTCTTAGAATGTCGGTGTTAGGCTTGGAATGCTGGTGTTGGCCTTAAAATCCATGTCAGCCTTAGAATGCTGGTATTAGTCTTAAAAAGAATATGTTAGTTTTAGAAGGCGTGGCTCAGTGTTAGAATGCTGCTCTCAGCTTCAGAATGGAGGTGTTAGTTTTAGAATACATGTCCAAGTTAGCGTGTGGGCGGTTGCAGGCTTAGGGCTTGTCTGTATGAGTGGGACGTGGCTTGTGGATGTAAAACGTGTTTAGGTTTTAGATATTTCCAGAACTTACATGTTTTTAGAAATTAGGGGCTGCGTGGGGGAGTCAGGGGCTACTTGAAGGACTGGGTGTCTAAAGTGGGAGCTCAGAGTCTGCTTGGAGGATTTAGGGTCTAATGCGTGAGCTTAGGTTCAGCTTGGAGGATCTCTGTCCAATATGTGTCCCTAGGGTCCAATTTGTGACCTTAGGGTCTGCTTGGAGGACTTGGTGTCTAAGTTGTGGAAGTAGAGGCTAAATGATGGCCTGAGTGTCTGCTTGGAGGAAATGGTATTGAAGTTGTGTACTAGGTGCCTGAGTTGTGGAATTCGATGCTAATTTATGGGCTTGGGGTCAAAGTTGTGGGCTTGGGGTCAAAGTTTTGGGCTTGGGTTTTTAGTTTTGGGCTTGGGGTCTGAGTTTTGGGTTGGGGTCTAAGATTTGGGCTTGGGGTCTAAGATTTGGGCTTGGGGTCTAAATTTTGGGCTTGGGGTCTGAGTTTTGGCCTTGGGGTCTGAGTTTTGGGCTTGGGTTTTTAGTTTTGGGCTTGGATTTTTAGTTTTGGGCTTGGAGTCTAAATCTTGGGCTTGGGGTCTGAGTTTTGGGCTTGGGATTTGAGTTTTGGGCTTGGGGTCTAAGTTTTGGGCTTGGGGTCTAGGTTTTGGGCTTGGGGTCTGGGTTTTGGGCTTGGGGTCTGGGTTTTGGGCTTGGGGTCTGGGTTTTGGGCTTGGGGTCTGAGTTTTGGGCTTGGGGTCTGAGTTTTGGGCTTGGGGTCTGAGTTTTGGGCTTGGGGTCTGAGTTTTGGGCTTGAGGTCTGAGTTTTGGGCTTGAGGTCTGAGTTTTGGGCTTGGGTTTTGAGTTCTGGGCTTGGGTTTTAAGTTTTGGGCTTGGGTTTTAAGTTTTGGGCTTGGGTTTTAAGTTTTGGGCTTGGGTTTTAAGTTTTGGGCTTGGGTTTTAAGTTTTGGGCTTGCATTTTGACTTTTGGGCTTGGGTTTTAAGTTTTGGGCTTGGGTTTTTAGTTTTGAGCTTGGGTTTTTAGTTTTGGCCTTGGGGTCTGAGTTTTGGCCTTGGGGTCTGAGTTTTGGCCTTGGGGTCTGAGTTTTGGCCTTGGGGTCTGAGTTTTGGCCTTGGGGTTTGAATTTTGACCTTGGGGTCTGAGTTTTGGCCTTGGGGTCTGAGTTTTGGCCTTGGGGTCTGAGTTTTGGGCTTGGGGTCTGAGTTTTGGGCTTGGGGTCTGAGTTTTGGGCTTGGGGTCTGAGGTTTGGCCTTGGGGTCTGAGGTTTGGCCTTGGGGTCTGAGGTTTGGCCTTGGGGTCTGAGGTTTGGGCTTGGGGTCTGAGGTTTGGGCTTGGGGTCTGAGGTTTGGGCTTGGGGTCTGAGGTTTGGGCTTGGGGTCTGAGGTTTGGGCTTGGGTTTGATGTTTTGGGCTTGGGTTTGAAGTTTTGGGCTTGGGGTCTGAGTTTTGGGCTTGGGTTTTATGTTTTGGGCTTGGGGTCTGAGTTTTGCGTTTGGGGTCTGAGTTTTGGGCTTGGGGTCTGAGTTTTGGGCTTGGGGTCTGAGTTTTGGGCTTGGGTTTTATTTTTTGGGCTTGGGTTTTAAGTTTTGGGCTTGGGTTTTAAGTTTTGGGCTTGAGTTTTAAGTTTTGGGCTTGGGTTTTAAGTTCTGGGCTTGGGGTCTGAGTTTTGGGCTTGGGTTTTAAGTTTTGGGCTTGGGTTTTATGTTTTGGGCTTGGGTTTTAAGTTTTGGGCTTGGGTTTTAATTTCTGGGTTTGGGGTCTGAGTTTTGGGTTTGGGTTTTTAGTTTTGGGCTTGCGGTCTGAATTTTGGGCTTGGGGTCTGAGTTTTGGGCTTGGGTTTTAAGTTGTGTGCTTGGGTTTTAAGTTTTGGGCTAGTGTGAGAGCTCAGGGTCTGCTTGGAGGAGTTAGGGTGAAATTTGTGACATTAGAGTCTCATTTGTGAGTTTAGGGACTCCTTGAAGGTCTTAGTGTCCAATTTGTAATCTCATTGTCTGCTTGGAGGAATTAGGGTCTCATTTGTGACCTTAGGGTCTAATTTGTGACCTGGGGTTTAAGGTATGATCTCAGGGTCTGCTTGGAGGACTTAGGGTCTAATGTGTGAGCTCAGGGTCTGCTTGGAGGACTTAGTGTATGATTTGTGAGGTTAGGGTTTGTTTGGAAGTCTAAGGGTCCAATATGTGATCTTAGGGTCCAATATGTGAGCTTAGGATTTAATTTGTGATCTCGGGGTCTGTTTGGTGGACTGAGTGTCTAATTTGTGAGCTTAGGATATCCTTGGAGGGCTTAGTTTCTAATTTGTGATCTTAGGACCAGCTTGGAGGTCTTAGTGTCTACTTTGTGTTGTTAGGGTCTAATTTGTCATCTTAGGGTCTAATTTGTCATCTTAGTGTCTGCTTGGAGGACATAGTGTGTAACTTGTGATCTCGGTGTCTATCTTGTGATCTTAGGGTCTCCGTGGAGGACTTAGTGTCCAGTTGGTGATCTTAGTGTCTTCATGGTGGATTTAGTGTCTATTTTGTGATCTTCATGTCTAATTTGTGATCTTAGTGTCTGTTTGGAGCATGTAGTGTCTAAGTTGTGATCTTAGGATCTAAGTTGTGACCTTAGTGCCTGTTTGGAGGGTGTAGTGTCTAAGTTGTGATCTTAGGGTCTAAGTTGTGATCGTAGGTTCTAAGTTGTGATCTTGATGTCTGCTTGGAGGACTTAGTATCTAATTTGTGTTCTTGGTGTCTGCTTGTAGGACTTAGTGTCTAATTTGTGATCTTCGTGTCTACTTTGAATGACTTAGTTTCTAATTTGTGTGCTTAGTGTCTAATTTTTGACCTTAAGTTCTACTTTGTGAGCTTGGTGTCTCATTTGTGTTCTTAGGGTCTGCTTGGAGGACTTAGGGTATAATTTGTGACCTTAGGGTCTGCTTGGAGGACTTGGTGTCTAAGTTGTGGAAGTAGAGGTTAAATTATGGCCTTAGTGTCTGATTGGAGGAAATGGTATTGAAGTTGTGTACTAGGTGCCTGAGTTGTGGAATTCGATGCTAATTTATGGGCTTGGGGTCTAAGTATTGGGCTTGGGGTCTGAGTTTTGGGCTTGGGGTCTGAGTATTGGGCTTGGGGTCTAAGGTTTGGGCTTGGGGTCTAAGGTTTGGGCTTGGGGTCTAAGATTTGGGCTTGGGGTCTAAGATTTGGGCTTGGGGTCTAAGATTTGGGCTTGGAGTCTAAGATTTGGCCTTGGGGTCTAAGTTTTGGCCTTGGGTTATAAGTTTTGGGCTTGGATTTTTAGTTTTGGGCTTGGGGTCTGAGTTTTGGGCTTGGGGTCTGAGTTTTGGGCTTGGGGTCTGAGTTTTGGGCTTGGGGTCTGAGTTTTGGGCTTGGGGTCTAATTTTTGGTCTTGGGGTCTAAGTTTTGGTGTTGGGGTCTAAGTTTTGGGCTTGGGTTTTAAGTTTTGGGCTTGAGTTTTTAGTTTTGGGCTTGTGGTCTGTGTTTTGGGCTTGGTGTCTCAGTTTTGGGGTTGGGGTCTAAGTTTTGGGCTTGGTGTCTAAGTTTTGGCCTTGGGTTTTAAGTTTTGGGCTTGGATTTTTAGTTTTGGGCTTGGATTTTTAGTTTTGGGCTTGGATTTTTAGTTTTGGGCTTGGATTTTTAGTTTTGGTCTTGGGGTCTATGTTTTGGGCTTGGGGTCTATGTTTTCGGCTTGGGGTCTATGTTTTGGGCTTGGGGTCTATGTTTTGGGCTTGGGGTCTATGTTTTGGGCTTGGGGTCTATGTTTTGGGCTTGGGGTCTATGTTTTGGGCTTGGGGTCTATGTTTTGGGCTTGGGGTCTATGTTTTGGGCTTGGGGTCTATGTTTTGGGCTTGGGGTCTATGTTTTGGGCTTGGGGTCTATGTTTTGGGCTTTGGGTATATGTTTTGGGCTTGGGGTCTAAGTTTTTGGGTTTGGGGTCTTTGTTTTGGGCTTCGGTTTTAAGTTTTGGCCTTGAGTTATTATTTTTGGGCTTGGGGTCTAAGATCTGGGCTTGGGGTCTAAGATCTGGGCTTGGGGTCTAAGATCTGGGCTTGGGGTCTAAGATCTGGGCTTGGGGTCTGAGTTTTGGGCTTGGGTTTTTAATTTTGGGCTTAGGTTTTAAGTTTTGGACTTGGGTTTTAAGTTTTTGGATTGGGTATTTAGTTTTGTGCTTGGGGTCTAAATTTTGGTCTTGGGGTCTAAATTTTGGTCTTGGGGTCTAAATTTTGGTCTTGGGGTCTAAGTTTTGGGCTTGGGTTCTAAGTTTTGCGCTTGGGTGTTTAGTTTTGGGCTTGGGGTCTGAGTTTTGGGCTTGGGGTCTGAGTTTTGGGCTTGGAGTCTAAGTTTTGGGCTTGGGGTCTGCGTTGTGGACTTAGACATTAATTTATTACCTCAGTGTCTTGTTGGAGGCCTTGATGTATAAGTTGTTACCTTAGTATCTTATTCGAGGTTTTGGTGTCTAAGTTGTGGCCTTGGTGTCTAAGTTGTGGCCTTGGTGTCTTGGTTGTGGACTTAGACATTAATTTATGACCTCAGTGTCTTGTTGGAGGCCTTGATGTATAAGTTGTTACCTTAGTATCTTATTCGAGGTCTTGGTGTCTAAGTTGTGGACTTGGTGTCTACGTTTTGGAATTTGAGGCTTATTTATAACTTTAGTGTCTGCTTGGTGGAGTTGGTGTCTGTGTTGTGGACTTGGTTTCTCAGTTGTCTACTAGGTGTCTAAGTTGTGGGCATGGTGTCTAAGTTGTGAGCTTGGTGTCTAAGTTGTGAGCTTGTTGTCTAAGTTTTGTACTTGGTGTCTAAGTTGTGGACTTGGTGTCTCAGTTGTGGACTTGGTGTCTCAGTTGTGGACTTGGTGTCTCAGTTGTGGACTTGGTGTCTCAGTTGTGACCTTGGTGTCTCAGTTGTGACCTTAGTCTCTGCTTGGAGGACTTGATGAATAAGTTGTAGTCTTCGTGTCTAAGTAGTGGACTTGGTGTCGAAGTTGTGGACTGAGATGCTCAGTTACGACCTTAGTGTCTGCTTGGAGGACTTGGTGTCTAAGGTGTGGACTTGGTGTCTAAGGTGTGGACTTGGTGTCTAAGGTGTGGACTTGGTGTCTAAGGTGTGGACTTGGTGTCTAAGGTGTGGACTTGGTGTCTAAGGTGTGGCCTCGGTGTCTAAATTGTGGCCTTGGTGTCTAAGTTGTGGCCTTAGTGTCTCCTTGGAGGAATGTCCGTCTAAGTTGTGGACTTGGTGTCTAAGTTGTGGACTAGGTGTCTACTTGGAGTACCTGGTGTCTGAGTTGTGGACTTGTCGTCTGAGTTGTGGACTTGTCGTCTGAGTTGTGGACTTGTCGTCTGAGTTGTGGACTTGTCGTCTGAGTTGTGGACTTGTCGTCTACGTTGTGGACTTGTCGTCTACGTTGTGGACTTGTCGTCTACGTTGTGGACTTGTCGTCTAAGTTGTGGACTTGTCGTCTAAGTTGTGGTCTTTCAGGCTGATTTATGACCTTAGTGTCTCCTTGGAAGACTTAGTGTCTAATTTGTGGGCTAGGTGTTTAAGTTGTGAAGTAGGTTTATAAGTTGTGGACTAGGTGTCTAAGTTGTGGACTAGGTGTCTAAGTTGTGGACTTTCTGGCTAATTTATGACCTTAGTGTATGCTTGGAGGTCTTGATGTCGACGTTGTTAGTTTGGTGTCTTCTTGGAGAACTTTCTGTCTAGAGGTGTGGACTAGGTGTCTAAGTTGTGGACTAGGTGTCTCCTTGGAGAACTTGTTGTCTAAGTTTTGGACTTGGTGTGTAAGTTGTGGACTTACAGTCTAATTTATGATCTTAGTGTGTGCTTGTAGGTCTTGGTGTCTATGTTGTGGACTTGGTGTCTAAGTGGTGGACTTAGAGGCTATCTTATGACCTTAGTGTGTGCCTGGAAGACTTGGTGTCTAACTTGTGTTCTTGGTGTCTTACTTGTGGTCTTGGTGTCTTAATTGTGGCCTTTGTGTCCAAGTTGTGCACATGAGGGTCAATTAATGACCCTGGTGTCTGCTTGGAAGACGTGGCGTCTAAGTTGTGGACTTGGCTCTAATTTGTGAGATGGTGTCTCATTTGTGTTCTTAGGGTCTGCTTGGAGGACATAGGGTCTAAGTTGTGATCTTAGTGTCTCCTTGGAGGACTTAGGGTCTAAGTTGTGATCTTAGGGTCTGCTTGCAGGTCTCATTTGAGATCTTAAGGTGTGCTTGGAGGACTTAGGGTCTAATTTGTGTTCTCAGGGTCTAATTTGGGATCTTCGAGTCCGCTTGGCGCGCTTGGTGTCCGCTTGGCGTGCTTGGTGAGGGTGCAGCTTTGAGCCCTCTCTGAGCGTGTATCTGTTTCTTTTTCAGGTGGCGCAGGCAAGCCTGGAGAGGTGATGGCGCAAACTGCGGAGAGCTGAGAGGAGGTAAGGGGTTTGTGTGCGTGTGTGTGTGTGGTGGGTGGGCATTGAGGAGAAGGTGGCAAAGGGGTCAGTATTTGTGTTTGGGATTGCAGGGCCTGCCCTCTACCTTTGGAGTCGGATGAGCGCTGGAGGTGAGTCAGGGAGGTAAGGAGAAGGACGGTGGAGTCGGTCCCTTTTTGCAAACACCCTGGTCATTTCTCTCTGCTGTCCTCCTAGGGCGCGGAGGGCAGGGGAGGCCCGGCGTCACACTCTGGCACCGATTTGGGACAAACAAGGCGAGCACAATGTCGAGGAGCTTTGGAGGAGGCAGACGGTTTTCCCGGGACAGGCCGGTGTGGTTCAGGTGGAGTGATGGTGATGGCGGCCTGCATGGCATGTTCCAGTTTGTGGGGCTTAAGTCCGGGGTGTTTCGTGAGGGACGATTGGTGACGGTCCGTGGCGAAACACACAAAGGTGGGAGAGTACTGTTGGTCCCCTTTGGCTCCTCCCCGGAGCGTTCTGCTTTGGCTGCTTCCCGAGAAGTCGAGCTTTGGTTCCTACCCAGAAAGTTGTGCTTTAGAAGTGCCTGGGAAAGTCCCGACCCTTGGAGACCTCCGTAGCTCTCGGTGGCTGCTCCTTCCCACGTGGGCTGGCCCCCTGCGTGGCAATGAGCGTGCATTTTTGTGAGTATGGAAGCCCGAGCCTCATGCTGTGCGAGGGAGGCAGAAGCTCATCCCACCCAGGCGAAGGTTGCCTGCGCGGGGACGCCCGCTGAGGTTGAGCCTGCCGCCTCGCACTGCCGTGATGATGATTCTCGGAGCTGGTTTGCTGATGGTCTTCCCGGGGTCCTTGGGGTTGGGAAGAGAAGCAAACATGATGAGAAGTAGCCTTTACTATCTCTGTAGTTTCCGATATGAGTAAAGTAGTTGAGAGTTGTATGTTTGTCTCTGGTTTTCTCTCCCCTGGAATTCTTGAACTCTGGAACATATGTGGTGGGGTTTTATCATCGCAGTGTAGCTCTCTGCTCTTGAAGATGTGTGTGAATGGCCAGAAGAGCTGTGGGAAGAAGCTTGGAATGAATGAGTCAGGGCCCGAGAGTCTGCTTGGGAGTGTATTTCGAGTTAGTGTCTGAGGCAGAGCGTCGGAGCGTCTGTGTTCAGAGTGTCTGAATGTCAGTCTGCGTCTGGTTGTCAGCCGAAATCTGAGAGGGAGTCTGGCCTGAGACTTAGAGGCAGAAGCAGCTTTTGTTTGGGGTTGCTGTGAATCATGGCAGGTTGTTGTTGCAGATGGGGAGATGGTTAGCAAGGTGTCAGAGGCTGCTGTAGGAGGCTTGAGAGGAGCGATGGTACCAGGTGGGTGAACTTGTTGTGTCAGAAGGAAGGTATGCCTTATTCTCCTGGCTGGCTTATGACTTGCTGTATGTTTTTAATTTGGAGGTGGGGAGCGAGGAGCAAAGGGAGATCTCTGCCCCCGAGCTGACTTGGGCCAGGTGAGCTATGCTGCGCAGAGTGAAGCAGCAAGTGATGGAGTGTCTTGTAGTTTTTGTGGAATTTGAAACATCCCTTGCGTTGTGTTCTGTAGGCGATACACGGTCTGAAAGCAGAGAACCGAAGATGTGCAAAGGCCAGCGGACGAGCAGTAAGGTGACGAGAGAGGGAGATGGCACGTGGTGAGGGAAGGGTGCAGCTTTGAGCCCTCTCTGAGCGTGTATATGTTTCTGTTTCAGGTAGCGCAGCCGAGCCTGGAGAGGTGATGGCGCAAACTGCGGAGAGCTGTGAGGAGGTAAGGGGTGTGTGTGTGTGTGTCTTGTGTGGGCGTTGAGGAGAACGTGGTAAAGGGGCTCAGTATTTGTGTTTGGGATTGCAGGGCGAGGGTGTAGTGTGTGAGCTTAGGGTCTGCTTGGAGGGCTTGGTGTCTAATGTATAAGCTCAGGGTCTGCTTGGAGGACTTAGGGTGAAATTCGTGACATTAGGTTCTCATTTGTGAGTTTAGGGTCTACTTGGAGGTCTTAGTGTCCAATTTGTGATCTCGTTGTCTGCTTGGAGGAATTAGGGTCTCATTTGTGACCTTAGGGTCTAATTTGTGACCTGGGGTTTAAGGTATGATCTCAGGGTCTGCTTGGAGGACTTAGGGTCTAATGTGTGAGCTCAGGGTCTGCTTGGAGGACTTAGTGTATGATTTCTGAGGTTAGGGTCTGTTTGGAGGTCTAAGGGTCCAGTATGTGAGCTTAGGGTTCAATATGTGAGCTTAGGGTTTAATTTGTGATCTTGGGGTCTGCTTGGTGGACTGAGTGTCTAATTTGTGAGCTTAGGATATCCTTGGAGGGCTTAGTTTCTAATTTGTGATCTTAGGACCAGCTTGGAGGTCTTAGTGTCTACTTTGTGTTGTTAGGGTCTAATTTGTTATCGTAGGGTCTAATTTGTCATCTTAGGGTCTAATTTGTCCTCTTAGGGTCTGCTTGGAGGACATAGTGTCTAACTTGTGGTCTCGGTGTCTAACTTGTGATCTTAGGGTCTCCGTGGAGGACTTAGTGTCCAGTTGGTGATCTTAGTGTCTTCATGGTGGATTTAGTGTCTATTTTGTGATCTTCACGTCTAATTTGTGATCTTAGTGTCTGTTTGGAGCATGTAGTGTCTAAGTTGTGATGTTAGGGTCTAAGTTGTGACCTTAGTGCCTGTTTGGAGGGTGTAGTGTGTAAGTTGTGATCTTAGGGTTTAAGTTGTGATCGTAGGTTCTAAGTTGTGATCTTGATGTCTGCTTGGATGACTTAGTGTCTAATTTGTGATCTTGGTGTCTGCCTGGAGGACTTAGTGTCCAGTTGGTGATCTTAGTGTCTTCATGGTGGATTTAGTGTCTATTTTGTGATCTTCACGTCTAATTTGTGATCTTAGTGTCTGTTTGAGGCATGTAGTGTCTAAGTTGCGATCTTAGGGTCTAAGTTGTGACCTTAGTGTCTGTTTGGAGGGTGTAGTGTCTAAGTTGTAATCTTAGGATCTAAGTTGTGATCTTAGGGTTTAAGTTGTGATCGTAGGTTCTAAGTTGTGATCTTGATGTCTGCTTGGAGGACTTAGTGTCTAACTTGTGATCTTAGGGTCTGCTTGGAGGACTTATTGTTCAGTTGGTGATCTTAGTGTCTACTTGGATGACTTAGTTTCTAATTTGTGTGCTTAGTGTCTAAATTTTGAGCTTAAGTTCTACTTTGTGAGCTTGGTGTCTCATTTGTGTTCTTAGGGTCTGCTTGGAGGACTTAGGATCTAAGTTGTGATCTTAGGGTCCCCTTGGAGGACTCAGGGTCTAAGTTGTGATCTTAGGGTCTGCTTGCAGGTCTTAGTGTCTCATTTGAGATCTTAAGGTGTGCTTGGAGGACTTAGGGTCTAATTTGTGTTCTTAGGGTCTAATTTGGGATCTTCGGGTCCGCTTGGCGCGCTTGGTGTCTGCTTGGCGTGCTTGGTGAGGGTGCAGCTTTGAGCCCTCTCTGAGCGTGTATCTGTTTCTTTTTCAGGTGGCGCAGGCAAGCCTGGAGAGGTGATGGCGCAAACTGCGGAGAGCTGAGAGGAGGTAAGGTGTTTGTGTGTGTGCGTGTGTGTGTGTGGTGGGTGGGCGTTGAGGAGAAGGTGGCAAAGGGGTCAGTGTTTGTGTTTGGGATTGCAGGGCCTGCCCTCTACCTTTGGAGTCGGATGAGCGCTGGAGGTGAGTCAGGGAGGTAAGGAGAAGGACAGTGGAGTCGGTCCCTTTTTGCAAAGACCCTGGTCATTTCTCTCTGCTGTCCTCCTAGGGCGCGGAGGGCAGGGGAGGCCCGGCGTCACACTCTGGCACCGATTTGGGACAATCAAGGCGAGCACAATGTCGAGGAGCTTTGGAGGAGGCAGACGGTTTTCCCGGGACAGGCCGGTGTAGTTCAGGTGGAGTGATGGTGATGGCGGCCAGCATGGCGTGTTCCAGTTTGTTTGCTTGTTTGTTTGTTTTGTGGCAGATGATGAAGAGGAACTTGGCAACGGCCGCAACATGGCTGGAGTCTGCTGCAGGAGTTGTGAGCAGTGAGGCTGCCTGGCGAGCCATGGCACTCTGCAGGCTAAGTAGAGGGACTCCTTTACGGGGCAGGGGGTGGGGGAGAATGTCAGAATGGCGGGAAGGGGTTTGAAATGTAGCGTTGGGACGTAGCATCTGAGCCGGAATGTCAGAAGGTCGGAGAACGCGCTCGGAGGTGCCTGGGAGGGGCAGGGTCAGCTCTAGTGAAGGTAGGGACTCGGAGTGAAATGCCAGGATGAAAAGGTGACGTTTGTGGGGCTTCAGTCCGGGGTGTTGCGTGAGGGACGATTGGTGACGGTACGTGGCGAAACACACAAAGGTGGGAGAGTACTGTTGGTCCCCTTTGGCTCCTCCCCGGAGCGTTCTGCTTTGTCTGCTTCCCGAGAAGTCGAGCTTTGGTTCCTACCCAGAAAGTTGTGCTTTAGAAGTGCCTGGAAAAGTCCCGACCCTTGGAGACCTCCGTAGCTCTCGGTGGCCGCTCCTTCCCACGTGGGCTGGCCCCCTGCGTGGCAATGAGCGTGCATTTTTGTGAGTATGGAAGCCCGAGCCTCATGCTGTGCGAGGGAGGCAGAAGCTCATCCCACCCAGGCGAAGGTTGCCTGCGTGGGGACGCCCGCTGAGGTTGAGCCTGCCGCCTCGCACTGCCGTGATGATGATTCTCGGAGCTGGTTTGCTGATGGTCTTCCCGGGGTCCTTGGGGTTGGGAAGAGAAGCAAACATGATGAGAAGTAGCCTTTACTATCTCTGTAGTTTCCGATATGAGTAAAGTAGTTGAGAGTTGTATGTTTGTCTCTGGTTTTCTCTCCCCTGGAATTCTTGAACTCTGGAACATATGTGGTGGGGTTTTATCATCGCAGTGTAGCTCTCTGCTCTTGAAGATGTGTGTGAATGGCCAGAAGAGCTGTGGGAAGAAGCTTGGAATGAATGAGTCAGGGCCCGAGAGTCTGCTTGGGAGTGTATTTCGAGTTAGTGTCTGAGGCAGAGCGTCGGAGCGTCTGTGTTCAGAGTGTCTGAATGTCAGTCTGCGTCTGGTTGTCAGCCGAAGTCTGAGAGGGAGTCTGGCCTGAGACTTAGAGGCAGAAGCAGCTTTTGTTTGGGGTTGCTGTGAATCATGGCAGGTTGTTGTTGCAGATGGGGAGATGGTTAGCAAGGTGTCAGAGGCTGCTGTAGGAGGCTTGAGAGGAGTGATGGTACCAGGTGGGTGAACTTGTTGTGTCAGAAGGAAGGTATGCCTTATTCTCCTGGCTGGCTTATGACTGGCTGTATGTTTTTAATTTGGAGGTGGGGAGGGAGGAGCAAAGGGAGATCTCTGCCCCCGAGCTGACTTGGGCCAGGTGAGCTATGCTGCGCAGAGTGAAGCAGCAAGTGATGGAGTGTCTTGTAGTTTTTGTGGAATTTGAAACATCCCTTGCATTGTGTTCTGTAGGCGATACACGGTCTGAAAGCAGAGAACCGAAGATGTGCAAAGGCCAGCGGACGAGCAGTAAGGTGACGAGAGAGGGAGATGGCACGTGGTGAGGGAAGGGTGCAGCTTTGAGCCCTCTCTGAGCGTGTATCTGCTTCTGTTTCAGGTAGCGCAGCCGAGCCTGGAGAGGTGATGGCGCAAACTGCGGAGAGCTGTGAGGAGGTAAGGGGTTTGTGTGTGTTGGGTGGGCGTTGAGGAGAATGTGGTAAAGGGGCTCAGTATTTGTGTTTGGGATTGCAGGTAGAGGGTCTAGTGTGTGAGCTCAGGGTCTGCTTGGGTGAGTTAGGGTGAAATTTGTGACATTAGAGTCTCATTTGTGAGTTTAGGGACTCCTTGGAGGTCTTAGTGTCCAATTTGTGATCTCAGGGTCTGCTTGGAGGAATTAGGGTCTCATTTGTGACCTTAGGGTCTAATTTGTGACCTGGGGTGTAAGGTATGATCTCAGGGTCTGCTTGGAGGACTTAGGGTCTAATGTGTGAGCTCAGGGTCTGCTTGGAGGACTTAGTGTATGATTTGTGAGGTTAGGGTTTGTTTGGAAGTCTAAGGGTCCAATATGTGAGCTTAGGGTCCAATATGTGAGCTTAGGATTTAATTTGTCATCTCGGGGTCTGTTTGGTGGACTGAGTGTCTAATTTGTGAGTTTAGGATATCCTTGGAGGACTTAGTTTCTCTTTTGTGATCTTAGGACCAGCTTGGAGGTCTTAGTGTCTACTTTGTGTTGTTAGGGTCTAATTTGTCATCTTAGGGTCTAATTTTTCATCTTAGTGTCTGCTTGGAGGACATAGTGTGTAACTTGTGATCTCGGTGTCTATCTTGTGATCTTAGGGTCTCCTTGGAGGACTTAGTGTCCAGTTGGTGATCTTAGTGTCTTCATGGTGGATTTAGTGTCTATTTTGTGATCTTCACGTCTAATTTGTGATCTTAGTGTCTGTTTGGAGCATGTAGTGTCTAAGTTGTGATCTTAGGATCTAAGTTGTGATCTTAGTGTCTGTTTGGAGGGTGTAGTGTCTAAGTTGTGATCTTAGGGTCTAAGTTGTGATCTTAGGTTCTAAGTTGTGATCTTGATGTCTGCTTGGAGGACTTAGTGTCTAATTTGTGTTCTTGGTGTCTGCTTGTAGGACTTAGTGTCTAATTTGTGATCTTCGTGTCTACTTTGAATGACTTAGTTTCTAATTTGTGTGCTTAGTGTCTAATTTTTGACCTTAAGTTCTACTTTGTGAGCTTGGTGTCTCATTTGTGTTCTTAGGGTCTGCTTGGAGGACTTAGGGTATAATTTGTGACCTTAGGGTCTGCTTGAAGGACTTGGTGTCTAAGTTGTGGAAGTAGAGGTTAAATTATGGCCTTAGTGTCTGATTGGAGGAAATGGTATTGAAGTTGTGTACTAGGTGCCTGAGTTGTGCAATTAGATGCTAATTTATGGGCTTGGGGTCTAAGTATTGGGCTTGGGGTCTGAGTTTTGGGCTTGGGGTCTGAGTTTTGGGCTTGGGGTCTGAGTATTGGGCTTGGGTTCTAAGGTTTGGGCTTGGGGTCTAAGGTTTGGTCTTGGGGTCTAAGGTTTGGTCTTGGGGTCTAAGATTTGCTCTTGGGGTCTAAGATTTGGGCTTGGGGTCTAAGATTTGGGCTTGGGGTCTAAGATTTGGGCTTGGAGTCTAAGATTTGGCCTTGGGGTCTAAGTTTTGGCCTTGGGTTATAAGTTTTGGGCTTGGATTTTTAGTTTTGGGCTTGGGGTCTGAGTTTTGGGCTTGGGGTCTGAGTTTTGGGCTTGGGGTCTGAGTTTTGGGCTTGGGGTCTGAGTTTTGGTCTTGGGGTCTTACTTTTGGGCTTGGGGTCTAATTTTTGGTCTTGGGGTCTAAGTTTTGGTTTTGGGGTCTGAGTTTTGGGCTTGGGTTTTAAGTTTTGGGCTTGAGTTTTTAGTTTTGGGCTTGTGGTCTGTGTTTTGGGCTTGGTGTCTCAGTTTTGGGGTTGGGGTCTAAGTTTTGGGCTTGGTGTCTAAGTTTTGGGCTTGGAGTCTACGTTTTGGGCTTGGATTTTTAGTTTTGGGCTTGGATTTTTAGTTTTGGGCTTGGGGTCTGAGTTTTGGGCTTGGGGTCTGAGTTTTGGGCTTGGGGTCTGAGTTTTGGGCTTGGGGTCTGAGTTTTGGGCTTGGGTTTTAAGTTTTGGGTTTTGGGTCTGAGTTTTGGGCTTGGGGTCTAATTTTTGATCTTGGGGTCTAAGTTTTGGTGTTGGGGTCTGAGTTTTGGGCTTGGGTTTTAAGTTTTGGGCTTGAGTTTTTAGTTTTGGGCTTGTGGTCTGTATTTTGGGCTTGGTGTCTCAGTTTTGGGGTTGGGGTCTAAGTTTTGGGCTTGGTGTCTGAGTTTTGGGCTTGGAGTCTACGTTTTGGGCTTGGATTTTTAGTTTTGGGCTTGGATTTTTAGTTTTGGGCTTGGGGTCTGAGTTTTGGGCTTGGGGTCTGAGTTTTGGGCTTGGGGTCTGAGTTTTGGGCTTGGGGTCTGAGTTTTGGGCTTGGGGTCTGAGTTTTGGGCTTGGGTTTTAAGTTTTGGGTTTTGGGTCTGAGTTTTGGGCTTGGGGTCTAATTTTTGATCTTGGGGTCTAAGTTTTGGTGTTGGGGTCTGAGTTTTGGGCTTGGGTTTTAAGTTTTGGGCTTGAGTTTTTAGTTTTGGGCTTGTGGTCTGTGTTTTGGGCTTGGTGTCTCAGTTTTGGGGTTGGGGTCTAAGTTTTGGGCTTGGTGTCTAAGTTTTGGGCTTGGAGTCTACGTTTTGGGCTTGGATTTTTAGTTTTGGGCTTGGATTTTTAGTTTTGGGCTTGGGGTCTGAGTTTTGGGCTTGGGGTCTGAGTTTTGGGCTTGGGGTCTGAGTTTTGGGCTTGGGGTCTGAGTTTTGGGCTTGGGGTCTGAGTTTTGGGCTTGGGGTCTGAGTTTTGGGCTTGGGTTTTAAGTTTTGGGTTTTGGGTCTGAGTTTTGGGCTTGGGGTCTAATTTTTGGTCTTGGGGTCTAAGTTTTGGTGTTGGGGTCTGAGTTTTGGGCTTGGGTTTTAAGTTTTGGGCTTGAGTTTTTAGTTTTGGGCTTGGGGTCTGTGTTTTGGGCTTGGTGTCTCAGTTTTGGGGTTGGGGTCTAAGTTTTGGGCTTGGTGTCTAAGTTTTGGCCTTGGGTTTTAAGTTTTGGGCTTGGATTTTTAGTTTTGGGCTTGGGGTCTGAGTTTTGGGCTTGGGGTCTGAGTTTTGTGCTTGGGGTCTGAGTTTTGGGCTTGTGGTTTGAGTTTTGGGCTTGCGGTCTGAGTTTTGGGCTTGGGTTCTGAGTTTTGGGTTTTGGGCCTGAGTTTTGGGCTTGGGGTCTGAGCTTTGGGCTTGGGGTCTAATTTTTGGTCTTGGGGTCTAAGTTTTGGTGTTGGGGTCTGAGTTTTGGGCTTGGGTTTTAAGTTTTGGGCTTGAGTTTTTAGTTTTGGACTTGGGGTCTGTGTTTTGGGCTTGGTGTATCAGTTTTGGGGTTGGGGTCTAAGTTTTGGGCTTGGTGTCTAAGTTTTGTTCTTGGGTTTTAAGTTTTGGCCTTGGGTTTTTAGTTTTGGGCTTGGGGTCTGAGTTTTGGGCTTGGGGTCTGAGTTTAGGGCTTGGGGTCTGAGTTTTGGTCTTGGGGTCTATGTTTTGGTCTTGGGGTCTATGTTTTGGTCTTGGGGTCTATGTTTTGGGCTTGGGGTCTATGTTTTGGGCTTGGGGTCTATGTTTTGGGCTTGGGGTCTATGTTTTGGGCTTGGGGTCTGAGTTTTGGGCTTGGGGTCTATGTTTTGGGCTTGGGGTCTAAGTTTTTGGGGTTGGGGTCTAATTTTTGGTCTTGGGTTTTAAGTTTTGGCCTTAAGTTATTATTTTTGGGCTTGGGGTCTAAGATCTGGGCTTGGCGTCTAAGATCTGGGCTTGGGGTCTGAGTTTTGGGCTTGGGTTTTTAATTTTGGACTTGGGTTTTAAGTTTTTGGATTGGGTATTTAGTTTTGTGTTTGGGGTCTAAATTTTGGTCTTGGGGTCTAAGTTTGGTCTTGGGTTTTAAGTTTTGGGCTTGGAGTCTAAGTTTTGGGCTTGGAGTCTAAGTTTTGGGCTTGGAGTCTAAGTTTTGGGCTTGGAGTCTAAGTTTTGGGCTTGGAGTCTAAGTTTTGGGCTTGGAGTCTAAGTTTTGGGCTTGGAGTCTAAGTTTTGGGCTTGGTGTCTAAGTTTTGGGCTTGGTGTCTAAGTTTTGGGCTTGGGGTCTAAATTTTGGGCTTGGGGTCTGATTTTTGAGCTTGGGGTCTGAGTTTTGGGCTTGGGTTTTAAGTTTTGGGCTTGGGTTTTTAGTTTTGGGCTTGGGGTCTGAGTTTTGGGCTTGGGGTCTAGGTTTTAAGCTTGGGGTCTAAGTTTTGGGCTTGAGGTCTGAGTTTTGGGGTTGGGTTTTTAGTTTTGGGCTTGGGGTCTAGGTTTTGAGCTTGGGGTCTAAGTTTTAGGCTTGGGTTTTAAGTTTTGGGCTTGAGTTTTAAGTTTTGGGCTTGGGTTTTTAGATTTGGGATTGGGGTCTAAGTTTTGGTCTTTGGTTTTAAGTTTTGGGCTTCGGTTTTATGTTTTGGGCTTGTCTTTTAAGTTTTGGGCTTGTGGTCTAAGTTTTGGTCTTGGGGTCTAAGTTTTGGTCTTGGGGTCTGAGTTTTGGTCTTGGGTTTTAAGTTTTGGGCTTGGAGTCTAAGTTTTGGGCTTGGAGTCTAAGTTTTGGGCTTGGGGTCTAAATTTTGGGCTTGGGGTCTGATTTTTGAGCTTGGGGTCTGAGTTTTGGTCTTGGGATTTGAGTTTTGGGCTTGGGATTAGAGTTTTGGGCTTGGGTTCTGAGTTTTGGGCTTGGGTTTTTAGTTTTGGGCTTGGGTTTTTAGTTTTGGGCTTGGGGTCTAAGTTTTGGGCTTGGGGTCTAGTTTTTAAGCTTGGGGTCTAAGTTTTGGTCTTGGGGTCTGAGTTTTGGGGTTGGGTTTTTAGTTTTGGGCTTGGGGTCTGAGTTTTGGGCTTGGGGTCTAAGTTTTGGGCTTGGGTTTTAAGTTTTGGGCTTGAGTTTTTAGATTTGGGATTGGGGTCTAAGTTTTGGTCTTTGGTTTTAAGTTTTGGGCTTCGGTTTTATGTTTTGGGCTTGTCTTTTAAGTTTTGGTCTTGGTGTCTAAGTTTTGGTCTTGGGGTCTGAGTTTTGGGCTTGGGTTTTAAGTTTTGGGCTTGGGTTGTGAGTTTTGTTCTTGGGGTCTGAGTTTTGGGCTTGGGTTTTTAGTTTTGGGCTTGGGGTCTGAGTTTTGAGCTTGGGGTTTTAGTTTTGGGCTTGAGTTCTAAGTTTTGTTCTTGGGTTATTAGTTTTGGGCTTGGGGTTTAGTTTTGGGTTTGGGGTCTAAGTTTTGGGCTTGGGGTCTGAGTTTTGGGCTTGGGTTTTAAGTTTTGGACTTGGGTTTTAAGTTTTGGGCTTGGGGTCTAAGTTTTGGGCTTGGGTATTTACATTTGTCCTATGGGTCTAAGTTTGGGGATTGGGGTCTAAGTTTTGGGCTTGGGTTTTAAGTTTTGGGCTTGGGGTCTAAGTTTTGAGCCTGGGATCTGAGTTTTGGGCTTGTGGTCTAAGTTTTGGTCTTGGCTTTTTAGTTTTGGTCTTGGGGTCTAAGGTTTGGGCTTGGGGTTTTAGTTTTGGTCTTGGGGTCTATGTTTTGGGCTTGGGGTCTATGTTTTGGGCTTGGGGTCTATGTTTTGGGCTTGGGGTCTATGTTTTGGGCTTGGGGTCTATGTTTTGGGCTTGGGGTCTATGTTTTGGGCTTTGGGTATATGTTTTGGGCTTGGGGTCTAAGTTTTTGGGGTTGGGGTCTATGTTTTGGGCTTGGGTTTTAAGTTTTGGCCTTGAGTTATTATTTTTGGGCTTGGGGTCTAAGATCTGGGCTTGGGGTCTAAGACCTGGGCTTGGGGTCTAAGATCTGGGCTTGGGGTCTAAGATCTGGGCTTGGGGTCTAAGATCTGGGCTTGGGGTCTGAGTTTTGGGCTTGGGTTTTTAATTTTGGGCTTAGGTTTTAAGTTTTGGACTTGGGTTTTAAGTTTTGGATTGGGTATTTAGTTTTGTGCTTGGGGTCTAAATTTTGGTCTTGGGGTCTAAATTTTGGTCTTGGGGTCTAAGTTTTGGTCTTGGGTTTTAAGTTTGGGGCTTGGAGTTTTAGTTTTGGGCTTGGAGTCTAAGTTTTGGGCTTGGAGTCTAAGTTTTGGGCTTGGAGTCTAAGTTTTGGGCTTGGGGTCCGCGTTGTGGACTTAGACATTAATTTATTACCTCAGTGTCTTGTTGGAGGCCTTGATGTATAAGTTGTTACCTTAGTATCTTATTTGAGGTCTTGGTGTCTAAGTTGTGGCCTTGGTGTCTAAGTTGTGGCCTTGGTGTCTTGGTTGTGGACTTAGACATTAATTTATGACCTCAGTGTCT